>NC_071994.2:13304545-13607575 GCF_028885655.2 Pongo abelii
AAGTGCATTTAGTAATTACTTCATTAATAACGCAAAAGCTACTTGCATCTGCCCACCAGCCAAGACCAGGCTGCTGCTTGAGGGATTCCTGCTCCTCTGCTCAGAGAGAATGATGTGGTCACTGATCACTGTGAGCTCCAGATGCTCCCAGGAACGCAGGCAGTGAAGCTGCAACACCATCTGGGGGCTCAAAGGGAATTTCCTCTTCCTGGATATTCCTGGTTCAAGGCTCTAGGGCTTACCTGGCCCACTGGCCCCTACTGGTTCAGGCCTGGGAAGGGCTGAGGGTGGCTTCACCAGGCACTGAGTAGACTTAAGGCACAAAGTCAGTTTCTCCAACCCATCCAGGGCTGGCCTCGGCTGCCCTGGGACTTCTTTGGAGCCAAGCCCTCCCAGGGAGAAGAAACCTCCTGGGCCACACTTAAAGCTTAGAAGTCCGAGTCTGGCGTAACAGGCAAACCCCAGAAAGTCCACTACCAAGCCATCCCCCAGGGAACAGCTTTAAGGGGGAGAGCCGTCTGCCCTCCATTGACTCATGGGGGTCCACCCAAGTCTCTTAGGGCTGGATCCAAGCCCCTTGCTGATCTCAAAGGTGGACAGGTCCTCTCTCCAAGAGGGTTGGCTCCAGTCTCAAAAGGGGAGGCAAGGGAGAGTGGGCTCTGAACAAATCAGGGCCACAGGCTTCCCCTTCCCTCCAGGGCACCTGAACCAGCCCTCCAACCACCACATCTGGAAAGAGGTAAACTGGTCCTGTCCTGGCCCCTAGGGGGTACCAGGCAGGAAGGCCCAGCAAGTCTCTGGCTCTCAGGTTCCCTCTGTGCCGTGAGGGGCGACCAGCTGGAACAGCAACTCCAGTGTGAAGACTTCCAGTTTCACCAGTCTCGGGTAGGGCCAGTGAACAGCAGAGCTGGCCTGCAGCGGGCTCCAGTGTAACACCATTGCATCCAGTGTTGGGGGTACCTGGGCACCCCTGGTCCCTGGTGTGGTGCTGCCTCAGGAGGGCGGCTCAGTCACACAGGCGGTAGAAGTGGAAGTAGTAGTCTGCGGCTGGCTGGGCGAGAGCCTCTGAACTGCAGTTGGCCTGACCCTGGGTGGAAGGAACGTGGGAAGGTGAGGCGGCTCTGGGGGTGCGGGGCAGACGGCACTCCCTGCTGACATTGCTTGACACTGTGCCCCAGCCCTACCACATACTGTGCAAACCCCCCATTCCTCAAGCCCCATGTCGCAGACAGGGGTGCCCAGACCTCCGGGGTAGGTGGGATGCCCCTGCTCACCAGCAGTGCCACCCGGAAGTGGTAGGTGAATTCACGGAAGGACAGGATGGTTATTAGCCACTGGTGAGAGGTGCCCTGGAGAGAAGGGAGAGAGGGGTCAGGACAGACTGCTGCCCTTATCCCAACCAGCATCTCTCACCACGGCTGTCGCAGTCCTGGAGTCTGTGGGGAGTTTTATGAAGGAAAAAAGCAGAGAACTTTGAAGAGATGGGAAGGAGCATGTTCTGCTTTGGCAGAAGGAGCAATGGCAGCTACTCCATGCAGACCGTGCCCGGGACTGGCAGGTCCACAGCCACCTCCACCTGGCCCCAGCCTCCTTCCCAGTCCTGTTGTGCTGGGTTCCCTCACCCATTATGCTCTGGGCACATCAAAGTATTTCATTAGCCCCATCCTCAGTACAATCCAGTGACACAGTGCTGCTACTAGCCCCATCTTCTGGATGAGGAAACTGAGCCACTTCCTAAAAATCACACAGTGTGGCAAAATCACACAGCTGGGATTCAAACCCAGGTCTGTCTGGCTGTCTCCCTCACAGGGTGGCATGCAGCCTGGCCTCAGGCAGCTTGCCCATCTACCTGAGGCTTTGGCTGTGTGTCTGTGATGTGGTTTCAGGCCCGAGCACCTTGTCTGCTGCATGTCTAGCTGGGCTCTCCCTCTCTCTCGGACACTGTCTCTTCTGCAGGGCCACGGGGCTCGGGCCTCCCTCAGAAGCACCCCCACCTCTGTTGGAGGTGCTTTCTGCACGTCTTTTCTGCCTCACTATAGAGTACGTTCTTGGAAGTCAAAACCTGTGTCTATTCCACCTCTCTCCCCTGCAGCTGGGCCCACCCAGCACAGGGCCTGGGACAGATGGGGCCCCAATCAGTATTTTCTGAGTAAACACAGGAATGGGCGAGAAAAAATAATCACTACTTCCCTTCATTTGTCCTGAGAGTCTTCTCCCATGGCCTCTTAGGCTCAAGGAGAAACTGGGGGTCCATCGGCCCCAGGGACTGTTATAACTTCAGGTTACCTGGCCAGGGAGGAGCTCGCCATCCAGTTCTCCCGGAAGAGGTGGCCAAACATGGAACTTGAGGGGCCCTCTAATGCTGCACATCTAGCTGTGCCACTTCCCCAACCTGAGCATGAGGTTGGCTCCTTCCTGCTTCTGCAGACACCTCCAGTGAGCCACAGCCCTCCCCACCATGGGCTCCCAGACACCCGCCTGTTTCCATCATTGCACTCATCCACATTAGCGCCTGCGATCTGCTTTCTTCCCCAGGTCTCCAGCACGGCAGGGCCGGGAGATGCTCAGCAGAGTGGAATGAACAAACACGGGCACGCGTGCCCCTCCCTGGGACACAGAGGCCCAGGCCCCAGAGTGTCTCTTGTGGAGATGGCTTCACTCTATAACTCCCAGCTTCTGCTCCTTGCCCATTTGGGGGCCCCGTTGTGCCAGGAGAGAAGCAGCTCGGGCCTGGCCAGCCCGCAGCTTCCCAGTCGCACCTACCTGGGTGTCCTGGTGGGTGTGGAGACCCTGTGGAAGGCCCCCCTCCTCACATGGCTGCTCCTTTGACCTCAGGCTGCACAGCACCACAGACACGGGGGAGGAGGAGCTGTAGACAGGCCCAGTTACCAGAGAAATGAGGTTCTGGAGTCCCTCAACCCCAGCCCCTTCCCAGCCAGCCTGCCACACACCTCTGAATCTCCACCCAGCCTGAAACACCGCATAATAACCAGGGCCCTCGAACAAAACCTTTCCCATCGACCATCCCATGTGGTCCTCAGCCCATGAGGCCAGGTCATTTAGCCAGTTAGCCACGAAGTAGGCAATGAAGTCAGCACTCATCCCACCGTGCAGGAAATACCAGAGACTCTCCGGCTGTCCTCAGACTTGGCTGTTCTGAGGCTCTGCGGGAGATTCTCCCTAGCTCCCCTCCTGCCTCCCACTCCCCCGCGCCGGCACTCACTTCATCTGCAGAGTCAGGCTGAGGTGCAGTGGGGTGCCGCTGCTGACAGGGATGTGGTAGGTGAAGTTCCCAGGCCTGCAGGGGCAAAACTGGCACCTTAGCCTGAGGGCACCCTGCCGCCACCACCCCCCCTGCCATGGACTCCTCAGCCCCCAATCTGTACCGGAGCCCCACAGACGCCTGGAAAGGGGCTGCCCTGCCTTATGGGGGAGGCTCCTCCCTGAGAGGGCAAGTTCTGGGCGATCTGTACCACCTGGGCTCATGTCACCTGAGGACCTCCCTGGGTGAGGGGAGGGAGCCCAGCCCACCTGCAGGCATCCCCTGGAGCACAGTACTGGGAGGTGATGGGCATCGAATTCTCCAGCACCTGGATGGAGGTCAGGGAGGGCACCGGCTCTGCAAGGAGAGAGGCTGTTGGGGCAGGAGTAAGGTGACAAGGCAGGACACAAATGAGAAGCAGGCAAGTCTTTCCTTGCCAGACTTGGAGCAGTCACTCACACCTTAGTATGAATAAGTTCCAGGTTATTTTTTTCCAGACCTCCACAATGGCCAGCATCACACTACACCCTTTCCTCAGCAGCCCTAGGACTACTCAGTTCCCGTGAGCCTGACGTCTGCCTCAAAAGAACTGGAACGCCCAGAAGTAGGGATGGGTCTTCACATCCCTTGCTAGGTGTGCAGGAGCCCACTCAAGGCCTCTGTTCCTGACTGCGGGCATCTCTCCCAGTTCTGGGTTCAGAAACGTCAGTTACACTGGTAGCTTGAAATCAGCAGTGTTGACAGCATCACACAAATCAGGCTCCCCTCTGCCCCGAGGCCGATGATTACACCGCTACCAGCAAGCTGCTCCTTGCAGCCTCCCTGAACAAACCAACTGCAGGCTGGCTGGCTGGGTAGGGGTGGGACTGAAGTGTGACAAGCCAGATGGGGGAGACAGGCCTTCTTGCTCATCTAGTTCACATACAGTCTTGCTGCCGCCTGACTATCCACCCAGGAAGGGGGAAGCCGGGGCCGCTGAACATTTGCTGGACCTGGTACGTTTTCAGCTCTGAGGCATGACCCAGGGACCCAAGGACCCCAACAGGATCCAGGACACCCTGTGTGGTCAGGACAGGTATCAGATACATACTGGGCAAATTCCAAAGGTCTTTAAAGAGTCAGCTCAAATGTCACCAACTCCAGAGAAGTTTTCCCTGATCCTCCCCACCTTCGTCCGGATTAAGTGTCCTCCTCAGTCCCAAAGCTACCTGCATGTCCCCTCAGAGCCTCATCACACTGCTGTGTTTTCATCTCTGTGAGGTCTTTGGGGACAGGGGGGTGTCTGTCTTCATCACCCCCAGTTCCCTGTACAGAGCCAGCCACAGAGTGGCAGGCAGCTCAGTAAACGGGTGCCTGGCAAACATCTCCCCCGTGGGGTTCCCCCATCACATTGAATTTCCATCTCTGTAAGCCACATTTTCCAGGCTCTCTTTTTCTTGAAGCCACAAAACCCATCAAATCAAAGTTGGTGAGAGCAGAGCTGCCTGGTTGAAGCCAGGAAGCCTCCCAGCCTCCCCTTCAACCCCCAGGGCAGCCCCCAGTGCAGCCCCCAGGGTACCTCAGAGGAACCTAGTTTGAAAACTGCAATAAAAGGTTCTGTAGCTTTCTTAAAACCAAAGATCCAAGGTTTGGGAAACAGTAGGGGAGACCTGGTGTAGCACCCTCCTGGTGCTGGCATGGTGAAGGAGGAGCCAGGCTCGGGATCAAATACAAGCCCTGCCTCGGAAGGGCTGTATAACCCTGGGCAGGTCACTTCACCTTAGTCTCCATCCCATTTCTTCAGCTGAACAATAGGAACAACAATTCGTTTCTCGCAGGAGTGCTGTGAGGACTAAATGGGATGATCTATGTAAGGCTGCAGGCATGATTCCTGATCCTTATTCTGTGCTCAGCAAATGTCTATTGACTGACAAGTCTGAACCCAGACAGTCACATGACTGGGCTGAGGTGGGCCCTGGCCAGTGAGCCTTGCCAGGCTGGGCTGGGTAGTGTCAGGGGTACGGCAAGTACCTGACTGGCCCTGGGCCCAGGTGGGCTGAGCAGGGCCCACGCTGGACTGGAGGGCCCCTCGGCGGGCCCGGCCATGGAAACCAAGGCTGGGACTGTTCTTGGCTTTGCCCTGCCCCCCAGGGAAGGGGACTGCAGGGCTGGCCAGAGGCTCCAGACTCTTGTGATGCTTGGAGTGGCCAATGCCATTGACTGAAAGACCCCAGGACTTGGCTCTGATGTTGGTGACTGGCAGAAGGGCCATCTGGCTGGGGCCTGTGGATAGAACCAGGGACAGGCTAAGAAGAGGGAGGCTGGCTGCTTCCTGTCCAGCTGTCTCTAGGGCCCCCACAAGACTGAGTGAACCCCATGTGTCTCTTGGTCCTCTCAGGGGAACTTCCCAGTCATTGTCCAGAGCCTCGTTCTAGGCTCCAGGAGACCCTCCCACCAATGAGTATTTGGGCCTTTCTCTCTACTCAGGTAGCCCCCGCCCCAAGCCCCAGCCCAGAGAAAGCCTTACCTGAGCGGTTGGTGCTGGGGCTGGGACTTGGGCTGAGAACATGGCCAGGGTTAAAGCTGGGGCCAAGACTAGGACCAGTGGTAGGGTTGGTGGTGGGTGAGGAACAGCAGATGACAGGGCAGGGGTGGCTAGAACACATGTCCAAGGTGCGGACAGCAGAACCTGGGGCTGAGCTGGTGAGGCTGGTGGTCACTGAG
Organism: Pongo abelii; assembly: GCF_028885655.2. Classification (NCBI taxonomy): domain Eukaryota; kingdom Metazoa; phylum Chordata; class Mammalia; order Primates; family Hominidae; genus Pongo; species Pongo abelii. The sequence continues at coordinate 13,310,511 of NC_071994.2, forward strand.
GAGGCCAGAGGCTGTATGAGCCGGAGGAGCCCCCGAAACAGAACATAGCAACCTCCCTGTCCCACCCCAGACCTGCCCACACACGCACCCAGCAGCAAAGAGGGCTGTATGCCTGGTAGCCCAGTGGTCACGGGGGACTGTCGGAGCTGCGTGGTCCCAAAGCTCTGGCTGGACCTGCTGGGGAAGGATGGGCTGAGCTCAGAGGGGCTGGGAGAGCTTGAGGGGAGAGGGCCTGACAGTCCTGGAGAGGCAGAGAGGGAGGGGAGGGAGGCAGGAAGAGGGGCAGCAGGAGCCAGAGGAGAGGGGCGCCGGTCAGCACGTACCATGGGCACAAGGCCTTACTCCCCCCAGGGGGCTGGGGCCGGAGCAGGGCCAGGAGACAGGAAGTGGACACGGCAAAAGAGCTAAGGGGCAGCAAAAAGGCAAAGGGTGAGACAGGCAAAGGGGAAGAGAGAAGAGAAGACACAGTCAGAGGTGGCCCCAGGAGCTGGGGGTGACAGTGGGCTCACAGAGCCCAAGGCCCTGCCCTGGCCCTCCTTCCCCCTACCCCATGTTCCAACCCCAGCCCCTCAGACAGCCCTGACTCGCAGGCCCAGCTACCTGGAGGGGCACTAAACAGGCCAGACAGAAACATCGGCGTCAGCAGGGACTGGGAAAGGCTGCCCACCCCCCAAGGAGGCCCTCCCTGGACCCCCACAGCACCCCAGCAGGCTGAGAGGCTAAGGATGAACTCCTTTAGAGAAGACAGTCTCATGGCTCTCCGACCTGGGACTGCCCACCAAAGCCCCACCTGGCCTGGTGGCTTGGCTTGGCCTCCAGGAACCTACCCATCAGTGTCTACCAGGTCCTCCTCTGTGCGCAGGCTCAGCACGTACAGTGTGGACATGGACACCACGCTGGAGCCACAGAAAAGGGTGACCGTTAGAGCTGGAGCCACCATCCAGTGCCCTCTCTCTAGGACAAGGCTGTGGTCCTTGCTCCTGAGGCTGGGCTCCCAGGTGATGCCTGCAAAATGGGTCACCCCAGAGGGGAAGAGGCAGAAAGGCCCACCTCACCGAGACCTCAGCTGCCTGATCTCCCAAGCTACATCCTCCTCTTCCGCCAGGCCTGAGCCCATGGGCAGCTGACTCCACTGGGCAGCTCCACTTCCCTAGTCAGCCACCCTGAGAGCCCAGGGGACAAGTCACCTGAAGGCCATGACCACCACCAGGGCGATGATGGTTCCCTGCAGGAAGCGCTGGCTGATGCAGGCCTGGTCCGGAACCACGGACGATGACTGAGGACCAAGAGGAAAAGTGCAAATGCAAAGAGGGCCAGCCTGAGGCTGCCCCCAGTGGGCTCTGCTGGAGGTCGGGGGGGCGGTTAAGGGGGTGCCCCGTTTCCCCAGTGGGCAAAGGAAGAAGAAAGAGAAACAGGGCTGGGAGGGCTACAGAGTCACAAGGAGAGGGAAGCGCCAGAGGCAGTGAGGCTGGAGAACTGCAAGCCGGAAAGGGAGGCCACAAGGGGGGCCCCCTTTCCAACCCGCCTGCCATCCCTGCTCACCCTTACCTTGCTGGCCACCTTGGGGGGCCTCTTCTTGTGAGGGACACTGCCTGCCCGGCTGAACTGGCTCCCTGCATGGCTGCAGCAAGAGGGCCAGGATCAGGGGTGTCCCTGGGAAGAAGGGTCTCACCTTCCCTCACCCCGCACCCCTACCTGAAGGCGCCCGAGCTGCCGGTGGACTTGAGGCTGTCGAGCCGCCGCAGCTTGGCCAGCTTGTGGCTCCAGCGCTCCAGCTCATCAATGCGCGTCTCCAGGTTGTCTGTCAGCTTGCAGAGCTCCTTCACGGCCCCCACATTCTCCATGAAGATGCGCTCCTGCCATGGGCCATGGGCCATGGGCCAACACAGAGGGCCCAGTCAGCCCCGGGAGCCCCAGGCTTCCAGACATCAGGGGGCAGGATGGGCGGCCACTGTCCTTGGCCACTGAGAGGCCCTCAAAGCCTCCCTACCTGGGCGGGCCCCTCCAATCCAGCCTCATCTCCCACAGCTCCTGTGCCTGTCTCCAAGCAACAACTTCACCTGGGCTGTCCCACCTACCTGAATGGCCCTCCCCACTCCCTGCCAGAGCTCTCGTCTCCTAAGCCTGAAGGCTGCAGCCCCGGGATCTGCCCCCTCGGATGACTGGTGTCTCAGTTGTCAGCACTTTACTATTCAGCTGGGGTGGAGACCTATTACACGCCTCCTTGGCGCCCAGACTCAGGACAGGTAAGTGACAAACGTCGTCCTCACAATAAACCACGTATTTCAGCCTGGAGATAACCATACAAGGATGTCTTTGCAGTTCTATTACCCGCCCTCATTTTACTGGGGGTGGAAGGCCATGGCCCTCTGCAGGGTTTCTCTTGCCCTTGATCACACAGGCTCCAGGGGCCAAATCCCTACCCACTCATCTCCTTGAACACTCACCCCTCCCTGTGGGGTTCAGAGGGCGCTCTGGAGGCAGCATGAGAGCCGAGGGTGCTCCTGCCTCTGCTCTGCAGTGCCCCCCAGTATCTATGGAGGTGATGAGTGTCCCCCAGCTGGCTCCCCCCTTGCCTCTGGGCTCCCTCCCATTCCCCCACCCACAGACCTTGTTCACCACCAGGAAGTTCTCTATGGTTTTCCCATTGGCAAATATCATGTCTCCGGTGTCTTTCACAGCCTCAGGCAAGATCTCCTTCACCTCCTGAGCGATGACACCTGGGGGCAGGGCACAAGCCAAAGATGGGTGGGGGGGATGGTAAAGGGCTGTTCACAGCTCTGTAATGTACGGTTGGAGCAGGATTGGAGAGGGTAAAGTTCTGGAACCCAGAGATTTGGATTCCAAGGAGCCCTGGAGCAGGGGGATCCCACGAACCAGTGTTCACAGGATTGCAATTCCAGGGCTCAGGTGTAAGGTTCCCGGGCTGGGGTGGGGCGGATTCCTGGGGGTAAGGATCCCAGGGGTGGTGGGTAGTATTCTGGCAGGTTAAAGGTAGGATTCATCTAGCGCGAAGGGCGAGGGTCCCTGGGCCGCGATTCTGATTCTCGGATTTCCACTGACAATGGGGCGAGGTTCCGGGGACCTGGAGAGGTGCGATTTTCCGAGGTCTGAGGGGCGGGACTTCTAGAAGGCATGATTCCCAGGGGCGCAGTTCCGGGAGTCAAGAGGAGGGGTTTCTGGGGGTAGGATTTCCAGGTGACGGGGGCGAGGTCACTGAGGCCCGAGGTTTCTGGGTTTCCGGACCCCAGTCCGCACCAGCCCGGTCCCTACCTGTCTCTGGCGCGGTGGCCTCGATGCCCGCGCTGGCGGCGAACTCGGGCTTGTATCTGTAGTGCACCAGCCGCATGCGCGAGATCCTCTTCAATTGCTCGGTGGTGTCCACCTGCGGGGAGCCAGGCCCGGGAATGAACCTCTCCCCTCCTGCGGCCGTCCCGGAGCAGGACCCGGAGCCCAGGAGGGCGGCAACCTGGAGGCTGCAGTGCGGAGAGGAGACCCCACTCCTGGAGTCGTTAGATCGGGATTCGAGGCCAGCCTCCCTCCCTTCCTTCCCCGGCAGCCCCGCCTTTCCGCGTGGTCACGCCCCCTCCCCAGGAGCCCCGCCCCGGCGGCCCGCTCCAGCCTCTGGCCCCGCCCGGGCCCCATAGCCCTGTCCCCACCTCCTGCACGTGTTCCTTGGCGCGCAGGTCGGAGGGGTGCATAAGCGAGCCCATGACCTTGACATTCCCGTGCACAACCAGCGCCTCATCCGGCCGGTCTGTGTTGATGCCCACGCGGCCGTGGTGGAAGACGGTGTCGGGCACCTGTGCCCGCTGCCACAACACATCGCTGTCGCTCTCGAACTGGCCTGGGTTGGAGGCCTACCGCGAGTTGGGGCTGGATCAGTCCTGGGGGATAGGGAGGGGACCTGCAGGGCCCTGGGAGCAGGGGAACTCCACAGCAGCCCCTCCCCTTCCAGCCAGAGTTTCTCACTGCACCAAGCCCAACTTGAACTGTCCCTCCCATTGTGACGACTTTTTGTCACTTGTGGGATCCCAGAAGCTACCAGGTCTTTGTCCACCTCCCTGCTTTACTGTGGAGACCCTGCAGCCCAGAGAGGGTGGGAGCCTTGCCCAAGGCCACACAGCCAGTGCCTAGCAGGATGAGCATACCCACTCCTGACTCTCAGTACCCAGGTACTTCTGCTTGCTGTTTCTCCCAGTCCTGGGGAGGGCTGTCTACACCCTGGGAGGAGGTGGCCCTCACCCGCACGATGATGCGCTCTGAGATCTGGGCGGCCAGCGTGTAGTTCTGGTTCTGTGCATGAGCCTGGAGGGCCACCACCAGCATGAAGTACCTGGGACACACAGGGGTCTCAGAAGTACTCAGGGCCTGCCCTCTCCCCAGGGCCACCCTTTGCCTGGCCAGATGCATGTTCATCTCAGTCCATCCTACAGAGGAGGAACCCGAGCCTCCACCAGGGGGCAGAAATTCCCCAGGGCCCACGGCAAGAAGCCAGGGCTGTTTCTCAACCCAGAAGCCAGGCTTCTGCTCTTCCCATCCTTAAGTCAATGAAGGGCTCTAAATCTCAGGTCTCTCGTCTGTGAAATGGCTCAGCCTGTAGAACTCTGTGCCTGGTGTGCCGCACAGGGCGGTGTCTTCCTGCCTCAGAAATGGAGGGGCTCTGGGGCAGGGCCCCCACCTGCTCACCTCTGGTCGGGGTTGGGCTTGCCCTTCTTACGCATGTTGTTAGCGGTGGTCTCGCTGAAGTGCAGCCGCCCCACAGTCACCTTCGTGACCTGCTCAGGGGGCAGACTGACCCTGCAGAGGAGAGGCAGGGTGCTCAGGGGGCAGAGAGGGAGGCTGCAAGAGCCACGCCGCTGAGGGGCACCCAGGCCAGCAATGTAGGCGAGGCAGACACCCTGGGTACCTCCCTGGCCCCTCCATTCCCAAGCCAGCTTTAGTGTGGACCCTTCTAGGTACCACCCCCAACACGGTCAGACACTCACGTGACCGGGTTGAAGGGCCGCTTGCTCCGGTCTGACTGGGACTGCTCGATGTTAATGGACTGGTTCAGGGCCTCCAGCTGTGGGGAGTGAAGCCAGTGGCACCTCGGGACAGGGCTACCCAGCTGGTCCTGCCCTCCTGCCCCCTCTCAGCCAGGCCTGGCCCAGCTAGAGCTCACCAGGAAACAGGGTAGCACCCAGCCCTCAGCCGCGATTCCCACAAGCTCAGATGCCTTCTGCATGGTCGCACTCCCCACACCCTACTTCACACCCACACCCTCCTCACCCCCTCACAGCATACCACTCCCCCAACTTCTGCACAGCTACGCATGCACAGCCACTCCCCAAACACCCACACCCCCATTCCACACCCACACGCTCCCCCCACCTCTGCATGTATGCACTCACACACAGACACACACATACACTCACAGCCCCACCCTCCCTCATGTCCATACCCACACACCTCACAGCAGCCTCCAAGCCCATCCACTTGCACCCAGGCCCACTCACTCCCCAGATCCTCTCCATACCCACGTCTCCTCTACTCCTCCATGTGCACTGGGAGAGCCATGCCAAGGTACCATGCCTGGCTCACTCATGACACAGACATGTGTCATGTCGGCTGTGACAAGCCGACAGACCCAGCCATGCCCCAGGGAGCTCATAGACTCAAAATCAGCCACTACTGGGGTTGTGCTGTGGTGCCTCCCAATGGGTCTCAGGGGAGGGGCCCCTGGGGAGGGGACCAACATGGAGTCTGCCTGGAGAGGAGGGATGGGTGTTGGGAAGGGCATCCAAGGCAAAGGGAGCCTCAGGGTGGAGGGCAGGGGCTGCGATGGTACCACAAGTGGCAGAGCTGGAGCGGAGGGCAGGGCCCCCAAGGCCCCCGTGGCGCAGCTTGGAAGCTGGGGCTTTGCTGGGAGGACACTGGGGGCCTTGGAAGGATAGGGAATGCCGTGGTCCCCTGAGTCTCAAGTGGGGCAGGAGTTGGAGGTCCCAGCTGCCGTGGACATTCCAACAAGGAAGGGAGGTAACCCAGACCAGGGGATGGACAGGAAAGAGTTGAGGACCGGACCAGGTAGAGGGACCTTCCAGGGCAATAGCAAGGCCAGATGCATGATGAGGTTGGGGAAAGAGGGCCCTGACCCAGATTTGTGGCTCAGGTAACCAAGGCCCTGCGCCCATTCCCTGAGAGGGGAGCCCAGGGCGGGAGACAAGTGTGCAGGGAGTTTAGTTTGGGACCTGGAGCTGAGGCACCTGGTAGAGGGCTCAGGAGATGGGTCTTGACTGGGGTTGCAGACTTGGGAATCACAGGCTGCAGCAGGAAACGGGGCGAGAGGGAGGCAGGGAGGCAGGGAGGCAGGGTAAGGTGCCCAACGAGAGGGAAGCAGGCTGAGGAGTCTAACGTTTAAGGGGCAAGCACAGGGCAAAAGGGAGGCAGGGAGGCAGGTTGAGCAGCCCAACAAGAGGGAGGCAGGCGCAGAGCGATGGGGAGGCAGGCTGAGGGGCAGGCACAGGGAGAAAAGGCGGGAGGGCGGGGTGGCATTGGCAGGGTGGGATCTAGTTTACACACACATACACACACACACACACACACACACACGCTTGCTTTTTTTTTTTTTTTTTTTTTTTGAGATGAAGTCTCGCTCTGTTGCCAGGCTGGAGTGGAGTGCAGTGGCGTGATCTCAGCCCCCTACAACCTCCACGTCCCGGGTTCAAAGGATTTTCCTGCCTGCCTCAGCCTCCCAAGTAGCTGAGATTACAGGCCCGTACCACCACGCCTGGCTAATTTTTGTATTTTTAGTAGAGATAGGGTTTCACCATGTTGGCCAGGCTGGTCTTGAACTCCTGACCTCAAGTGATCTGCCTGACTCCCAAAGTGCTGGGATTACAGGCGCGAGCCACAGCACCCAGCCAACCCTTGCTTTTTCTGGGGTCTTTCAGTGCCCCCCAAAGGGCCCTCCTGCCCTCCCTTCCTTGCTGAGCCCCAAACTTGCCTTCACTCCGTGCAGCTTCAGATAGAAGCAGTCGAGGGGCTTGAGGCCCTCGGGCGTCTTGACGTACTTGGGCTCGCCCAGCATGCCGATGTACACCGTCACCTGGAAGTGGTTCTTCTTCTGGCACACAAAGGCGTCATCGCCCACCGAAAAGTTGAAGCCCTTGTCCGCGTCCACGCGGTAGGTGAGCATGGGCCTGGGGGGCGGGTGAGGGCACTCCCCTGAGGCCCCAGAGCCGGGCCTGGAACATAGGTTCCTCCCACCTGCTGGGTTCCCAAACCATTTCCCACCCCACACCCCTGCATCCTCGAACCACCAATGCGGCTGCCCCCACTCCTGAGAAATGGAAACTGAGTCCCGGAGAGGATTCTAGTGCAGGGCTGCAAACTCCTCAGACAACATTCTCTCCTCTACCCCATGCCTTAGGCCACCGCCCTGCCCTGGTGATGGGGGAAGCAGGGCCAGACCCTGAGGCCCACCAGACGGGAGGGAACTCCTGAGCAGGGGAGGGCTTGACTGCCCTCCCCACACTTGGCTCCTTCCCAGAAGGCTGCCTGAAGCCCCCTCACTCACCCGAGAGGGACTGTGTCTGCAGAGCCTCACAGAGCCTGACAGTTAGTTGCCCTGGAAACGGTGGAACCAGGCGCCTGCTCTGCTGCAGACCCAGCCCCTGCCCACCGGCTTGCTCAAGCCCCCAGATGCCCTCATTCCCACTCCCTCCTCATTCCTACTCCCTCCGTCTGCCGGGGGAGGGAAGGGGCACTCCTGGATTCCCCCTCAGACTCAGCCTCAGTTTGCCCATCTGTTGCTGGGTTTAGTGTCCCATGTTTGGCCCCTTTGGGACACCTCTAGTTGACAGTAAAAAGAGCAACTGGGCCAGGTGCGGTGGCTCACGCCTGTAATCCCAGCACTTTGGGAGGCCGAGGCAGGCAGATCACGAGGTCAAGAGTTTGAGACCAGCCTGGCCAACACGGTGAAACCCCGCCTCTACTAAAAATATAAAAATCAGCCGCCTGTAGTCCCAGCTACTTGGGAGGCTGAGAGGCAGGAGAATCACTTGAATCCAGGAGGCGGAGGTTGCAGTGAGCCAAGATCATGCCATTGCACTCCAGCCTGGGCAACAGAGCAAGACCCTGTCTCAAAAAAAAAAAAAAAAAAAAAAAAGAGCAACTGTTGGCCTGTTGCTCTAACTGAGAGTGTTAGCGCACCCTCACTCAGGTCCCCAGGCACAAGAGTGGTCACAAGAGTGCCCAGTGCTGGCCTGGAGGAAGCTGAGCAGGAAGAATGCTTCCAAACTTGTGGGTAGAGGCCTCTGGGCCTGGCCAGTGTTGCCAAAGGCCTGGGCTCACCACCTCTTCCCTCCCGGAGCTCCACCCACCTGCCTGACCTAGCAAAGCACCCAGGAAGTGCCTGGGCCACTTCTGGGGCTGCAGCTGCCAAGCTTCCTGGCCTTGGGGCCTGGGGTGGCAAGGGTGGCCCAAAGAGTATGGGAGTAAGAGTAGGGGGCTCCCCCCCATGCCAGGGAGGCTGGAGTGCCATATGACTGCACCCCCACCAGGCAGGACTTCATGGGACTCTTCAGCCACTCCAGCAGCCAGACGCCCCCAGCCCTGGGGCTGCTGGCTAAGAATTCCCCCAAAGCCTGGAGCACCCAGCTCCATGCAGCTGGTCTAATCCACTGGCCCAGGCCTGGCAATATCCGCAGTTACCCTGTCACCCGCCCACTGGCCTTCTGGGGGGAGCCGGAGGAGTGGTCCCCACAGGGCTCCCAGCCTGAGGCCTGGAAAGATGGAGCCATCTGGGTGTTGAGGGGGCACTTGGAATGCTCGGGCAGCCTCTGACCTGATCCTCCCCAGCCCCAACTCCCTCCCTCTAGGGAGGGGGCTGCCAGGAGGGCCCAGCTTGGGCTCAGCTTCCGGCTACCTTCCTGGAATGCAGAGGGAGGAGGTGGGGAAGGAGGAGCCGGGGGAAAAAACACCCATCTGCCCACTTCTCCCTGACTTGGTTCCCAGCTGCCCCTCCCTGGCAGTCATCACGTTCTCAGGGAGGCCTGGGGCTGGCCTAGGAGTCAGGAGCCCTGAGTGCCAGTCCTGGCTCTTCCCTGAGCCTGTTTGCTCTTCTGTGAAATGAGTGCTCCCAGGCCCTGCTCCAGGACCTTGATGGGGTCCTGGGCTGGGGCGTCCCAAGATGGGGTGGCCTGGAGGAGTGGGGAATGTCGTAGGGCACTCACAGCTCCTTGTAGTTAGCATCGTACAGGGTCGCCCACTTGTTCTGCTGATGGGGCTGCCACTTGATGGACTGGTAGTTGGGGTCCAGGTAGGAGCCACTGAGGCTGTCACTGTCCTGCAGGAGGCCTGGAGGGAGGGAACGCCCATGTGGGCCCTGCACCTTGGGTCCCACACCCCACCTTGAAGAGTTGGCCAGCTATGTACCTGGGGAGGGGGCACCTGGCGGGTGCCAAGGTGGTGTCTGGACACGGGCAATGCTGAGAGGCAAGGAACCAGGGCCCGGGGAGAGCGGACCTTGGGGAGGCCAGGGTGGCGATGGGGCTCGAGTGGGGTGCAGAGGCAGAGCTGTCACGGTCCCGGGCTCCTGTTTGATCATTCCATTCAGCATCTGGGCATTGAGGGTGCTGGGGGGGGATTCGGAGTGCTTCCTCTTCTTGGAGGGGTGTGTGGGGAGCCTGGGGAAACAGAAGTGTGCACCGTGGGGGCTGACTCTCCCCGAGCCCCTCCCACTGGGTAGTGTCCACCTCTCTCCCCTCTCTAGCCTGTTTGGGCCAGGATATGCCCCGCCCAGAGGACACCTCCTGCAGGAAGCCCTCAGGCTTTGCCTCCTCCTACTCCCCATTGCTCCGTGCTGTCATTTTCTGCTTCCATCACTCTTCACTTCCCCCAGACTGTGGACAGAAGCCACACCTGACTTGGTGTCTCCATCATGCCCAGCAACAGGGCTGGCTCACAGAATCACAGCAATCGCTTGAGGAATGAATGAGTTTGTCCCTGCCTGCAGTGTCACACTCAAGGTCACCCTTTATAGTGGGGGCTCTATGGAGAGCAGGCCCTGTGATCGGAAACAAGCCACAGAGGGCCTGGGCCACAAAAACCAGGGAAGGGGAGCTTCCTGGGGTGGGGAGTTTAAAGGGGACTGCACCGCACTCCTTCCCCTTCTGGTTTACAAAATGTTTTGACAGCAGAACCTTCCTTTGAACTAAACCTTTCATGGAATCTCCACATGTAAAACAGATGAAAAGACAATCATGCAGGTTGAGTCAGAGTGGGGGGCTTGGGTCTAGGAAGAAGACTCCTCAGAAACCTGAGGGTTCCATGAGACAGCTGCAAAATCACTGGGGTCTGGGTAAGAGCACAGCCCCAGGCCCAGTCCTGGCTCTGCCCCTGGCTCATGATCTGGGCGGGACATTTCCCCCATCAGAACCTCAGTTTACCTACCTGTGCCCACTAGATAAGGTAGTTGTGAGCAATTAGCCATGGCTGTAAACCCCTCAAGGTATTGCTGGGTAAACATGTGTAAATATGTTGACCCCCATCTGCCCTACAGAGCCTTCTGCCCTCCCTGGGTGCCTCCCGGTCCCTACCTCCCTCTCTGGCCTGCCCACCCTGGTCCCTGCACCCCACCTTCCCACCCCAGGGAGCCAGCCACCCACGTCTTACTCAGCTCCGTGCTGCTGCAGGAGCTGGTGCAGCATCTGGGACTGCTGGGTGTGGTGAAGATCAGTGGGCACCAGCCCCTGTCCCATGGCAGCGTAGGGGGGGATCGGGGGCTCGGCCTTCATGTACAGATCCCGCTGCAGGACAGGGTAGTGAGGTGGGGGTGGTGGGGGTGGCGGGGGGCCTGGCAAGTGGGCTGGAGGTGGGGGCGGATGCTCCAGGCGGGAGGGCACTCCCACGTGGCACAGCGTCTCAGGGGTTATCGTGCGCAGGAGATGGGGCTCTGCAGGAGAGATGGGGGAGCGGGCATCTGAGACCAACCTCACTCAGGCTCCTGGGCACCGTCCTCCCCAAGGCAGAGTCTCCTGCTTCCACCCCGTCCTGAGCCAAGCCCGGGGGCTGCCCCCCACCTACCCTAGGTGGGAGGGCTGTTGGTCAGCCACCTACTAGAGGCCTGGGCAGGGAGGCGCAAACCTGCCCAAGGAGGGGCAGCCTTTCACCTCATCCTAGCCACCTCCTGCCCCCAGGCTGGGCCAGGAGAATCCAAGCCAGATCTAAAGGTCCCCCTCAGTCCCCATCTCCTCTGAGGCCTGCTCCTCCTCTGGGCCTCAGGAAGGCATCTCCGGAGACCCCCAGCCCAGGCCTGCCCAGTGCTCCCCCCTCCGGCAGGCAGCCCCTCTTCTGGGCTCTCAGGGGCCAGCCCCCCAGCCTGAGCGGGGAGGCCCCAGCTCCCTTTGTTCCCCAGGAGGCATTCCAGGGATGTTTTTGGTAAGATAAACAGAACTCTTGACCCCAATCCGGACTGCGGGGAGCCTGCTCCCGCGGTGGTTCTGCTCTTGGCCACCTGGGGGCCAGGGCACCCCTGAGCACCCTCTAAGGTGAGGTGGGCCCGGCCTGGGAAGCCTGCGCCCAGGCTGCACCCACGGCCTTCCCCAGCCACCCACTTACCGCCGAAGGGTGCGTCCATGATGGCGCAGGCGGGCAGGCGGGTGGCATCACCGCGGGGATACTTGCTCAGAGGCAGGGCCAGGCTCCCCACCCGCCCGTGGGGAAACAATAGCCAAGCGCCAGGGAGTATTTGACCAGCGATAATCTCGGCCCGTTGGGCAGCCGCTGGCCCCCTCCCTCCTCCCCTACCTCCCTGATAAGGCCGCCCCAACCACTTGCCCAAACCCTGGAGCAGGAGGGCGGTGCCCGCTGGACTCACCATTCACCTGCTGGGGGGAGTAGGCCTCGGAGCCCGAGTCTGGGGGAGAGTCCGGCAGTGTGCTGCGAGAGCCAGGGGAAGGGGCCGGGGGGTGAGCAGCTGAGCCTCTGCCTTCCAGCTGGGCAGCTCCTCTGCGTGGTAGGGTCCCACAGCCCCCCCAGAAGCTGGGGACACTGAGGTTTCGTCACATCCACCCTTAGGGGCATTTCTCTGCACCATCCACATTGGGGTGCTTGGCAGGGCCTGGGGCCGAATTGTGGGTAGGGGACCACCCAGGATCCCCTCAGACCTACAGGGCATTTGGGGGGCAGTTACTAGTGTCCTTGATGATGGCACAGGGACTCAAAGACTCCCGCCCCAGACCGAGGGCCAGGCCTTCTTCTCTCTTCCTGCACCCACTAAGCCCCACAGCTTCCTGGAAACGCAGGGCCCTAGGGGGCTGGGCCTCAGGGCATTCAGCAGGTCATGGGGGGCTGCCCCACCAGAGGCAGGTGTGGACTGGGAAGGGAGCCAGCACCACTGGGCCTGGGTTTATTTTTTTCTTGCAGGTTTCACTTTTATCAGTGTTCAGGAAAAAGAACAAACTCAGCCCAAGAGGTCAACACGTCCTGCGTGAACCCTGTGCTCACCCAGCAAGTGGAAGGCTGTGGCCATATGGGATCCAGCTCTTTGGCCATCCCTGGTCCCCACATCTGGAGCAACTCCCCATTCCCGTGCCCAGGGAACTGCCAGAGAGGGCATGGCCCTGTTGTGGACACAGCCCCGGGGCTGGCTCCAGAGTCCACCTGCATCCCTGTGCCAGCCACCCACCCACCCACCTTCGGGGCCTCATGTAGAGACCTATACAATGATTCAAGAACACAGACCCTGCACGTTTTATGTGAATAATACAAAAACGTGTATGGGGACTCAAATCCATACTCCTCGCCACAGCCTCAGGCCCCCTGGGCTGCCACTCCGTCCCGCGCTTCCCTGACAATGGCCGGGCCTTCTGTAATGTGTTAAGGTCTTTCACACCCTGCAGTCCCTGTAGTCGCATGCCCCAAGCCCACAGCACCTTGTGTTCTCTCCTCTTAAGTTCCTCTGGCATCTGATTATTCCTCTACTTGGAGATGTATTCGTGAATACCTCTCCCCAGTTAGGCTTTAGGAGCCACTGCAGAGCCGTGTGTCTGTTTTTTTTGTTTTTTGTTTTTTGTTTTTTGAGAGAGAGTCTCACTCTGTCACCCAGGCTGGAGTCCAGTGGCACAATCACCGCTCACTGTAATCTCCACCTCCCAGGTTCAAGCGATTCTTGTGCCTCAGCCTCCCAAGTAGCTGGGATTACAGGCATGCGCCACCACACCCGACTAATTTTTGTATTTTTAGTACAGACGGGGTTTCACCATGTTGCCCAGGCCGGTCTCAAACTCCAGGCCTCAAGTGATCTGCCCACCTCAGCCTGCCAAAGTGCTGGGATTACAGGCATGAGCCACCGCACCTGGCCTTTTTTTTTTTTTTTGAGGCAGGGTCTTACTCTGCCCCTAGCAGTGGCATGATCACAGCTCACTGTAGCCTCGACCTCCCTGGCTCAAACTATTCTCTCACCTCAGCCTGTTGAGTAGCTGGGACTATAGGCACACGCCACCACACCTAGCTAATTTTTGTATTTTTTGTAGAGATGGGGTTTCATCGTGTTGCAGGCTGCTCTTGAACTCCTGGGCTCAAGCAATCTGCCCACCTTGGCCTTCCAAAGTGCTGGGATTACAGGTGTGTGCCACCACACCCAGCCTCGTGTCTGTCTTGTTTATCACCTAGACCCAGGCCTGGCCCTGGGTCCCTCCCTGGAGTGGCCCTGGCCACAGAGTCCCTGTGTGGCTCTGGACAAGCCCCTTTCCCTCTCTGAGCCTCAGTGTGCCATTAAAATCCTGACGGGAGCAGTGGCCAGGGCTCCTTGTGGGGTCTCCCAGGAGCTGGATACCCAGGAAGGCTGATGAGCTCACGCAATCATAGGCACATGATACAGCAGCGGGCACCAGCAGGCGCTTACCAAATGTTAGTTCTCCTCCCTCTGCCCCCAGGGGCCTGTAGTTTAGGAACAGCCTCACAGCCTCAAGCAAACAGTTTGCCTTCTGCAGCAAAGGTTCACCCCTGGCACCCCAAGCCTGGCCTCCACTCCCTTCTCCCCAGAAGCCAGGGAGCTCAGGAAGCACGGTCAGCCATGTGTCCGTGGCCACCATGCACCCAGGGTGTCCTCTGTGCCCTTGCTTGCTTCCCACGATAATCTTGAGGGGTAAGCATTTGAGGGCTCACTCCACAGAAGAAACTGAGGCCATGGGTTACCGAGGCAGAGGGTTGATAAATGGGGAAGCTGAAGTTGGAGCCAGGCTGTCTGAACACAGAGTTCATGCACCTAGTGTTTTAATGCTCTTCCACCTAGAGACAGGGGCCCCTACATTTGCCCTGAGCTCCCCTGCAGACCCACGCTGTGAGCATGTGCCCCAGGGGCTGCCCTGCAGTCTGGCTGGCCGGGTGGCTGCCTGGAACCTTTGGTCAAAGCCAGGCCTAAGGTTCAGCCCTGGGTCAGGCCCCTGGTGTGGACTCCTCAGAAAGACGGGAGGAAAGGCCTGGGTTCTGGGCCCCATGAGGCTTGCTTGGGTAGGGGGAACTGAGGTGCTACATCTGAGCCATGGGCCAGCTCCTGTGGCCACAGTACACGTCAGCTGGATGCGTGAGTGGGTGGGCTCGGCGCGCGTGCAAGGGTATGCAGGTGTTCCCATGAAGGTAAACAGTCACAGCCTCCAGTCCCGCTGCCTCCTGTCCACTCTCCACGCAGCGTCAAGATTTTTCTAGCACTTACGTCAGCCCTCATCACTCCCCTGCTTAGAAGCTTCGTGGCTGCCCTCTGCCTCAGAACAAAGCCCAGGCGTCCCCCCGTTGGCCTGGACTCATCCTCCCTTCCCTCACCTGCCCACGCACAGCCAGTCACCCAGCCCATCCCACGCCAGGCCAGTGTCTAGCACCTCCCAGGTCACGGCCACAGCCCTGCTCCCTGCCTGCCCCTATGCCGCTGTATCCCCCTACTCCCTGCCCTCACTCACCCTGGGGCATAGGGAGCCTTGGGCTCGGCCTTGATGGGGGGCCCGGCGCCCCCCGGGAAGGGCTTGGGGGCAGCGCCCATGCCGTTGTTGTTGTTGCAGTTCAGCGGGGCGCCGTAGCTCGGGGGTGGGAGGGGACCATGGCGCCCCGGGGAGGGTCCACCCCCAGGGGGGCTCAGGTGGTGGACCCCGCTGGAGCCGGGCATCGCGGGCTGCCCGTGGGAGTAGGAGGCCGAGCTGGCTGGAGCAGAGATGTCAGGGAAGCAGCTGCGGGGAAGGCGGGTGGCTCAGCTCCAGCCAGGACCCCAGCCCCAGCAGGGAAGTAGCCACCCCCTCCCCTCAGGGAATTATGGAGATTTCGGAGGAGTCAGTGGCTGGGAAGGGACGAGGAGCAGCTTTCAGAGGTGGGACCACAGCAGACCCCAGGTCCGGCCCTCAGACCTCCCTGGTGACAGAAGTGAGGCGAAGGGCTGGGGCTGGGCAGGTGCAGGCCAGGCGAGGGGGCCACTCACAGGTCAGAGGCATCCTCCTTGCTGATGTACTCCTCCAGGATGCTGGTGTCTATGTTGGAGGGCTCCAGGGCACCGTTGATGTCGTGGCCTGCAGGGCAGCAGAGGTGGGCTAGGGAAGGGGCCCAGCTCCCTGCAGACCCTGGGCTTCCGGGCCCAGCCCTCCATCCCTGCCCAGGCTGGCCCTCCAAAACAGATGCCCCTGCTCCTTCCCACCCAGGTATCCATGTGGGGGTCGGCTCTCACCCTCCACTGCCTGGCCCCCCTCCAGGAAGCACTGATAATGCCCCCCCATCCCACCACAAGGCCACCTTGAGTCTCAGAGGAGGAGAGGGGCCCAGGGCATGGATCTGGGTACAGAGAGGCTGATCCTGCCATGCCTCTTTCTAGCTGTGTAACAGTGAGCAAGTCTTTTCCACTCATCTGTCAAATGGGGTCACTGTGCCTCTGTCTTATGGGGTGCTGTGAGGCACAAATGAGGTGCTTACTGAGTCGAGAGCCCCGTGGATGCCCACTGCCCTCGATGGGATGGCTCGGGCCCAACAGGCACTGTCCTGCCCTGTCCTCCAGGGGTCAGTCCAGATGGCCCAGCTCCAGGCACGCAGGAGCACGAGGTCTGGCTGAGTGGGACCATATATCCTGGGGGCCCACAGGGCTGTGGGAGCCTTCTGCACCCAGGCCCTGGCCGCAGTGGAGAGTGGGGATCAGAATCAGGAGAGCTCCCTGCACCCTCATTGGATATGCCCATCACGCTCTGGGGCACAGGCTGGGGAACTTAGCCCCCTTTTTCCAGAGGAGGCAGAAGCCTAGAGAAGGAAGGGCTTGCCCCGGCCTCCCAGCAGGGAATGATGGCCGCCAGAGCTCCACTCCTCTGCCTGCCGCCCTCTCCTGGGCCCTCTGCGCTGGCCCCAGCCCCACCAAGGGGAGGGGCCCCTAGAGGAAAGGCAGCCAGGGCTCTTGGGCATCATGAGGGAGGACGGGGGAGGTGCCGGCCTTTCCCCTCCCAGGGTCACCTTGCAGGGGGAGCCAGAGGGCGGGGTGATAAGGGGGCTGACGTGGGAGATGCGTCAACCCCGATAATGGAGGACAGCCCCACCCACACGGCTGACCCAGGCTGGCCAGCCCCACTGAGGCAGGAGGGCCCCTCCCACAGGCCTCTGGAGCCTGAGTCTGGGGTCTGCCCTCTCCTGTTGAGCTCAGACAGGTCCAGGAGCAAATCCTGGCTCAGCCACTCCCTGCTGAGTGACCCTGGGCAGGTCACATGCACTCTCTGCGCCTCAGTCTCCTCATTCGTGCAATGGGGACATGTACAGCTATGGCTTCACGGGGCTGTTTTGAGTATGAAACGAGATGAGGTGTGTGAAGTGCCGGCCACTTAGTGGGTGCTGGGCAGTCGGAATAGCCGTCCTCACTTCCCAGCCCCAGAGCCCTGGGGTCCCCGGGAGCCCCCCGCCCAGGCCCCTCCCTGGCCTCAGCCGGCATTTCAAGAATGCTGAGCCCCGCTTAGGTGATTAATGAGCGGCTAAGCCCTCCTAGGAGTCACGCGCTGCCTGCGACAGGCCAGGGCCCTCCTGCTGACCCCCACCCCCAGCTCGCCCAGCTAGGAACAAGGGACACCCACCAGGCACCACCAATGGCCTTCCAGGGCGGTGTGGCCGGGGCAAGAGCAGCTTCTCGAGCTGGGCGTGGCCAGTCTGCCTGCCTGGGTTCCAGGACCCTGCCTCTGCTCAGGCCCCACCCTGCCGTAACCACGGGTCCCATTTATTGAGTGCCTACTGTGTGCCAGGCACTTTGTGAGTCAAATATATTAATAATCACAGGAGTTTCTTTACTTTTTTTTTTTTTTTTGAGACGGAGTCTTGCTTGGTCTCCCAGGCTAGAGTGCAGTGGTGCAATCTTGCTTCACTACAACCTCCACCTCCCAGGTTCCAGCGATTCTCTTACCTCAGCCTCCCAAGTAGCTGGGATTACAGGCGCCCGCCACCACATATGGCTAATTTTTTGTATTTTTAGTAGAGATGGGGTTTCACCATGTTGGCCAGGCTGGTCTCGAACTCCTGACCTCAGGTGATCTGCCCGCCTCAGCCTCCCAAAGTGCTGGGATTACAGGCTTAAGCCACCGCGCCCGGCCTAATCACAGGAGTTTCTTATGCGCAAGGCATCCTGCAGGCTCTTCCCCTGCGGTGTGTCACTCAATCCTCCCAGCCCAGAATGCTGACCGTGACAGAGACAGTGACTTGACAGTGGCTCATAGTGAGTATCTCCCAGTGCTTCTTAACTCATCATGGTTATGATGACAAAGACAGTGGCGGTGACAGTGACTGCAGCTCACACTGACTGCCTACCAGGCCAGGGACGATTCTAAGTGCTTTATGCATTTTCCCTCTCTAAACAGTGGGGATGTTCAGACAGGTAACATAATCACCATCCCCACTGTTCAGAGAGGTCAAGTCTCCTACCCAAGGCAACACAGCAAGGAGGAATCCAACCAGGTGCAGAGGCCTGACTCCAAGGGGGAGAGTGTGGCTGGCGGTTGCTGTGCCTTCCCCACCCCACCTGGAGCGTCGCCCCCCACCCTGGCCGCTGAAGCTGCAAGTTTTTGAGCCTGAACTTGGAATCTACGGGGAATGATGGGCTGATGCAGTCATGGTGTTGCTATTTATAACAGACCCAGCCCCCTCCTCTCCTGGCCAGGAGCACTCCTAATCGCCCCTAATCCTCCTGTCCACCTCCCTCGGGATAGGGGGCCTCAGGCAGAGGCATCCTGGGAGACCCTAACGAGAACCAGATGTGCTTTGGGGGAGGAGGGACCCTCCCGTGCCAGGGTCCGGGCGGACGGAGGATGGAGGAAGGAGGTGGGAGGAGGGAGCTGATGGGGCAGCGTTGGGGGGAGGCCAGTGGGTGGGGAAGAAGTTTGAGGGTTGGGGGCTCGGAGGGCCTCCTGAGGAACGCTGACCCCACACCTCCTCCTGGAAGCCCTGGAGGCCGCGTCGTCTCTTCCCCACGCCGCTCGGCCCCCAGCCCGCCCACGAACCACACTGGAGATTTCTAACAGACATTCCAGGTGGACAAGACAAGGGTGGGGGCTTGCCAAAGCCCAGGGATTGCTGAGGCTGGGATAGAGCCCCCAAGAACCCCGGACGGGGGCAGGGTCCCATGGGCACACTCTTGGGAGCGCCCCTCCCCACTGCTCCCAAAAGAGCCCCAGAACATCACTGGAGCCCAACCAGAGGTACCTGCCAGGCAGAAAGCGGAATATGGGCCATATGGCTCATTCTGATCCTCAAGACCTCTCTGAGAGAAGGGAAGCCGGGCCCGCCAGAGGCTGCCCGAGGCTGCCCAGGGCCCAATAACCCAAAAACAGCAGCATGAGCTCACAAACCAGCATCTCTGTCCTTCCCTTCTCAAACCCTTCAACAACTTCCCACTGCTGGGGAGAAATCCGGAGCCCTCTGGCAGTCCAAGGCCTGACATGGTCCCCTGCCTGCCCCCGACAGCCTTTTCTCCTTCCCCAGGTCCTCTGCCTCCCCTCCTCTCCGTGGTCGGCCCTTGCCTCCTTTCCATCCCGCATCAAGGCCTTCGCACATGCCATTCCATGCTGTTCCCTAAGCCTGAGAAAGCCGGGTCCTATTCAGGCTTTAGGTTTTGTCTTAAATGTAAATTCCCCCAAGAGGCCATCTCTGACTCTCCCATTCTGTTTAGCACGGGATGGGCAGGGGCGTTGTAATTCCTCATCAGCTCTTCACCTTCCCGCCTACACACACCCCGCTGGGCAGGATGAGTGTCTGTCCACCACCCGCTCACCACCACGCCCAGTGGCCACTCTGTACCCAACCCTGTGCCATGTGCTTTACACGACTCATATTGAATTCTCATCCCAACCCTACAAGGTAGGTGATTTTCTTTTTCTTCATTTTATAGATGAGGAAACTGAGGCTCAGAAAGGATGGGCATGTGCCCATAGCTTACGGGGCAGGCGCTGGGCAATGAGCGCTGTCCTGTTCTGTCTCTCTGGGATATAGTATCCCAGCACACAGCAGGCACCCAGGAAATGTTCACGGAGTGAACCAAGTGGCCAGCGAGGGACCTCGGCCAGGCCATGCTGTGGCCAGGGCTGAGGCTACCTGGGGCCCCTCCAGGTCCTGCCCCTGCCCTGCTGAGCTGTGTGCCTCAGCTGCTCCTCATTAATTAGGCCCTTTATTACCTGCCTGGAACAGGAACCAGACACTGCCCCTTCCCAGGCAGGCTGCGATCCAGACTATGGGAAGGCAGCCCCCTCCCCTCAGCTCCGCTCTTCTCTCCTCGTCTCCTTAAGGCCACCCAGCTGGCCAGGAAAGGAACGGAGGGCACCCAAGCCAGGTGCAGGATGAGAGCAGGCAGGGGCCCAGGTGGTCCCTCCACCCAGGACCCCTCCCTTCCGCCCCTCCTTGTGCTCATGTGCCCCCCCCCACCCCCCACCAGCTGTGGCTGTTGGCTGAGTCTCGGCCATTGTCCCGGGGAACGGGGGAGGGTGGGGACATGGCACAGTGGGAGGCTTGTGCCCTGCCCACCCCCTCCCCTGCCCCGTCAATGGGGCACTTGTCAATTCATGCCCCAAACATGGCGGAAATCCCGTCAGCCACGTGGCTGTGGGTAGGGTGGGCCGGGGCCCGAGGATGCCGGCCAGGCTTGGTGGATCTGAACCTGGGGTGCAGAGGACACCAGGGCCCAGGCCTATTTCCGAGAACCCCAGTAGCTCTGAGTGTCCACTCGGGGCATCTGAACCTGAGGGCTGCCCTAGCTTCAGGCAGCAGCTGAGGACCAGGGTGGTAGCAGTCAAGGGACAGCCCACCTGGGCACAACCATGATGCCCAGAGAGACCTCCAGAGTCAAAGGGGCCTGGTTTCTAATGTGGACTTCCCACTTCGTTAATGAGGGCTGTGACCCTCAGCAAGTGACCTGAGCCCTGGCTTCCTTCTCCATCAGATGGAGCACGAATCTCTGCCATGGAGTGAGCCTTAAACGAGGTGACCCCCAGGAGGCCATTCCACAGTCAGGGTGAACCGCCCTGTTTCCATCTCTCTTGGGACTCCCATCTCCTTTCCTGCCCTCACGCCCCCGCCCAGGCTGTCCCCTCTCCCCCAGGCCTCTCCGCCTTGCTGCACACCTGCTCCAGAGCCTCCGAGGGACCTCCTCGCCTTCTCCTAAGTCCCTCTGAGGCATGGTCAGCACTCTGCTGCTATTCTTACACATGCACTGCACAGTCCAGCCTCCGGGCCTCGGTCCCAGCCATCCCTTCCAGTGGGCCAGCCTTCTGCGACTGCCTCCCTGCCTGCCCTGGCAGCCCCTCCCCATCGCCCCAATCACAGAGGGCCCCCAGTGCTGTGGCTCATCTCCCAACCAGTTTACATGGGGGCAAGGCACAGTGGGCCTCACCTCCTTTGGTTTGGGCTTTCTCTCTTTATTAATATGATCTATAGCCAGGCGCAGTGGCTCACACCTGTAATCCCAGCACTTTGGGAGGCCAAGGTGGGCAGATCACGAGGTCAGGAGTTCGAGACCAGCTTGATCAACATGGTGAAAACCTGTCTCTACTAAAAATACAAAAATTAGCCAGGCGTGGTGGCACTTGCCTGTAATCCCAGCTACTCAGGAGGCTGAGGCGGGAGAATCACTTGAACCCGGGAGGCGGAGGTTGCAGTGAGCCGAGATCATGCCACTACACTTCAGCCTGGGCGACAGAGCGAGACTGTCTCAAAAAAAAAAAAAAAAAAAAAATCTATAACTGCTAGCTGCCCTGCTTCAGACTTCAACTTGTGACCAGAACCTTCTTAGTCAAAATGCCTCAGGTCAGATGTTTGCTTGTGCAAGCAACCCTTTGCCTCTCTGCATCAAATCTCAGTTAGCTTGGGCCCAGCAGCCACACCTGACAAAGATGGGGCTCTTGAGCCGTTTTTCTATCAGGTTCTTCGATCTGAGTCACAGTAGTCTTTGTTCTCTCCCAGCTTCTTACCAGACATGCAGAAGAGCCCCCAAAGGCTGCCTACAGAGACCCCTCTCTTTTTTTACCTTTTTTTTTTGAGACAAAGTTTCACTCTGTTGCCCAGGCTGGAGTGCAGTGGCACAATCTTGGCTCACTGCAACTTCCGCCTCCTGAGTTCAAGTGATTCTCCCACCTCAGCCTCTCAACGAGCTGGGATTACAGGCACCTGCCGCCACGTCTGGCTAATTGTTGTATTTTTTGTAGAGATGGGATTTCACTATGTTGGCCAGGCTGGTCTCGAACTCCTGACCTCAGGTGATCCACCTGCCTCGGCCTCCCAAAGTGCTGGGATTACAGGCATGAGCCACTGGCCCAGCCGGACAACCCTCTCTTCTAGGAGACCCAGAATCTTTAGCCATCCTTGGGCTATGGCTACATCCACTCCAAGTCCCCAGGAAGCTGCCACCCTGTCCTCAGGTCAACACAAGGCTGAACTCACAGCTCCAAGATGCTCCAAAGCCAGGTCCAACAGCACCAAGGCCAGCGGCTGCGACCTGTTCCTACTCTCTCCCACAGGGACCAGGGCAGGCAGGCCACCAGGTGCCAGGTAGAGACCCTGAAGCTTGGGGTGGACACAGGTCTCCACCAGGGTCACCTGTGCCCATCTGTGCCTACACACCAGTGTGGCCCCATGCAGGCACACTGCCAACACACACACGTATACGTAATGGCACACCCCGCAGTCAGGTATCCACTGACATGCACATGATCACGTACCACATGCCCCCTACTCATGCATACACAGTACTGACACACACAGTGGCACGCCCCACACACATACCCACACACGTGCGCACACCAGCGTTCATCCGTGTGCCTTCATTCATTCAGCAGTTATTTACTGAGCACCTGTTATGTGTCAGGCAAGCATAGTGCCCAGCTTTGGGGCTACAGCAGTGAGCAAAAGAGACAAAAGCCTTGCCCACATGGAGCTGACATTCTAGGGAGCAGAGTCAGATGACGAGAGCAGCCAAATGCCTAGCATTCTAGAAGGTTCCAGATGGTGGGGACAGCCGGTGCAAAAGCCCTAAGGTACGAGCATGCCTGTGCATGTTCACACCTCAGCACACTTCACAGGTGTATATGCCAGGACACGCATGTACACAAATGCTCACTGACCCGACGGCAGGCCCAGGCCCACAGGCACAGCGTCACATGCGTGGGTTAGGTTAGTGGCCACCCAGGAAGAGCTCCCGCCTCCTCTTCTTCCCTCCAAGCCCCCTCCCCACCTGTTGTCAGACCCTCCCTAAGCAGCTCCGGCTGGAGCCAGGCCCCACTGAGTGAACTCAGTGTCACAGGCGCAACTTCCCTCCCTAAGGGCAGCCCCCTGCCTCCAAGCTAGCAGGGCAGGGGATGGGGATCCCCTTGCCCCAGCCATGGAGGGAGAACAGAGGGGAGTGAGGGAGGCCGGAGGGAGATATGATCCTCAAACTCCACAAAGGAGAGACAGAGGCTGTGGCTGTGCACTCTGGTGGCTGCACGGACCCGGGTCAGCTGGAGGGAGAACTTCCCTCACTGATGTGACCTGGGGCACAGGGAGGACAGAGTGTCCGGGAGCCCCCTCCATAATCTAGGCCTGCAGGGGGCTCCGGACCCAACTGTACTCCCCATCCAGGGGCTTTGCCCCCCCGCCTCACTCCAGGCCTTGGCACTCGTGGGGTCTAACTGCTCACGTCATGCAACCTTGACCATGTGAGTGAGGGCTCTGAGGTCTAGAGAGGTCAAGGAGGCTGCACGGACATCACCTGGCACGGCCACCCGTGCTGGAGCCACCCCTCAGCATGTCAGGAGGAGAGGCCCCTTCCCTGCCCACCCCAGGCTGGCACCCAGCTGGGACCCAGGCTCCAGTCCCAGCTCTGTTGTGGCCACCTTGAGGGAGCCTGACACATCATCGCCTTCCTCTCCTGCCTCACAGTCTCCCTCAGAAATGGGAGGCCATCACCCACGCTTCCACTGCACCCCAGGACTCCAGGAAGACAACGTGCAAAGAGCCTGGGTGCAGCAGATGAAGCCACAATACAGCCAAGCCCCTCCCTATTGCTGGCAGCAAGAACAGAACCCAAATCTCAGAGGGGGAGGTGGGGCGGGCCCACTGGATGTGCCAGGGACCAGGACCAGGCCACGCTGGGCCAGAGCTGTCACGGTGCAGGCCCTGTGCACAGAACCACAGAACACGCTCAACAAGCCCCCTAAGCTTAGGGGCACTGACCTACCCTGGGGACCAGTAATCTTCAAGGTAGGCCGCAGAACACCTGCCATGGACCAATGGAGTGTTCACCAGGCCAGGCACTATCTCACCTAATCACCCCAGAAACCCTGGGACGGAGGCCCTGCCATTACAACTGCATTCCCATTTTACAGATGAGAAAGCGGAGGCACAGCGGTGCCCTGATACGGCCAAGAGAAGGACTGTGGGTAAGCAGGAGAGCTAGGAACAGACCCCAGCTGCCCTCGCTGGCGAATGCACAGAACCATTACATCATCCCACCCCGAGACCCAACCAAGAGGTACCCACACCCCGTGGTAGCAGGGGCTGAAGGCCCGGAGATAGGAGAGGAGGCCCCACATACTCCAGCACCCAAGGCAATGAGAGAAACTGAGGCCCAGGAAGGTGCTAGGTCCGTGAGGAGGAAGGTGGCAAGGTAAGGCAGGCTGCCTGGGTAGGGCGGGGCCACCCAGTTAATGATTCAGTTAATAATTTCTGCTCCCAGTTCCTTATCAGGGAGGGCAAAGTCCAAGGGTGGCAGCCAATCAGCAGCTCTGCTGGGCTGTTACCCAGCAGCCTCTGCTGCCAGGGCCCTCTAGTCTGTAACCCCTTGGGAGTTGGTAAGTGGGGAGCCAGCCCCCCAGGAAAAGGCCATTCTGCCCTCAAATGCCCTCCTTGGCTCTACTTAAGACCCCAGGGAGCACTCTGTCCAGCCTTCCAGTCTCAGGAGAGTCCCTGAGACTAAAGGGTTAGTAACTGCCTGCTTCTCACCCCTGCACTGACCCCAGGCCCTCCAGAGAGGTGCTTTCTGGGGTGCGTCCCCCACCCCCGCCGCCTCTATTCACATACCCATTGTTGTCTCCATTGACCCTGAGAACACTTCCTGCCCACCCCCTACCCCTGCCCTGCACTGGGTGCTGGGGACATGGTGATGAGTCAGACCCCCCACTACCATTTCCTCCCCTGCCTGGGCTCAGGGCCTGGGGTGGGTCTGGCAATCAGCTCCATGCACTGGGGCTAGGACAGGAGTCCTCAGGGGGGCTCTGGATGGACCCAGGAGGCAGGTCCTCTTCCTGGGAGTCAGGGGTCAGGAAACCCTGTGCCTGGCCACCCCTCCCATCTACTTACTCCCTGGGTGCACCAGGGACAGACAGAGACAGACAGGCTGACACGGGCCACAGTGCCACCCCCATCACAAAGCCCAGCTCAGCCCCCGGATTCCTGTCCAGGTGGGGGTCTTCTCTTCCAAATCGTCAGGTAGTCTCTACCTGGGACCTCCTCCTGCCCTCTGGAGGCAGAGATGTTGGTCCCTGACAGGTAGCCCCCCACCCCAAGGTACTGGTGGCAGAGTAGGGAGCTGGGGGCTAGCTGTCCACTCTGGCTAACTCTGGCCAACTCCCTTCTCTCTGAGCCTCAGCCAGCACCATTCCCCTCCCCTCACCCATCCCACAGCCGGGAAGGGTGGCTTTCAAAACAGTATCCTGGTGCTCCGGGGGCTGTGGGGAGCCCAGCCCCCCTATCCACCGTATCTGTCTTATCAGGAGACTATGAGTTTGTTTTATGGTTAAAAAATCACATTGGAAGCCCCTGCTCTGGTCCAACCCACTTACTTACCCTGGGAGGGGAATGAGGCCAGAGAAGGAAGTCACCAGTCCAAGCCACCCATCAGCTTCAGAAGGGGCAAAATCCCAGACCTCCCTCCTCCAGCCCTGGTGGGGCTCCAGAGGCTGGACAGAGGCCCACTAAACTCCAAGTGGTCTTTCCAGCACCTGCTGGAAAGCAAATTCCCTCCATCCTCCAAGGCTCCCTGTACACCCACCTGCTTTCTGGGGGACACTGGCTGCTCACTTGAGCCTCACGTGCCCCTAGAATCTGGGGCCAGCAGGCACCCCTTCCAGGCTCGGCCATTCATACTCTAACATGTCTCTCCTCCCCAGGGCTGGGCAGTGAGCTTCTTCAGAGCTAAGGTTCTTCTCTGCCACCCCCTCCTATCTTGCAGATGAGGGAAAAGGACTTAAAGAGGGCAAGAGCTCTTTGGGGGTTCCCTGCCAGGCACAGACGGTCACCCCACTCTCAGTGGTCCAGCCTGCACCAGAACTCTGAGGTCCTGGCAGGATTCTCAGACGCTGCCCTGTCCCGTGCCTGCCCTGGCTCTGGAGTCCAAGGCCCCCTTACGCTGTGGCCCGGTTACCTGCTGGAAGCCAGTGCATCCTGCCCGGTGGGTCCCCTCTCTGCAGGCCCTGTGCCCGCCGGACTGGGCTGCCTTGCCTCTCTCTAGGGGATTAGCTGGGCGGTCACGGGGGCCCGGCTGTACCAGCCTCGAGGGGGCCGCCCTGTCCCGGCCTCCCACCCGAGGTCCAAAGCGCCTTAGCCCCCAGCCCACCACCGGCACAGGGCAGGACCCAGCACCTATGCTTGGTGTGACCAGGGAGGGGCATCACGTCAGGTGAGGGGGCGCGCTGTGCTGCAGCCCCTTCAGTAAAACCCTTTCCCAGTCTCCCAGACCAGAGCTGAGAGCACAGGGTCTACTACCCACTGTCCAGAGGGATGACCAAGGCCAAGTCGGGACCAGAATGAGAGCTCAGGTGTCCCCAGCCCCAGCCCCAAGTGTGACAGCACTCAAGAGTGACGCAGCCACGGCTCAAAAGCACAGCTTCCCGCTCCCTCGCACTTCACACTCACACTCACAAGCACACCAGGC
Organism: Pongo abelii; assembly: GCF_028885655.2. Classification (NCBI taxonomy): domain Eukaryota; kingdom Metazoa; phylum Chordata; class Mammalia; order Primates; family Hominidae; genus Pongo; species Pongo abelii. The sequence goes on from NC_071994.2 coordinate 13,336,885, forward strand.
CCTGCCGCTCCCCGGCCTTCTCTCACACCTACAGTGGGTCCCCCACATGGGCCTTCCCCTCCCAAGTGGCCTGGAGACCCTAGCCTTCAGGGCCCACCCACACCTTCCCCCATCGCAGGGGCTGGGAGCTGTTTCCAGCCCAGCCCTCCTAGGCAGGCAGCCTCACACCCCTCCCCTGCTCCCCACAGACATTCTTGAGTCTCCTCTTATCTCTCTGGAGGGAGCAGCGCAGCCTCCCCCCCCAGGCCGCTGCATGGCTAAGCCGTGGCGTCAGCCCCCGCCCCCCAACCCATGGTCAGGAGGGAGCCAGGGAGTCCAGGCCAGCCAGGCCCACCCCTCTGCTCTCTGTCCGGGCCCAGCGTCCTGGGGCAGGCAGTGTGGAGGTCAAGGGAGCCTGGCCTAAGGGTCCTCTGGGTGCCTAGCAGGCTCAAGGCACCCCAGACAGTAACCCAAGCAAGCACGAATGTCTGGTCCCCTTTTCCCTGAAGGTCTCAAACCGTGTCAGGCCCCTCGAGAGCTCCTATGGATCAACAGTGTCTGGGGAGAGCCAGAGCCCCGGGACAGATGCGGGGCTGCCTAAGACCCTCAGATGGCCCAACTGACACAGAGTCAACCGTTCAATCTAGTCCAAGCCTGAATTCTTGGGGTCTGGGTCTGTGGGGTGTCCAGAATCCTGCAGTGGGATGACTGAGGCTTGGGGGTGCCCCTGCCTGGGCTGCTCAGGCCCTGCCTCCCAAGTCACAGAGGGAGAGAAACTGAGGCACCAGAAGACCTGCTTCTCTCCTCCACAGGACTCCACAGGAATCTGGGGCTTGAAACTTGGGCCTTGGTTCCCTGCCCTGTAGCCCTGATAGGTTCACACATGAAGGGAAGGTTCTCAATGCACCAAGGAGCAGGATGTGGCCTTAGGGACTAGAGGGAGCTCGGGGCAGGGGCTGGGCGCGCTACATTGGTAGACAGGGGCACAAAGAGGGGCCAGAGGGTCTGGCTAGATGTTCCAGGGAGGTTCTGAGAAGCAGAGTGGGCTGGGAGGCAGTCAGCCTGAACTTCCCCTCCCCCTCCCACTGCTGTCCCATCCCTCCAGAACCCAGCACCAGGAGGAGTGGTGGCCCTGCAGGAGGGGCAGGGGCAGTCCAGGAAAACACAGGGAGTTGGTTAGATGTAGGAGCAGACCTCCAAAACCAATGTAGGGGTGGGGACAGAAGAAGATATTATGGAGTGTATGTCAATTCCACCCCAGAGGGCTCCTTTCGGGGTCAAGGGGGGGTGAGGTCGCTCTTTGAGGGGGCGAAGTCAGAGAGGCACAGCTCCAGGGTTGGGGGGACATAGTGCTGAGGAGCCTCAGAGGGCTGGTGGGATGCAGTTCACAGCACTAGAAGGGTCTCGGAGAGCAGAGGTGACCGGTGGCAGGGATGTCAGCTTCAAGAAGGTTCCAGCCCTAGGAGAGCATGCTAGGGAGGGGGGGTCCCAGCCCCAAACAGGAGAGGAGTCACTAGGGGCAGCATTGTGGAAAGCAGGTGGCAGTCTCCAAGGGGGTCCAGTCTCGAAAGTGGTCCTACCCACATGGAAGCACAGTGGGGAGGTCCCAGCTCCTAGAAGTCAGGGGGGATGGCGCCAACCTGAAGGGCACACAGGGGGTCTTGGTCTCTAGGCGGGGATCACAGATTCTGGGAAGCAGGCTGGGGTCCAGCCTCAAGAGGTATGGAAGGTCCTAGAAGGCACGCCGGGGGTCTGGGTCTTGAAGGGGGTTCTATCCCGCTTGGGGTTCTGGGGAAGCACAGTAGAGGGTCCCCAGACTCGGGAAGTTTGCTGGGGGCGAGAGTGTCACAATTTAGGGAAAGTTCCGGGTCCTGGAAGGCTCAAAGGAGTCCGGACCTGGAAGGGGACACAGTCCCAAGGAAGCTGCGAGTTGAGGAGCGGGGAGGGGGAGCCCAACTTCAGCGGCGGTGGGTGGTAACTGCCAGGGGGCTCCCAGCCCCGGGAGCCTGTCTTGGCGGGCTGGTGCCAGCCTGAAGGAGGGTCCCAGCCAGAGGAGGCGGAAACACAGCGAGGGGCCCCAGTCCCCGGGGAGATCAGCCGGGGGTTCCCAGCGCCAGAGGGTCGCCGCCTCCAGCCCGCGGTCTCTCACCTTCGAAGAAGCGCTGCAGCGCCTCCGTCTCGTCCACCACCTCCATGTCCCGCCTGCCCGGCGCACACTCCGGCCGCGGCCCCGCTATAGCCCGGCCCGGGGGCGCGGCATCGCCGGCGCGGCCCGCGCGACAGTCCCGGCTGGGCTCCGGCTGCGGTCCCGCCCGGTCCGCTGCCGCGCTTGCCCCCCGCGCGGCCCTGGCCCGGCCCCTGCCCGCCCCACGCGCTCCGCCCGCCGCGCCCAGCGCCCCCTGCCGGCCCGCGCCGCGCCCAGCCCGGCCGCGGGCACCACGCTCCCGACTCCTGCAGGCGGCGCTCAGCGCTGGGCAGTCCTAGGCTTGCCGGGCGCGGGGCCGTCCCGGGTCGGGGGGCGTGGGGCCCTCCCAGGCTTGCGGGGCGCGGGGCCTTACCGGATCGGGGTGGCGCGGGGTAGTCCCAGGTTTGCGGGGCGCGGGGCCGTCTCGGGCCGGGGGAGGGGGGCCATCCCAGGTTTGCGGGGCGTTGGGCCTTCCCGGGTCGGGGTGGGTGCGAAGGGCCGCTTGGCCTCTGTGGGGTCGGGAATGGAAGGGTGTGCCCTCGCCATCCTCGCCTTCGTCTTGCACAGGACAAGATGTCACGATTCCGAATCCAAACCTCAGAGACAGCCCCCAACCCTCTCGTTAGCCACCCACCCACCCAGCTCAGCAACGATAACAACCTGCATTTAGGGAACGTGTGTTACGTGCCAGGCCACACAGGCGTTATCTCATGTAATCTTCACAGGCACCCTATCAAGGAGATGCTATTGTTACCCGCATTTTACAGATGGGGAAACTGAGGCTCAATGCATTAAGGACTGCCAGGAAGCCCTGTCCTGTGGCTGTGGTGATGGAAATGTTCCCTGTGTTGTGCAGTATGGTAGTCACTGGCCACAAGTGAGCACTGGAAATGTGCCTATTGAGACTGAGGAACTGATTTTTTCATTTTGTTTAATTGTAATTAAACAGTTACGTGTGGCTGTGGTATTGGACAATGCAGGTCTAAAAGCTCCTTTTTTTTTGAGATGGAGTTCTGCTCTGTTGCCCAGGCTGGAGTGCAATGGCGTGATCTCAGCTCACTGCAACCTCCGCCTCCTGGGTTCAAGCGATTCTCCTGCCTCAGCCTCCCGAGTAACTGGGATTACAGGCACCCGCCACCACGCTGGGCTAACTTTTGTATTTTTAGTAGAGACGGGGTTTCCTCATGTTGGCCAGGCTGGTCTCGAACTCCTGACCTTAGGTGATCAGCCCACGTTGGCCTCCCAAACTGCTGGGATTACAGGCATAAGCCACCGCTCCCGGCCCTGGCTAAGAGTTTCAAGGTCATTAAAGTTCAGAGCCAAATCCTGGCTGCCCCAGGAATCCGAGCTCTCCTTTGCCGTGGCCCTGTCTGGTATAATGAAACCTGGAGGTTCTAACTCGATATATGTCCAGGATAAAGCGGTTGTCCTTGTGCCCCTGCCTTCACCCTTATGACTGACTGCCTCCGCATCTCTGTCCTGCCCAACTTGCACAGCCTCTCGTCTCACTGATATCCCCTTCAGTTCTCCCAAATCACCCTTTCTGAAACATACATCCGATCATGTCATTCCTTTGCAAAACTAAGTTTCCCTTTGCACTCAAAACAACATCTGAATGTCTTGCTCTGGTTTCTCAGGCCCCACCTCTACCACTGACCTCAGCTCTTCCCCTCTCTCCATTGCTCACTGAATAACAGCCACCAAGGCCTCCTTGCCATTGCTCAAACATGCGAGGCCTACACCTGCCACAGGGCCTTGGCACATGCTATTCCATCTGTTTACAATGCTTGTCTCCACATGGCTAGTTCTTTGTAGCAGTTGGTCTCAGCTCAAATGTCATGTCCCCAACCACCCTACCTAAAGCAGTTCTCCCTAACTAGGCCTTTCTTGCTCACCATGTAAAAGATTCCTATTTAGTTTCTGTTATTATCCTTCTTGCTCCAGAATGGAAGCCCTAAGAGGGCAAGATATTTTTCTGTATTGGTCACTGCTATAGCTTCAACACCAAGAACATGACCTGGCACACAGTAGGTGCTCAATAAATGTGTTGAATGAATGTACGGTGGCATCTTCAAACTACCGAATCCAGTCAGGCTCTAGTGGCTCACACCTGTGATCCCAGCACTTTGGGAGATTGAGGCAGGAGGATCGCTTGAGGCCAGGAGTTCGAGACCAGCCTGGGCAACATGGCAAGACCCTGTCTCTACAAAAAATTAAAAAATTAACTAGGCACGGTGGCACATGCCTGTGATCCCAGCTACTGGGGAGGCTGAGGAAGGAGGATCGCTTGAGCCCAGGAGGTTGAGGCTGCAGTGAGCCATTTTTGCACCACTGCACTCCAGCCTGGGCGACAGAGCAAAACCCTGTCTCCAAACACAAAAAAACAAACAAACAAAAATCTACAGAATCCCGGACCTCTGAAACCTTGGGAGCAGATAATTCTGGAATCCCAGACCTAGAGAATCATCCTGCTTCAGAGTGGCTCAACTTGATGCCTCTCGAGACCCTTCAAGGCAGCATGTAAAAGCTGGAAAAACCTACCTCACCCAACCACTGTTTGACAAGCCACTGAACAGAGGCCAGAGGTGTGGGGGATGCTGGCAGATCAAGATGCCAACGTAGCCAGCTTCGGACTCTCACCTCTGCCTTGCAGCATCCCCGGGGAGGGCGGGGCACAAGCCAGGCCACCCCGTGGGGATGGGGTGAGAGGCCTGGAAGCCGCTCCCACCCCAGCCTCCCTGTCAGTTCTCAGTGGCCAGCCGTGGGGGAGGGGCAGCCAATGCCTGAGCCCCAGATGTGGCCCAGTCAGCAGGCCCACGGTGGCCCGCCGAAGAGGGTCAATGCCACGACAGTTCTGGGGTTGGGGGAGGGGGTGCTGAGGCCGGCGGGTGCCTCACAATGAGGTTTTGTCCCTCTGGGGGCCGCTCTCAGAGCTGTTGCTCTTAGATATATAGAATGGGATTTTGCTGGAGGCCCCAGCTGTGTGTGCTGACCACAGCTCCCCCACCGCCCCCACAGGGGCTGGGCTGAGAGGGGGGAGAGGGGCCACACTGAGACTCCTATTCTTTTCCAGCTGATACACCCCAGAGGTTTTTCTCCCTCCGCAGACTCCCTTAAGACAATTGTTATTCTCCACCCTGCCCCGCCTCCACCCGGGGTCAGGCCTGCCTGCGGACAAAGTAGACACCCGCCTACACCATGCGATTCTTAAAAATGGATTTACATTATGAGTTGCCTGGGACCAGCCACAGAACCAGCTTCTCTACAAGCCTCCACGTACCCATGGATCTTTCCTCTGTATCCCGCGTGCTGCATAACTGACCATCATCTAAGGTCTCACCACCATCCGTTGAGCTACACATTGTCCCTGTCCTGGTCAGCAAGGGCTGGAGGTAGAAGGGAAGACTCGCATTTTGTCCCTAACGCCCCAACTTCATTGCATTATAATCAATTAAGAGTATAGATTATTCAGTCTCTGGGGTAGCCTTGAAGTTGGAAGGGGTGGAATGGAGCCTCCTGTTAACCCTATAGGAGCTGACCTGGCTAAGGGAGCTCAGGCCCTGCCATCTCCCCTGTTACACTAGGTCACTGAGCAAAGGAGCAGCTGTCCCCAGGGATTTTCATCTCTGGACTGGAGGAAAGAGGTGGCTGAAATATCCCAGGCTCAAGGGCTCAGCCAAAAGTCGAGGCTGCCATCTGCCAGCTCCATAATGAAGTTGGGTCCCAAGCAGCGCTGGGGCAGAGGCTGGGGCAGGAAGATGGCTGGGCCGGTGAAAGTAGCCCAAGGGACTTGCATACCAGGACCTAGGGGGGCCCATCAATGGAGATGAGTCCTCATCTGTGCCCCTAGCTTCTCTACCAAGCCACAGTGAGTGAGGGGCTGAGATTTCAGCCCTAGCCCAGCAGACATGGCTGTCCCCTGTGGCCAGCTCCACCTGGTCCCCAAGGCCTGCCCTCTGTCCTCAGAGGCCTCATCTATAAAGCACACTCAGTATCCCTGCCTTACAGTGGAGGTAAAATGCCAGGTCAGTGATCAGTAAATGGTGCCCTCTCCAGTTCCAGTCAGCTCCCAGCACCCATCACTGGCCCTTGAGTGGGAGCAGGGCCAAGAGGAGGTGGCAGACAGAAGGCAGCACTGGGGAGAGGGATGCTGGCACCTGAGGGTTAATGGGTAATGGGCGTAGAGGCCAGCCCAGGAGAAGGTAGAGCCCTGTCCTCCCCACCCTGGGACTCTCCTGGCCTCCTGTGGACCCACACAGCACTGGCATCAGGCCATTTCGCAGAGGAAGAGGAGGGCTCAAAGTGGGGTGAGTGTCAATCCAGCAAGCCAGTGAGGCTGGTGGTCCAGCTTCCCTGGACTAAGGCCCAAGGGCACACCTGAGTGTGGGGGCCTGCAGGGTAGACCCCTTCCTGAATGCAGGGGCACCGGGACAGAAGGGGGCTGCTGCAGGTACTGAGTGGAGCTTGGAGGCAGAGTGCCTCTCTAGCCCTTCCCAGCACTGCCCTCTCAAGACCCTCCCCAATGCCACACCCTGGCTGCAGCGCCGGGCAAGCCACAGAGCCTCCCTGGCCTTCAGTTTCTTCTGCCTGTGCTGTGCTCACTGGACAGGATAATTTGCAGACCAATGAGACCACTGAGGGCAAAGAACCTCTGAAAGCCATCAGGTGTGGTGGAGGCCAGAGTCCTAGGCTGGGAGGCCCTGATTCTGGTCCCCAGTCTGTCCCCACCTCCATGCGACCTTGGGCAGGTCTTCACCTTTGTTTGGCCCGTTTCTGCTTCTGTTCAGTGGCTGTGGGTGAAGACAGGCTCTAAGGCCGAGGGCATTCTTCTATCACCCTCTCCAGCCCCTCACCAAGTAGGGCCACTGGACACTGGGGGCCGAGATGGGCGCAGGGTAGGGGGAAGGGAAAGGACCAGTCAGCTTGGCTGGGTCAGTGCCGACGCCGGACTCTGCGGCCAAGGCGGGACTGGCTGGCTGAACAGCGCCACCTGCTGTGTGGAGGGGGCAGGCCCCACCGTCTGGGCCTTCCAGCCACTCCCCAGGCCTCACTGCCCTGAAGCTAGGCTGGCCTGGGGTTCCTGGGCTGCACTGGGTCTGGCCAAGTATTTCGCGCCCTCTTCGGAAAGCCCTCAGCAAAGACTTCTAGTGGCCCCTGCATTTCAGTGCTGTCCCACTGGGATCTTCCACTCCTTCCTGCCCTAGCTGTCTGCATTTTTGGGGAGGGAGGTGGACATGATCAGACTAGCCTGGTCCCCCAGTCGCTGGCTTGGCAGTCTTGGGCAGCTAATCCTGAGCCTCAGACCCCTCAAGGAGGAAGGGGTGGCCAGCAAGCTGTATCTTTCCGGGCTATAGTATGAACATGCACCCGCTGGTACATCTCTCACACAGGCAGGACTCCGCCAAGTGGCTGCTCTCATTCACAGGGGGCTTCGAGGGTCTTCTACTCCCTCCCTGCAACTCAAAGTGTGGCCCTGGGTCAGGGCACTAGCCGGGCAGGAGCAGGTGAGAAATCTATACCTGGGCCCCACCCCGGACCACTGAACCCGCACCTGCATTTAGCAAGCGCCCCAGTGAGTCATGAGCACCGTGAACTTTGAGAAACAAAGTTTCTCAAAGCAGACAAAGGGCTAGACCTGAACCACCCAAACACACCTTGCGTCTTGGGGGTGAAACGGGCTCTGGTCCCAAGGAATCTGTTTCCCCCTTAGGCTTTCTGTTCCATCCAGGGAACAGTGGCAGAGGCCCCCCCGGCCCCCTGCCCCATGCCGACCCCCTGCTCGGCTGCAACCTCGACATCAAGTTTCTACCCAGTCCCCACCTGATGCAAAGACACTGGAGGCAGCCAGCGTGCTTCTACATCCAGTTTATACACAGCTCTATACAATATACAGAAACCTTTATATACAGATATATTTATAGAATAAGCTATATTAATTTGTCTCTCCTTTTTACAGCAATATTAGTTTGGATCTTTCATACATTAAGTACAAAAAGAGTCTGGGGAGAATGGCACGTAGAGAGTGCGTGAGGGTCTGTGGGGCCCGGCTGCTCGCTACTGATTGCATATGGAGTCGCCCAGGCCCCGGGGAGGACAGGCCCGCGCACTTGTGCTGCAGGTCTGGGGATGGAGTGGGGGTCGGTCTGAGCCCAACGGGGCTGAGGGGGGTGGCTCAGACCCCCCAGTGTGGTATGGGGTGGAGAAGGGAGACGTGCAGCAGGCCCATCCTTCAGGGGCGAGGTGGGTAGGAGCCAGGTTAGGGGTGGGCTGCCCCTGGGTGCCCAGGATTGAGCCCAAGCCTGCCCCAGCCCCAAGCCTGAAACATGGTGTGGCTGCAGCCTTGGGGGTGGGGGGTCTGTCCCTGATGGCTCAGTCCTGGGGTGGACGACATGCCCACATTAGAGGTCCCAGGACCCACCCTGGCAGAGGAGGAATTAAAAGGCCAGACATCAAGTCTCTCCCTGTGACTGGCCGGGGTGCTTGTCAGATCTTTCCTCTGAGAGTCTGTCTTGTTTTCTAAACTCTAAGAGCCACTGATTTTGTCTTGCTTCTGTGCTGGGCTGAAGCTATGTCTGCCTCAGCAGGGCCAGGGTGTCCTTGAGCCTGGTGAAGGCGGGAGTTACAGAGGATGAGGGGAGGCCCAGCTCCCTCTGTCAGGGTGGGCAGGGGTTCCCAGGACAGCCATCCAGGCCAGTCCCAGCTGTGTGGGGAGCCAGGGGCCAGAATTCAGGCCCCCAGGTACCAGTGATCATGAGATGGGGATCTCTTGGTCAGGGGAGCCTCGGCCACCCAGGGAGGCCGCGGGCGGGGCCAGAGTGGGAGGGACCATGCCACTGCAGAATGAAGGCACGAGCAGGCGGTCAGCCGTGCAGTCAGCGCCTCGGTACACACCAGTTTTCCAAAACAGGGGTCACAGCAGCAGGCGCGATGGGGACAGATGGTGTCTAAAGCTGAGCTTGTCCCTGCGACCCTGCCTCAAAGGCCCCATCATGCTCCCCTACCGTTTTCTTGGCAGGCTGGGAGGGGCAGCAGGCAGGCAGGGCAGGTAGGGTGGGCAGCCCCAGAGGCCCCTTCCTCAGGAACGGTGCACACTCATGCACATGCACACGCGCCAACACTAGCATGCACACCCTCCCACCCCGCTTCTGGGGAAACTCCGGGTCGCTATCTCCCTAACTGCTTCCCAAACCCAGCAGGGGAGGAAGCCCTGTGGGGACCTCAGGCTAAACCGGGACTGCTCCCAGCCCCAGGCCCCTCCCTGGGCAGTGGACAGAGGTCTCCAGCCAAGGCCCACCATACCCCACTCTTGGCCCCACCTCCAACCAACAGGACATTGGGGGTGGGAGGGAGGAAGGCCTGCTCCCAGGAGGGTGCCCAGGCCAGCGAGGAGGGAAAGCTGAGGGGAACAGGGGTGTGTTGGTTCCAGATCCCAGGGCCCAGAGCTGCCTAGGCATGGTGGGGGTGACACCAAGGAGTCAGGTGGGGCCCTCAGAGGAAGGGGGCTCTCAGTGCCTTCCTTCCGCCCAGGGCACTGACTCTGCAGCTGGGGTGGTCACAGCAGTGCCCACCACCCTTTGGGTGGCGAGGATCCTTGGGGGTAGAAGGTAAGCCAGGAAGTAGCCAGCAGGCAGGGCAGGCCTGGGTGCCCAGGACCCATGGGCAGAGGAGGCAGCATGAGAGGCACAAGGCAGAGAAGGGGCAGCCCTGACCCCACCCTCCTCTGGCCCCTCCAGGCCCCTGGCTGCCTTGGGCCCTGCTTGGAGGATGGCTACTGAACACATGATTGGGCTGGGGGCTTGCAAGCCCAGAACACATCCTGAGCCAAGCCCAGCAGCTTCTGTAAACATGTACAGCACTGCAGGCCACCTCGGCAGGAGCACCCCAGGGGGCCAGCCAGCAGGCACCAGATCTGGGGGGTGGCCAGGGCAGATGCCGGCCTGGACCACAGACGAGAATACATGTGTTGGGGGACACTGCTCTCCACCTGGCCCCTGGGAGAGCAGCCAGCAGGCAGTGACGGGAGGCAGCTTGCCCATGGCCTGTCCTGGAGCAGGGGGTGCCAGAATGCCCCCATGGAGGGCAGTCAGGCTGAGTGTGGCCTACCCAGCAGGCTGCCCAGGCTCCTCCCCACTCCATACCCTTCCCCATCTTTCCCCATCTGTGAGACCAGATCCCAGCCACCTTGGCTCTGGGGGTCCTAAGCTGAGGTAGGGATGCGGACCCCCAGCTCAGCAGCGATGCCTATGCCTGAGGCTAAACTGCCCCTGGGGGTCTGTCCTCAAAGCTGCCCGGCAGGGGCCAGGCACCAGGTGCCCACGGGGCCACCTGCTCCTGCCTGGGCCCGGCTGGCCACACATCTGGGGTGCTAGCGTGCTGAGATGACCAGCTCATCTTGCTTGGCGGGGCTGGCTCCGTGGCCAGTGGGGGTAGAAGTCCGGATCTTGTCAGCCGCCAGGCATTCCTGGCTACTGAGGCCTGTGGGCGTCAGGTCCATGAGCTCCCCCGAGGAGCTGAGCGGGAAGGAGGGTGAGAGTGAGATGCCCGAGGAGGGGTCGGCTGAGCCGGCAAAGAGCCGTGGGGGCTTGGGCACCAGGTTGGGCTCGAACTGGGCACGGAGCAGGATCTCTTGCTGGCTGGGGGACTTGGGGCCCTCGGCGTAGTCGCTGGTGGGGCTCTCGGGCACCACCATGCAGTAGAGGTCCTGGAAGGAGCTGCTCTTGCTGTCCAGGTTGAAGAGGCTGTCGATGAACTCGGCGAATTCCAGCACCTGAGGACTGGGCGAGTCCCCCAGGCGCCCATTGTGCAGCGCCAGCTCCCCGCGGGAGGCCGGCCCGCCACCCCCACCGCCAACCTCTTCCTCCTCGTCATTGGCCGCGGCACTGGGGGGCCGCTCAGGAGTGACGCCGCCGCTGCCCAGGGCCGCCTCCAGGGGCTGCGTGTCCTGTGAGTGCTTGGACAGGCTGTCGGCCGCCAGCAGCTCAGTGCGCGAGCTCAGGGACGGGTTTTCCTCGGGGATGGCAGGGTCAATGTAGAAGAGGTGGCCTTCATCACGCTCCAGCACAGCGTGGAGGCTGGGGGAGCCCCGGATGCTGCGGAAGCCCGAGGAGCGGCGCGAGTCGAAGCTGTACAGGGACTCAGTGTCCGAGAGGCTCTCCATGGTGGCCAGTGGTGCCCGCCGGGCCTGCAGCTCCGCCGCTAGCCGCTCCTGGGTGGACAGCAGCAGCAGCTCCACTGGGTCCTGGCGGGCCGCCGCCGCGGCAACCACTGGCGACAGCAGCCGCCCCTCTGAGAAGCCCTCCAGGCTCATCTCAGACTGGGACTTGCTCCTGCAGAGAGAGGGGAGAGCAAGGGGTATGAGACTCAGAAGGGAGAGGGGACTGAACCTCAGCTCCCTGGCTAAAAGGAACTTGCGGGGAATAAAGGGTACAGTTCATTTAGCAGTTGCTGATGGTCGGGGGCAGGGAATGCTTTTTTTTTGAGACGGAGTCTCGCTCTGTTGCCCAGGCTGGAGTGGAGCGATCTCGGCTCACTGCAAGCTCCGCCTCCCAGGTTCACGCCATTCTCCTGCCTCAGCCTCCCGAGTAGCTGGGACTACAGGCGCCCGCCACCATGCCCGGCTAATTTTTTGTATTTTTTAGTAGAGATGGGATTTCACCACGTTAGCCAGGATGGTCTCAATCTCCTGACCTGGTGATCCACCCACCTCGGCCTCCCAAAGTGCTGGGATTACAGGCGTAAGCCACCGCGCCCAGCTTCTGCTTATTTTTTTTTATTTTTATTTTTGAGACGAAGTCTTGCTGTCACTCAGGCTGGAGTGCAATGGTGCGATCTCGGCTCACTGCAACCTCCACCTCCCAGGCAGGTTCAAGCGATTCTCCTATCTCAGTCTCCTGAGTAGATGGGATCACAGGCATGCGCCACCATGTCCAGCTAATTTTTATACTTTTAGTAGAGACAGGGGTTCCACCATATTGGTCAGGCTGGTCTTGAACTTCTGACCTCAGGCGATCCACCCACTTTGGCCTCCCAAAGTGCTGGGATTACAGGCGTGAGCCACCACGCCCAGCCAGGAATGATTATTTTTTAAAAACAACTCATAAGAACCCAAGATAGAAGACAAAAGAGTTGATGCTGGGTTGAGCCGAGGTGGGGGGGTCCCTGAGGGGCTAAGGCTCTGCTGGCAGCACTAGGACTTCAAGAGTGCCTCTGGGGTTCTCTGCACCAGAACCCCTGTCATTGTACCAATGTGAGAATGAGGCGCCAAGAGACTGGCTGCCCCAGGTCACTCGTGAGGCCGCCCCAGGTCACTCGTGAGGCTGCCCCAGGTCACTCGTGAGGCCGCCCCAGGTCACTCGTGAGGCCGCCCCAGGTCACTCGTGAGGCCACAGTGGAATGAGAGAGACAGAGGGAGGGAAGGAGGGAGGGAGGGAGGGAGGGACAGAGGGCAGCAGGGAGACAGGGAAGGGAGAGAGCCCTGCCCAGAGCTGCCCAACTGGTTCCACCCCAATCTCAGAGCCAGCAACCCTGGGTGCCACTCCCAGGAATCTCATCACTTCCTTCCTCATCCGGGTCTCCTCTTGTCTCTCCCATGGGCCGCAGCCCTCTGCTGGGTGGGGAGCCTGGCGCCCCTGGCTCCGAAGACCAGCCTGCAGGGAGTGAGTGATGGGGCGGGGAGCGGGTGGCTTGCAGCAGTCACCGCAGCCAGAAATGGACATTGGCTTCTTCATCTGGTTGTGCAGCTGCCACAGGAAATGCACAAATGGCAGGGAGAGACGTCCTGGTGTCCCTATCAAGGGCCAGGAAGCAGCCTCTTGACCAGATCTGTGACCAAGCACACAGGGCCTGTGTGGGAAGGTCCTACAAAGGCAGGACAATCCTCCCCTGGAAGGACTACCACTTAAGAGCCTCGCACCCCTTAAAGAGTGTGTGAATAGCAAGGGCACTGCGGCCCGCATGTGCGTGCCTCTGTGGGCATGTGTGCACGCCCCTGTGAGCATGTGTGCATGCCTCTGTTCATGTGTATGAGTGTGTAGACCAGATGTCTGCGTATGTCAGCTGGCTTGTGTGTCTGGGTCTGCGCACGGGTGTATTCATGCATTTCCATGAGCAGCTGCCTGTCCTCGTGTGTCCTTGTATATGTGTCTCCACCTTTGTCTTGGTGTGTGTCTTGTACATGTGCATGTCTGTAGGGGGTGACCTGTGTACTTATAACTAATAATTGTGGGCACATGTATGTGTGTAAGCTTCAACACAAATATGTAAGTAAATGGGTGTCCATCTGTTTGGGTCTAAGTGTGTAAGAGTGAACCTGTGCAGGCCGGGCGCGGTGGTTCACCCCTATAATCCCAGCACTTTGGGAGGCTGAGGCGGGCAGATCACGTGAGGTCAGGAGTTCAAGACCAGCCTGGCCAACATGGTGAAATCCCATCTCTACTAAAAATACAAAAATTAGCTGGGCATGGTGGCAGGCACCTGTAATCCCAGCTACTTGGGAAGCTGAGGCAGGATAAGCCAAGATTGTGCCATTGCACTCCAGCCTGGGGGAAAAGAACGACACTTCGTCTCAAAAAAAAAAAAAAAAAAAAGAGTGAATCTGTGCTTCTGTGCCCCGGGGTTCGTGGGTCTGTGTGCCTCCCCTGGCTCATGTGGGATTCAGGGACAGCAGGCTGGGGGACAGCTGGAGCATAGCAAGAGAGCCCTAGAGCACAGAGGGTGAGTTTGACCCCTCCTGTGCACGTGTGCAGAGCTGAGCGCAGTGCATGCACAAACGCACATGCACACAAGTTTATGTGCTCTGAACCACACTCACCCCGGGGTGGGGCCGGGAGTGACCAAGGCTCACCTGACGCTGCTGTTGCGGTGGTCTGCAGTCGGCAGCTCCAGGGCGAGGCCAGCAGGCATGGGTGGCCCCGTGGGGAGTGGCTGCTGCTGGAAGATGAGCTCAGGAGTCAGGTCCACCTCGGTAGGGCTCACCATGACCTTGGCAGCAGAGAGCAGAGCGGTCTTCCCCTTGTTGTAGTTCTCCAGCACCTGAGGACAGGACAGAGGAGGTTGGGGGTGGTGGAGGGACATCAGGCCCCATCGTGGGGCCGATGTGGAGCCAGGGCCCAGGCCTCTCAGGCCAAGCAGAGCCTCATGGAGTCACTTGGGTCCCACTCTCCTCCTCCTGAGGTCACCACTCCCCAAGGCCTGAGACTTGCCCATCTGGTCACGACTCACCCCACAGCCCGGTGAGTGCTCCTGCCCTGCCTGCCTTCAGCCTTTCCGCAGCCAGGAGATAGCTGTGGCTGTCGCTGCTTGCCCATGCATCTGTTAAGGGCCAGGTGGCCTTCTGGGCCTCTGAGCTGAGCCTGCCTCAGGGACAGGCCCCTGGGAGTCTCCTTATCTCCTCCCCACCATGGGGCAACGTGGTGATGTGGATAGAGCCAGGGGTGTGAGGTTGAAGTATCTGAGTGGGGCTTTCTGGCCCAGCTACCTACTTCTCTGAGCCCCAGCACCCTTGTCTGTAAAATTGGGCAGTGATCTGACAGTGCTTACGGGGTTCTGATGGGGTGACAGTGCCTTGTTCCCTGGTGATACCCTGCCGGGAGCTGCCTCACCTTGTTAAGCCCCTCCATGACCACATAAGGCAGGTGCTCATGCAGCATGGCTGGCGAGATGATCACCTCATTGAAGGCCTTGTTGTCGCCCCAGATGGCAAAGTACGTGGGCTCCTCCTGCTCACAGCAGCTGAGAGGGACATGGACAGAGGGGAGTTAAGGGTGGGGTGGCGGCCTGGCCCTCGGTGCCAGGGCCTCCTGGCTCTGTTCTCTGCCCTGCTCAGCAGAGCCGGCATGGTTTGGAGGCCCCTGGCCTGCCTGGCAGCAGGGCTCTGTTCCCTGGCCTGGCTCCTGCCCTGCTCTCAGCCTGGGAAAGGCTGACCTTGGGCCTCAGCCATGGTCCCTCCACAGCCTTCGACCTGCTTTTGGCCTGGTCCACACCTGCTCCACCTGCTGCATGGCCCAGCTCACCAGCTTTGTGTCAGGGGAGGAAGCCGACCCTGGAGGGAGGAGCCAGGGCCCAGCCGTCTGAAGGAGCACAGTGGGAAAGGTCTACCCACTTGCCTGCTCCTGTTCTCTCTCCTGGCGCAGCCCCCACCTTGCTCACAGCTGTCTTCGAGGAATTCCCTTGGTGAAGCCAAGTGACAACTGAGGTGTGAGCTGGCCAGGGCCTGAGGGGTGAGCCCTCCAGGGCACCTACTTTTAAATGGACCTCGGGAGAGCTGCCCTGGGGGACATCAGGGAAGAGCTGACACTGGAGGCAAAGCCAAACTATGGAGAAAGACGCCTGGAGTCCTGCTCAGGGCTGGCCTTTTGTTCCACTCCGGAGCCCGATGCTGGGGAAACCCCTCCATGGAGGCCCTGGGTCATCTTCTTCCAGCCTCCACCCCCAGCCCTGAGGGGTGATTGAGCCAAGGCCGGCCCTGCTCTCCACTGCCCCTGCCCTGGCCACTACCCCCTGCAGCAGCAGACCCTGGCAGAACCTACCAGCACTGCTCTGCAGGGTGGTTGTGGACCACGTGGATGATGCGGCCGGGCGGGTAGAGTGGAGTGCTGGCTGAGAGGGCTATAGTTAGGTCGCTGGGGTGGGTCCAGAGCCGCGTGCTGGCCAGGGTAGTCACCTCTACCTCCTCAGGCAGCTCCGACTTGGGGATGCATTTGGTGGCCCCCACGATGATCCGCCACTGTGTGGGGTGGAGTGGGAGAGATGGGGACAGAGTTAAGTGGCACTGGCTGGGGGGCAGGGGCAGGGGGACTGAGAAGGGGGGCTCAGCAGGTGAGAGGTGGGCGGTGAGATGGCAAAGGGGCAGGGGAAGGGCAGTGGCCAGAGTATTAAAGGTCGGTGCCCACCTGAAGAGGCAGTGGCTGAGGTGCACGGTGGCCAGACGGCCAATAAGGTGCCAAGGACAGATGACATGGAATTGTTGAATTTCAGGGCTGGCAAGGGGCTGGAAGCCCAGCCAACCCCTCATCTAGTAGATGGGGAGACAGGCCTAGTGAGGGGAAGGGACTTATTCTGGGTCACTCCACAAGTCCAAGGCCAAACACTCCCTGGAGCTGAGTCCAGCTGGACCTGCCAGGCCTGGCCTGACAAAAGCCCAGGACTAATCTGGTGGGAGCAGTTCCACCTCCCCAGAACCAGGCTCCTCCAGGCAGGCAAAGTCCCACAAAGCTTTGCTGCCCTGCTCACCGCCTGGCACCTGGTACCTGGCCCAGGGCCCTGCCTGCCACAGGGTCTAGGGCACCAAAGCTGGGAACAGTCCAGATGGGGCTGAGACGGTGAATGGGCTGAGGGCCCGCCCAGGGCAGGGGGCAGGGGGCAGGGGGCGAGGAGGGGTGACCACACAGAGGACCCTCTCCTCCTGTGCTGGCCTGCCTCAGTGTGCCTGGCCACCATGTCCCCACCCCCACCCCCACCTGGCCAACCCGCCCGCCAGTGTCCTCCAGAGACCTGATGCGGATTAGGAAGGGCTGACCCTCTCCTCTTGGTCACAGCAGAAAATCAGAACAAACTGTACCCAAATCCTCTCCACAGGTCATTTCCAGCCCTCCCTGAGCCTGGGGAATCTCAGAGGCTTCGGCAGAGGCCTTTCCTCACCGCTCAAAGTCTCCGGATCGCTTTCTCCTGACCGTGCAGCTCCCAGCTCTGTGTGATGGGAGCCTCTCGGTTCCTGTCCTGATTCTGTTCTAACTTGTTATGTGAGCAAATGCAAGTCCCTCCCACTCTGGGTCTCAGTTTCCCCATCTGCACAATGACAGGGGTTGGATGGGTTGAGCTTGGGGATGCTGAGGGTCTGACTTCCTGAAGTTTCCACGACACCAGCCACACCCTGCCCTGGCCTCCCATGGCAGGGCCTCTTGTGCTTTGTCCCAAGAAACTGGTGGGGGTCAAGGGCAGGGACAGATGAGGCTGCACAGAGGCAGGGTGCCCAGGTGGGGGCTCACTTTGGGCTTGGTGCTTCGCTGCAGGACATCCAGGAGCTGTCTGCGGAAGCCTTCCAGCTGGGAGAGGCCGATCCTGGGGAGGGAATGAGACAGGGCCATCAGCCAGGCCTGGTCAGGGGCTATGAGAGGTCTGGGGCGGGGCAGAGGGGCAGGCACACGCCCCTGGGACAAGACACATCAGCCAGGGGCATGGGGTGGAGAGGCGTCCACAGAGCAGCTCCCCAGAGCAGAGCCGAAGAGCGAGAGGACAGGCAGGGTGGGAGCCAGCACGTGCGTTCACCTGGGCTTCTCACCACCAGGCAACTAAGGGTGGGGGGGTGGCGTGGGGTCCTTTGAGAGACAGGAATCGGAGTGAGAGAGACGCGGGGGCTAGGGGGTGGGGAGAGGCCTGGAGGAGGGAGGAACAGCTTGGCAAGGGACCATGGAGCGGGGCCAAGGACTCACCTGGGGACGAGGTCTTTGCCCAGAACCACAGCAGTCACGAACTCCTTGGAATACTCCATCGCATCCTCACTGCAAGGGAAGCCGAAGCAGAAGCTAAGGCCAAGGGGAAGGGGTGGTGGTGTTCCGGAATCGGGGGCCCAGCCACAAGCAAGCCCTGCTCCTGCACTCCTGGGATGGCTCCCGGGGAGCTGGCTGGTGGCAGGCTGGGCTGCCTGCTCCCTGCTCTGTCTTTCCCACTGGTAAGGCTTTGCTGGGTAGATCCTGGGGGGCGCATGGCATTTCAGAGCCCCCACCTTCCACCCTCCAGGCCACTCCCAGACCTCCATGTGACCAGAAGTCAGACTCCCAGTCCAGCCCCTAGCACCAGCCAACCCTCAGCCTCCACTGGTCCCAACTGCCCCAGCCAACTCTGAGGCCCCAGATGGCTCACCTCAGCAGGCCCCCTGGTGGGGAGTAGGCAAAGCACTTGAGGGTCGGATACTGTGGGCGCAGAAGGAAGGAGAGGATGGCAGCGGTGCCCGCGCCCAGGGAGTGGCCCACCACAATCAGGCCGTAGTGTTTGGTTCCGCGGCCCTGGAGACCGAGAGAAGCCTGAGAGCCCTGCCCCACTGCCTGCCAAGCGACTGTCTTAGCCAACCCAAGGGAGGCAGAGGGTCTTCCCATCTTCCCAGAGTCCTGGGATCATGTCTGTGCTGTGTGAATGCTGGGGCACAGAGAACCAAGCCAGGGCCCCACAGAGCGACTGCTTAGGCAGACTGTTCTAATAAACTCTTATTTACGCTTCCAAACCTTGCTCAGAGGTTATGTCCTTGGGGAAGCCCTCCTGATTTTCCAGGAGTGGCTCACTCCCTCTAGTCATTGCATCTGTACCTGGGATGGAGCTTTTTATCACTATAAACATGTGGTTACCTGACTCCATCTCTCTACCCTCACTACTAGACTGAAGTCTCCTGAGGCCAGAGCCTGCTTTGCTTTGGAAAGGGCAGCTGGTGGCACCTCAGGAGCTACCTGCACAGACCGTGGCCAGTGGGCAGGACTCAGTTCCCCCCTAGGTAGAGCAGCACCCCTTCTCTCTGCTCTGTATTTTGAGCCTCTCCATGTTTCCTTCTGACAAACAGTTCTGCAGCTATGAGGCTTAAAAGCCGCCTGCCTTGAATCATCTTTGTGCCTCTAGTGTCTGGCATGAATCAGGTGCCCAATGACTGTAGGTGGGGCGGAGCAGGATGCCCACAGGATCTGGCACAAAAGAGGAGGGGTTGGAAGCCAGGCTCGAAGGGGTTGCAGGAGCCTGGCTTGTGTGGGAGGTGCAAGGCTCCATCACCCATCCATCCTCTCCTCTTTCTGCTGCGTTGGAGGAGGGGGACCCAGGTGTGAAAGGGCTTGGTGCCATGGAAAATGCCTCACCAGGTCTCGCCCAAAGGCCTGGGACAGGACCATCTCCTGCTCCAGTTTCTTCTTGATGTACTCAGCTGAGAGGACCATTCCCTGGGTGGGCAGGAACAGAAGGAGGTGTTGGTGGGAGGCCTCCCAGTGACCAGCAAACCCACAGTGACCTGCAGCTCAGGAACCCTGCCCCATCCATTTTTCCCTTTGGGCCTCGTGACAACCCGGCGGTGGGGGCTGGCAGACACGCTGATCATGTCACTTCCATTTCACAGGTGGGAACTGAGGCTCAGAGGGGCAGTGTGGCTAATGAAGCTGGTATGATCTCTCCCTAGCTGCCTCTCGGGTTCTTCCATGGTCAGGCTCTGGGCTGCGCAGGGCAGTGGGGTCGCAGCAGTGGGCCGCAATGGGCCTTCCAGACTAATCGATGCCTCTCTGACCAATCTCTTCCAGTGAGCCCAGCGAGCAGGGAGGAACCCCCAACCATACATGCCTCTGCACACTGGCAGGGCAGGGAAGAAGCCCAGGGGTCCTGGGGTCCATGACGTGGGTTACCTTGTGGCCCAGCCAGGTGCCGTGGTGCCCCTCCACGGGGAGGCGCTCAGCATCACCCGTCAGGTCAGTCAGGGCATCCTTGGGGAGAGAGGAGACAGGTGAGGGGTGGGCTAAAGAGGACAGGAAGAAGGAGGCAGGCACCCCCGGGGGCTGGGAGCCATGGGCAGCGTACCTTGGGGGACAGGGTCCCCCGGATACTGATCACCACTTTCTTCTTGTCATGGTCCACCGCCACGTAGAAGGGCGTTTCGTAGACCTAGGAGGCGGGCAGCTCGTGAGCCTGAGCGGCCCTGGTGGGGCCAGACTCAGGGAAAGTGACCTAGGCAGGTCTCCTTCCTGGCCAGGAACTCTGGCTCCACCAGCCACAGGGCCTCTGCCGCCAGAAAGGCTGACAGGCTCCCAGGGTCACTGGGGATCTCCTCCCGACCCCAGCAACAGGCCTGCCCTGCCCTCCCAGCTCCTTGCTGGCTCTGGCAGCCCTGAGTGCCACCACTTGCCCCTGAGTCCAGGTGATGGCTGCCCCTCCCTGCTTCTGCCCTCAATTCCTTTCCCCAAAGGGCTAGGGTTCGGCAACCCAAACACTGGGTGTGGGGTTGATGTCTGGTTTCCCAGCCCCAGAGGTGGTACAGGCAAGCCAGGGTCTGGGGAAGAGGAGGGGGCCACCTCTGGTCTGCCCAGCTAGGGATGCCTGGAAGCTGCAGTCAGCCAGCGCCAGCCAAGCAAGGGCTCCTGCCGGCCTGGAAGGACAGCCTCGGCACCCTAGGCCCTCAGCTGCCTGCTCCTGACACCAGGCCCCAGCCCTGCCCGGCCTCACCGCATCATGGCATGAGGTATAGACGATGTCCACCGCAGTCATGTTCTCGTCCAGGAAGTGGCGCCGGATGGCAATGGCATTACAGCCACAGCAGTTGTCTTCCTCGATGGTGACTCCAGGGGCGAACCGCGGCCTCGCAGGACACAGGCAACACCTGGGGTGGGGTGACAAGAGAGTTCAGGGCCAGGGAGTCCCCGAGGGAACAATTGTCTCCTGCTGCCGTCCCTGGAACCAGTTCCAGTTGGGCATTCAGCCCCGCTGCCTCTACCAAATCGCCCTTGCTAAGTCCTGGTGACCCCCACGTCACCAAATCCACTGGCCACTCTTACCCTTCCTCTTAGCTGTTGGCAGCACCTGACCCTGTGGGCCCTTCCCTCTCCCCACCTGGCTGGGGCCCCCTCCTTTCTGAGATCTCCCCTCCAGGCAGGGCCTACTCAGCGATGCACCCAACACTGAGGCCCTGGGGTCCCTCTGGGGGCACTGGCTCCTCCATGCACTCATGCAGTCTTGTGTTTTAGACACCATCTGCACGCTCAGTAATCCACCCCAGGCCTGTCCCAACACCCAGATGCTTCCATCCAATGGCCTAGCCAGCACCTCTCTCGGACACCTGACACCCTGCCAGCTCTCAAACCCCTTTCCTGCTTGTGTACCCCAACCCTCCTGAGGTCTTCCCAAGGCCCCTCGGTGGCTTGGCCTCTGGCTTGCAGCTGTCTGTGGCTCCTCAGCCCTCACCCCCACGGCCATGCCACTCAGTCAGTACACGTGCTCGACTTCCCTTCAGACTCAGAGCTGGACTCCAGGCGCTCCCTCACCTCCCTTACCCCTGCCCTGGCAGCTCTGCCTGGGACTGCCATGGTGGCCTTGACTGGCCTCCTTGCACTTGCCCCTACGCTCTCAGCTCAGCAACAGAGTGGCCCTTTTAAGATAAGTCGAGCCACATCATTTTCTTTTTAAGACCCTACAGCAATGCCCCGTCTACCCCACCTGGCTCTGGTCTCTCTGACCTGCTGCCAGCGTGTTCAGCAGCATCTGAGACAGCGTGGCCTGGCCCTTGTTCCTCTGGGCCTCTGTTCAAACGTCCTGTCACAGTGAGGTCTCTCTTGCCACCTCATCTAACAGCCAGGGCTCCCCAGGCCCCCAGCACTCCTCATCCCAGGCACCTGGGTTTATGTGGGTCCAAAGTGCCCATCCGCTCCACCATATGCCCTATTTGCCTTGTCTATGTGCTGTCCGCCTCCCCGCTGGGCAGTGAGCACCGCAGAGAGGTCTACAGCTGTATCCCCAGTGCCAAACAGGGCCAGGCACACAGTAGCCTCCCCATAGAAATGAATGAGGCAGCCTGGGAGCTGGGCACCCAGCTAGGTGCAGCTGCACCTCAGGCCACCAGAGGGAGCCAGCATCCAACTGCTAGGGCACCAGGTGCTGGAGCCCACGTGACTTGGGCCTGCCAGCTGTCACGGGATGACAGCTGAGATTTTATTAAGAAGCTTGGATTCTGGTGATACTGGGAGGTTTGTCTTCACTCGGAGCATCACCTGAGTGACTATTACACACTTTCCAATGGTGAGAGACTTTGCTGAGAAAGCCACAGTGCTTGCTGGGGGGACAACGCCGACGTACAATGGGAGAGCATGGTCCCCCACACTGCAGGTCAAGTGGTGACGGGCCAGGGTCTAGGGGCTGAGCTCCTGTGCTCGGCAGCTGTTCCCTCTCCAACCTCAGCTGAGCATGAGGCTCTAACAGTGTGGCCTTTGGAGACTGGAGGCTTGAGTTTGAACCCTTGCTATATCACTTCCTGACCGCAAGGGCCTGGAGGTCACTCAGCCATTCTAAGCCTCAGTTTCCTCTTCTGTAAGAGCAGGTGGTGACAGCTACTTCACAAGGCTGGTGTGAGATCAAGGGTCCAAGATGCAGAAATGGTCTGGCCTATAATAGGTTCTTAATAACGAGTGGCTCCTCGCTTCTCCAGTAACAGGGCTGCCTCTGAGTCAGTGATCTGTGGGCCAGGGGGACCAGTCAGGGGAGCAGGGCCAGCACCCTGGACGGGAGGGCCCTGGGGCTCATCCAGGGTAGGGCTGGGGCCAAGCCAGAAGCAGGCCTGGCTTGCTGTGCTCTGCATGGGCTAAGAACTGCTGCCGGGGAAGAGAGGCCTGGGCCCGAGGCAGATGGGCAGCCCTTCTCCCTCTGGCCAGGCTGTTATGGACAGGCTGGGGCACTGAGAAGGGCACTGGACTCTGGCCTCCTTCCAACACCCTGGGCTGCAGGCCTGCCTCTCTCTGCCCCACAGGCACCTGGTTCTTCCAGGCAGGGGCCTGGCTGGGCCCTCTTGAGGTCTAGGGACTCTGCTCTCTCCGCAGCACTAAGGCACCTAATGCAAATGCTAGCACCCCTCCTGTCTGCAGAGCACCAAAGAGCCCTGCCTGCCAGTGACGCCCTGGGTTCTGAAACACCCTATGGGCAGGCAGGACAGATACCACCTGTTACAATTTAGGAAACTAAGGCTCTAAGAGATGTCCCCACACTGGCAGTGAGTAATGGAGCCTGGTGCTCATTTTGAAAAGTTCTCTGCCATGGCTGGGACTCCCAGGGATGCAGGCAAGAATGCCAGGCACATGCAGCTGACAAAGATGGGAAGGGGGCATGAGGTGCTCTAGTCCTCTCTGATCAGTCGCTGGAGGGATGGTGAGAATAAGGCCCCGAGAGCCACCCAGCTTTCTGAGGACAGGGAGGGCGCTGCAGAGTGGGTGTGGCTGCTGTGGGTCCCAAGGGCAGGGGTGTCAAGGAAAGAAGCTGCTGCCCAGCATGCCAACCTTTCCAGAACGGGAGCCCAGGGAACTGTCCTCCTTCTGCCTGGCATGAGCTGAGGGCAGAGACACCCAGGACAGGGAGGGGTTCCTCCTGGAGCAGGCGCCCTTCTCTGGCCCACTTAGGAGAGCAGAGTCCACCCAGCCCCCAAGCGGTGGGCTGAGCGCAGAGCCAGGCTGCAGGCCAGGTCTGGGGCTAAGGCCTTTCCTAGATCCTACGAAGAAGGTTGGAGCCTTTAACTAACAGGCCTTCTTGGTACCTTTTCAGAGACCTCTACGGATTGGGCCTCCCTACTAGGAAAGTCCTTTCTTCTAGAAAGGCAGAGCACATGAGGGGAGCCGAGAGAAGGGAAGATGTGGGCAGAAGGGAATGGCTGAGGGGGCAGAGAGAGAATGCCAGAAGGGGAGGGGAGGCAGCAGGGTGGGTGTTATGCAATATCTCATCTAGCCCTCTCCAAAAAATTCCACGAGGTATGTATCAACATCTCCACTTCGCAGATAAAGAAACCGAGGCTCAGAGAGGTGGACCCACTTGCCCCGGGCTGCAAGTGACAACATCTGGATTCGAACCCATAACTGTGTGACTCCGAAGCCTACAACTTCACTGCTCAGGGATAACACAGAACTAGAAAGGTTGAGGCCCAGAGAAGGTGTAGAAAAGAAGCCATTCAGGGCAAAGCAGTGGGCGCAGCCCGGTAGCCCTTCCTCACACACCACCCGGGAGGAGAGGTGCGATCGCTGGGGATGGGACAGGGGTACTCACGAGCAAGACCGAGCCAGTTGGCAGAGGCCGCAGGCAGGCTTCCGCATCAGGTACATGGGCCACCCGTAGGCAGCCAGGGCAAAGAGCATGTAGTAGCAGACCTCTTTGTAGCGGAGCATCTCTTGCTAGAAAAGAGGAGGCAGAGGGCAGTCACCTCCTGCCCTTCCTGCCTACAGCCTCAGGGCCCAGCAGTTCCCTAGGGTGGGAGCCTGCGGACCCACCCCCTGGCAGGGAGGGGGCCTGCGGACCCACCCCCTGGCAGGGAGGGGCTGCTGGTCCCCTGTTGAGGTGTGGGGGCCAGGCCTTGGAGGAAGGACACTCCTCCAGGTGATAATTGCATTTCTCTAATTATCTCCATGCAACCAGGACACGAATCCTCAGAGACCTGTCCTGTTGCTCCAGTCTCAGAATTAATGATTTGGGGACAGAAAATCACTTGGTCCATTTCCTTGCCTGTTTTCCAGAGAAGGAAAGAGTTGAGGGACGTGAGTAGTAATCCCCCCACCTCAGCAATCAGCCCTAAGAAGGGCCCTTGATCCTGGGAAAATGTAGCCCTGAGAGGCCCCAGCCCTCCAGCTGGGCGGGGTGTGTGGGCCTTGGGCAACAGGGCAGCCACGCTGGGCCAGGAGACCAATCACCAAATCTCTGGCCCTTGGGTTCTTTGACTGCAAATATGGGGAGCCTTCAACTTGACTCAGCCAGCTGCAGGCTCCCAGGGCTCCGGGCAGGGGCTGCGTTGGCGGGAGATTGGGATCTCTTGGGAGAAAGGCCCCAGTTTGAAAGCCAGTGTGTCTGAGGCCCAGCGGCCACTGTTGACACTGAGGAGGTTATTGGCTGCTGGGGTGGAGGGAGGAAGAGGCAGGGGTGTCCCAGCAAAGTGTCTGCCAGCTTCCAGTGTTTCCCGAGTGCCCCAGGCACCGGGAGAGGGAATTAGTCACCTTGTAAAAGTTAAGGAGGGTGATTAGTCACCTTGTGAAGTGAAATAGGTGCACCTTGATCAGGGCCCGGAGGGGTGGAAACATCCCTGGCCAGCTCGGCTGCTCTTCAGGAACGAGAGTGGAGAGGTAATTATCCTCTCCCTGTCAGGAGCTCCCTGCAGCCCTGGGGGCGGGGTGGGCCCTGGCAGCCTCTGCCAGGTGGCAGGTGTGACCCTGGCACCTCGATGGGAGTCACTTGATGGGAGTCACAGCTGCCTGCCCTCCCCGCTCCCTGTGAGGAGTGGGAGGGAGAGGGTGGCGAGAACAGCCAGGGCAGAGCCTGGCAAGCAGAAATGGGCTGGTTTGGGGCACTTACTATGGATGTGGCTATTTTCAGAGAGGATACAAATGCCTGCTTTAGTGGGGAGTAGGGACAGGCAGGGAGGACTGAGGCTTTTCTAGAGGGCTGAGTGTTCGGTTTTTTTTTCTTCTTTTTAAGGGACAGTGCAGCTGGAGTGCAGTGGCAATCATAGCTCACTGCAGCCCTGATCTCCTGGGCTCAAGCAATCCTCCTACCTCAGCCTCCCAAGTAGCTGGGGTCACAGGCATGTGCCACCATGCTTGGCTATTTCTTTTTTTTTTTTGTAGAGACAGGGTCTCACTATGTTGCCCAGGCTGGTCTCAAACTCCTGGCCTCAAGCAATCCTCCCACCTCGGCCTCCCGAAGTGCTGGGATTGCAGGTACAAGACAGCACACGTGGCCTAAAGGACTAAGATTTCTAAGAGACGGAATCCTTTCCACCAGCATCCTGGCTGGCACTGAGGCTACCTGGCACCGTGATGGGAATGGCTCATGTCCTCTCAGCACAGCTCTGGTAGAAGGTGTGCCCAGTGTCATTTCACAGATTCAGGATCCAGCTCGGAGGGGATGAGGGGCCTGCTGGAGGTCGCAGCGACAGGCATCAGAGCAGACGCACGCTCCAGTTGTTTGCTTCCTGAGGCAGGGCCTGTTTCTCCCGGCTGCCAGCTGTGGTTTCAGCCTGGGCTGTGCTGGGCCCTGGGTGCTGGGCGCTGGGCTATGCTGGGCCCTGGGCTGTGTGCTGGGCCCTGGGCTATGTGCTGGGCCCTGGGCTATGCTGGGCGCTGGGCTATGCTGGGCCCTGGGCTATGCTGGGCGCTGGGCTGTGCTGGGCACTGGGCTGTGCTGGGCCTTGGGCTGTGTGCTGGGCCCTGGGCTGTACTGGGCCCTGGGCTGTGTGCTGGGCCCTGGGCTGTGTGCTGGGCCCTGGGCTTTGCTGGGCCCTGGGCTGTACTGGGCCCTGGGCTATGCTGGGCCCTGGGCTATGCTGGGCCCTGGGCTGGGGCTCTCCCACCATGGTACTGGCACCACCTTTCCCTATTACACACTGGATTTCTATGAAAGGCGATTGAGAAAAGGTTCCACTACTAAAAAAGTTTGGAAACCAAGTACTACGCCCGTTGCGTTTCATTAATAGCAGCAGCAGCAGCAGCAGCAAAAATGCTAGCAGCTCACCCTGGTGAAGCACTCTGTCATCTCAAGAGGCCAGGACCAGACACTTCTGAACTTGGTAAAGGAATTCAGGGGATTTGTTTGTAGAACCGGTGTGAAGTGGGTGGTTCTTGTGAGGGGCATGATCTGAGCAGAGAGGCTCTCCGGAGAGCCGGGGGGAGACCAGGCGGGGGCAATGTGGCTGGCACTGCAAGGGCAGCTGGGAGGAGTTTGCTTAGGTCATTGTGGCAGAGTGGGAGGGATGGGGACGGGGTGGGGTGAGAGTTGATGTCTGACTCACCGAATTCTTGAGGTCGAGGTACTTGGTGTTTCTGGTCACCGGCATCCCAGACAGAAAGGCCAAGATGTCATTGTTTGCCTGTAAGACAGGCAGGTGAAGAGGGACAAACACTGGCCCAGGCCCGGCTGCATGGCCGGGAAAGGGGGCCCAGGCCCTGGCGTCCACATGCTTCCCAAAGGCCGAGAAGCCTAAACGAGCATGCAGCTTCTAGTTCTTCCAAGATTCAGCCACTTTTCCAAAATCTGAGGTTTCCCCATATTTCCAGATGCTCCCCTTCCACCCAAAACATCAAGCCCCTGAGGACATTCCTGGCTCACGGCAGGCGAAAGGTATTTTGTATGAGACACTGAGAAACCCTAACTGGGGTTGGTGTGCTGGTGGGGATGTGGGGTGGGCGGAGCAGCCATGCAGAAGACTGACTCGGGAGCTCGCCACGTCCACTAAGCCTGCAGTTAGAAGTCCTTTGAGGGCCAGCCCCAGAAGCAGCCGTGCATGACCCGGAAAGTCCCTCGAGTAGTAGTCACAGAAAGCCTGGCCGAAGGACAAGCTCAGGAAGGCAGGGGGAGCCAGAGGTAAAGGTGACCTCCAGGGTCCAAGAGGGTGCGTGGTCACTGGGGAGCTGCATGGGAGCCGAGCCCTCCACTGCAGGGGCCACAGGGAAGGGGCCTGAAAGGAGGGTGGTGTGGAGAGGTGACCTGGAGAAGGGGCTGGCAGTGCTCACCTCGTCCAGCACGGCGTTGCGCTTGGCCCGCTGCCGCTGCCGGAGCAGCACCAGGCCAGCAATGATGTCGGATGGCACAATGTCAAGGTCCCGGAAGAACTCCGCAAAGAGGTAGGCGATTTCTGAGTAGGCATCCTACGAGGTCCAGGAAGGCAGGCGGCAGTGGCAGGGGAGCAGGAGAGAGGACGAGAGGCCAGGAGTAAATCCCCCAGGGCTGGGAGGCTGCAGAAGCAGGTGTCTACTCGGGGTCCCCTGGGCAGGTTCTCCCCGGCACCTCCTCGGCGCCTGCTGAGCCTGACCCCATGCGGCCCTGTGACCCTGAGGGCCCTGCCCAG
The DNA here is from genome assembly GCF_028885655.2 of Pongo abelii. Taxonomy (NCBI): domain Eukaryota; kingdom Metazoa; phylum Chordata; class Mammalia; order Primates; family Hominidae; genus Pongo; species Pongo abelii. The sequence goes on from NC_071994.2 coordinate 13,364,583, forward strand.
GGCTCTGGGCTCCTAGACCTGGCAGTAGCCACCCAGCCCTCTCCTCTCCTTGGAATTCGCATGGTGCCCACTGTCTACCAAGAGCAGGCACCAACTTGAGCCGCTCCTTTTTGCTTTCCCAGATGCTAGGATCAAGGCCGGGTGGCTCTGGCTCGTTTCTCCTCTAGCCATTCTCTCCAGCACAGAAACCAAACTAAGCTCCTGGCTGCCTCCGCCCCACCAGCTGGGACCTTGGAAGTCCCTCGTAAGGCCTCTGTGGAGCCTGCCAGGTCTCAGGCCCCCTCCCCCAGCTACCCACAGGCTGCTGGCTCAGTGACCCCCACAACGTGCCCTAGAAGGGGGTGTACTCTCTGGCCCAGTGGCCCCCCATGGCTTCTCTCCAAGTCCTTGGCCTGAGGACAGTGCATGTGTGGGCCTCAGGGCAGGAGGCGAGCCCTGCTGGCTGGTGCACTCTTAGTCTTCCCTTCCCGGCCCCACACTGCAGCCCAGAGCCTCTTCCCTAACCTGTCAGGAGACGCTGAGGTGGGAACAACCACATGGCAATGAAGTCTGTCTCACTGGGCCTCACCCCTGAGTGTTTGGCACTCGTAAGTGAATAAATCAAGGGCTGCAAATTCAAATGCCGAATGGAGCCAAATGGAGCCAGCTACTGCTCGGCTCCAGCTGACCAGAGGCCCTCCAGGGCCCACTTCACCAGATTCAGAAATACAGAAGTTTATGGAAACACCCCTGATTTTTTAAATGCTGGCATCCAATTAAAATGTGTAAGCAACACAACACACGCTGACCAAAACATGCTTGGGACTGGACCTGGCCCCTGAGGCCATCAGTGTCTAACGGGACCTCTGCCCTGGGGCACCGCTGTGATGTGCTATCTTTTCCCCAGACTCTGACAACAGCCCCAGCTCTGCCTGTGCACCCGGAGGGGCGGGCATGCCCTCCACACAGCAGCCCCAGCCTCCATCCGCCAGGGGCCGGCTCTCTGCCCTCTGCATGGCCTGCCTGCAGCCCAGACCCCTCAGACCGCCCCAGAGAGACCCAAGGGGGTGCTCCCCGCCCACCAGAGAACGTTGGAGGCTTTCTTACACTTGATTACTCACTCTACGGCTCACCAGGGGACGCTGGTGGGCAGGAGCCACTCGAGGCTTCCCGGTGGCTTCCGTGGAAGGCACTTTGCTGTCTGCCTCAGGGAGGAGTGGTCTCCTGACCTCACTGGCTCTGCTACTAACTAGCTGTGGGATGCTGAGCAAGTCACTCCACCTCTCTGGGCCTCAGCTGCCTGATCTGTAAAATGAGGGGTGGGACTAGATGATCTCTAAGGTCCCTGCCCGCTGCGGGGCACCCCTGGATGATCCCAGGGCCTGCCTCCCTTCCCTCCCCTTGGGGGCCGCCCCCAGCTGGCCCTGTCTTCCTTCTGCAGTGCCCTGGCATTAAGTCCAGCCCTCTGGTCACTCCTCTGAGCTCCCAGGTGCCGAAGGCTATGTGTCCCCATCTAGGACCGTGCTAAATGCCTATCGGCTTTGCCAGGCCTTCTTGATTAATTTGCTGCTGGTGAAACGCTACTTTTCTTTGTCTTCAGGTCACCCTGACTTTGCGTATTTCTTCTCCTAAACTAGAGTATAAGTTCCAAGGGAGTCGATGCAGTCTTCACAGCTTTCTGTTCCCTTGACAAAGCAAGTGGACGTGGTCTTGTGTGCTGGAGCGAGTGGCTTAGTGAATAACAGGCCCTGTGTGAGCAGGCCGTACTTGCTCACGCTGGAAACCCAGCTCCTTCCCACCAGCCCTGCCCCATCCTGCTTTGCCAAAGGAGCAAACAGCCCCTTAATCACCTGACCACAGGATGTGAGCCAGAGGGGAGCGACCTCCCAGTACTTACTGACTGGGAGTCCTTCGTCCGCGTGCAGCAGAGGAACACTTTGAGCCGGCGCGACCAGCTGGTGGCTTGACCCTCCTCTAAGCGGTGCCTGAAAAGCAGGAGAGGCGGTATGTGTGAGGTCAGAGGGCTGGACCAGAAGAGCTGGGACCCAGACATTATGGAAACAGGGCAGCCTGTTCCCAGGACCCTACCAAAGGGTTCCCACAGTGGGTTCTGGGGGAGAACAGGGCCCAGGCCCTGCCAGAGCTGGTGGCCAGTGGCCTGGCTGCTGGCCAGCAGGGGCACTCCCTGACAGACTCCTGCTAGCCTAAGATGGTGTGTGCCGTTGGCCAACGGTGGGTGGGTGGAAGAGGGAGGTGGGGAGCGGTGGAGAGGCTCCCTGGATTTTGGAAGACTGAACACAGGCAGGCTCTGGGGCTTCAGAGCTGGGAGCCCAAAGTGGGGGCTACCCTGCAGCTCAGGTGTCCAAAGGCTCAAACCCTGGGAGGTCAGCAGGGTGTTGGGCCTCTCTGTCGTCTCGTTCTAAGGCCTGGAACAGACCTTCCAGAAAGACCTGCTTTTCCCCAGAAAGGATTTCAGACACTTACATACTTACATACTCTACTTACGGAAATGTATGGGGCTGAGTAAGGCTCTGCATTTCCCAATTCCTTGGATCTGATACCTAGGTAGGGAGAGGGCTCTACCCCTCACCCACATGGTTGCCCTTGTCTATTCTCACCCCCCAACCCCACCCCCAGTGGGTCTGGCTGCTCGGATGGAGAATCAGGGTCTCTCCAGGAGAGACCTAACCCTAACCCTAACCCAAAGGCAGAGCAATGGGCCAGTTATTCACAGAGGTTCCTCCTAGGCTGGATGTCTGCAGTCAGTGTGTTTTGAGCATAAAGATAACAGATCCAACATTAAAAGTGCAGACCTCCAAACCGAGCAAGAAGGGGCTAGCTTGCTTTTGTGCCATGTGCTGGCCCCTTAAAAGCCTGATGCTGGGTGGTCAGGAGAGGAAGGCAAGGGTGGCCCTCAGATGCATTCAAGGCACTTAACATCCATCTGGAGTGACAGGCCAGGCCCTTTTTGAGCCTCTTGGCTCCTCCGTGTGTCTAAGGACCGCTTCCCGCTCTCCAACCCTGGCTTCATAAGGCAAATGGCCACGAGGAGAAGGAGGGCAACAGGGTCTTCCAGGGCTACAGGAGGCGGGTAGGGAAGGGTGCAGGGAATTGCTACTCTGGGGGGACCTGCTGGCTATTAGGGACTTGGACAGCTGTACATCCTAAACCAATGTCCCACCCTCCAGGGACATGAAGGGACAGTGTGCTGGCCAAGCAGGGTTCCCAGAGCACTGTGGGATGGGTGGTGGTGGCCAGCTGGGCTGGGAGGGAAAATGGGCTTTGGGGCCTTGGCTCCCAGACCTGACATTTTGGGCTGGGACGTGGCCAGAGCAGGCACGGGTGTGGCTCTGGCTGCAGTGCTGAGCTGACGTGGAAGGTCCACGGGAGCCGAACACAGCAGCACAGAAGGGTGGGATGGTGAGAATTCCTGCCGGGCAGCGGGGGTCCAGACAGCCTGCTCCCCAGGTGAGGGTGCTTGAGCCAGCTGCTCTGGGCTGCAGGTGTGGTGCCAGTTCTGCACTCCAGCAGTATGACCCGGGGCAGGTGACCTGCCCTCTCTGGGACTTGGATTCCTCATCTGTAGAATGGATCTCACGACCATGCCAGGGTTCACAAAGGGATTAAATGGATGAATTGCGTAAAGGGCTTGGCATGGGGAGCTCCTTATATAATGCACTGTAGAAGCCCCATTAACAGGAGATACTGAGACCCACCCTGGAAGCCCCTCTCTTTTTCTTTCAACAAACAGAAATTATTGTGACACTGCCTGGATGCCCTCCCTCATTTTGTCTGCCATGGCACCCTTTCCCCCATCTTTAAAACATCATGCAAAACTCACCCCCTCTAGGAAGCTTTCCTTGACTCGCCTCTCCCAATCTCTGAATCCTAGAGGCAGCCTAGCCTAATTTAATAGCTAGTTAAGCGAGGATCTAAGGCCAGACTGCCTGGGCTAGTTCCCAGCCTTACCATTTTCTAGCTGTGTAACCTCAGGCAAGTCCCATCATCTCTCTGTACCTCAGTTTCTCCACCCATATTATGGGGAAGATGACAGCTGCCTGGTGGACTTGTAACTTACTACACGCAATGCTTGGCTTCACTGTTATTACCACTGTTATTATCAGCAGTGAACAATGATGACAACAGCTACTATTAACCAAGCACTTACCCAGTATGAGCACTGTGTTAGTCACTCTGCAGGTATTATCTCAGTTAAATCTCACAACAACATCATGAGACAAGAATTGTTATTATTCCTACTTTATAGACAAGGAAACTGAGGCAGGGAGCAGTTAAGCCCTTTGACTAATGCTCACGGCTCACACGAGGTTGGCATGCGGTCTGGGAGGCCTGGGGTAGCCTCCTGGAGAATGGAGACCTCTGCCCACCAGACGGCAAAGCCCACCCTGGGACTGCCCACCCAGCCTGCTGACTGACCGCAGGTTGTAGGTCCGCAGGTTACGCTGCCTCCTCTTGGTGGCTCTCAGCTTCACAAAGGTGCGGCCCGTGGGGTCGAAGACGCAGAGGACAGTGATGCACACACTGAGGATGACTACCCAGTTGCAGACGACCATTCCTGTGGGCAGCAGTGGGAGGCAATAGGTAGAGGCGCTGGGGACACCTCTCTGGCTCACCCGCTCTGAAAAAAGGGACACTGGAGCCTCCCTAACCCCAAATGCTTCTGGGGACAAAAGCCAGGCTCCAAAGCCCCTGGTCCCAGTCTCTGGCCACATACGTGGCCACCCTCTTGCCCACCCACAACCCCAAGGGCCACTCTTGGCTCAGAGCGGGCAGCTCTGTGGGTTTCCAAGGAGGTGCTGAGGAGCCTCGGCTTGACCTGAGCAGCTCTGTGCCTGCCACAGCCCACCCCAGACCAGGTAGCTGGCAGGCCTCAAGGGTGAGGGAAGCAGCCTCGCCCAGCCAACCTGCTGGTGCCCCCACAGAAGGCACTGCCCTCTGGCAATGCCCAAGCTTCTTCCTCTCTAAACCGATCCCGTCCCCTGTGGCCCCGGGGCTGCTGAGGCTCCAGCAGGCCTCACCCAGACGTACCGAGGGTGACATTCTTGGCAGTGAGGTCATTGCAGGAGGTGTAGTACTGAGTGAGCCAGACGATGCCCACAATGGCGTAGATGAACTCGATCACCAGGATGGCTGCAAGGAGAGCAGGCCTGGCTGAAGGATAGCTGCCACTTGCCCTCCAGGGAAGGGCCTAGAACCCTGGCCTGGCCTTTCCTATCACTGGGCTTTCAGCCAGCTCAGTAGCAAAGGCAGAGGCAGCAGGCCAGCAGCAGACCCCCCCACCCCCCACCTCCCAGGCCCCAAGCCTGTCCTGTCACCATTTGGTCCTGTTGGCCCCTGACTGACCACTTGCAATGTGCCCACCACCTCTCCTAGCTTCTGTGCTTTCAAGTCCCCAGGGCCTCCCTGATGGAGTTTTGCTCTTGTTGTCCAGGCTGGAGTGCAATGGTGCGATCTTGACTCACTGCAACCTCTGCCTCCTGGGTTCAAGTGATTCTCCTGCTTCAGCCCCTAGGGTGGATGGGATTACACGCACCCACCACCAGGCCCAGCTAATTTTTGTATTTTCAGTAGAGAAGGGGTTTCGCCATGTTGGCCTGGCTGGTCTTGAACTCCTGACCTCAAGTGATCCACCTGCCTCGGCCTCCCAAAGTGCTGGGATTACAGGCATGAGCCACCGCGCCTGGCCCATTTCCTAACTCTATCAGGATTTCAGAATCATGTCTGAACTGTGGAATCAGACACATCTTAGGCAAGTTACCTAATCTCTCTGAGCCTCCATTTCGTCATCTGTAAAATGGGAGTGACAACATTTATGTCATAGGACTGTGCAAAAATTAGATGAGAGCGTGTTCACTTCATGGAAACTATTTCCCAACAAGAGGCCTCTGGAACCTGATGGAGGAGAGACGAAGGGCCCAGCAGCTGGTCTGCATCCAGCTCAGGCCCCTCAGGGGCTGAGACTGGAGGGGAAGGGTATGGAGTGGTGGCTGAGAAGGAGATCTGCTGGCCTCACGGGGGCAGCCTGGAAAGCCCCAGCTCCACGGGCAGCAGTGTGGCAGCTCAGAGACCAGACTTTGGAGCCAGACAGCGTGGGTTCAAATCCCAGCTCCGAAATTTACATGCTTACTAGTTGTGTGAGGGCTAGGCCTGGGCCCCAGTTTCCTCATCTATAAATGGAGACCAATAACACCCACTCCCTGTGAGTTAACACAGGAAAAAGGGCTTAGCCCAGTGCACAGAAGCACAAGACAGTGTTCACTAGAAATGACCAGAAGAAGGGGCTGCAACCTGAGCCCAAGAAGAGGACACAGGCTAGTCCTCTGGGGAGCTGGCCCTGACTCCTGAGGGGGTTCCCAGGAAGCAGGGGGCCTGTTTTGAGAAGGATCACAAGGAAGATGTGCTTTGAAGAGATGCACATGGTTTAGGATAGGGGTCAGCACCATTTTCTGTAAAGGGCCAGAGAGTAAATATCTTGGACTCTCGGAGTACTACAGTCACTGTAGTAACTACTCGACTCGGCTATTGTAGGGGCAAAGCAGCTGGAAACAATACCTAACTGAATGGATATGTTCCAATAAAACCTTATTTTCTTTTTTTTTGAGACGGAGACTTGCTCTGTCACCCAGGCTGGAGTGCAGTGGCACGATCTCGGCTCACTGCAACCTCCGCCTCCACCTCACTGCAACCTCCGCCTCCTGGGTTCAAGTGATTCTCCTGCCTCAGCTTCCCAAGGGATTACAGCTGTGTGCCACCACGCCTGGCTAATTTTTGTATTTTTAGTAGAGATGGGGTTTCCCCACGTTTGCCAGGCTGGTCTCGAACTTCTGACCTTGTGATCCACCTGCCTCGGCCTCCCAAAGTGCTGGGATTACAGGCATGAGCCACCGCACCAGCCTAAAACCTTATTTAATAACACATACAGCAGCCTGGATTTGGCCCTCAGGCTGCAGTTTGCTGGCCCCAGTCTAGAATATAAGCTATAGAAGGCCTTAGTTCACTGCTGTACCCCAGTGCTAAAACAGGGCCTGGCTCGCAACATGTGCCCAGTAAATACTGGCTGAGTGAATGGAGAGGTGGGAGTTGTCTGGGGCAGCACCCTAGGGTGGGTGGCCCTTACCCAGGCGCACGTAGAGCACGTACTGCATGGAGTCACGGGGCTCCGTGTAGAGGATGCCCCCGCGCATGCTCAGCCAGATGATGGCCATCTCAGCGATCATGCAGCTCAGCAGGATGCCCAGGTAGCCGCGGCCGTGGTCCACCAGGTTCAGGGAGCAGGCCTCGTGCGGGTTATAGACCAGGCCGAAGAGCACCACGGACAGGATCACAAACCTGTCACAGGAATGCCCATGTGAGCAAGGCCAGGCGGCCCCTGCACCTCGAGATGCCACTAGCAGGCAGGCCCTTCCCCAGCCCGGATTCAGTGGCAGGAGGGGTGGCAGCAGGCGCCTCCTCCATAAGACCATTGTCCACCTGGCATCAAATGCCTAGAAGGGCATGGGCGGCCAGTAAAAGACTCAGGGTCAGCCATGGGGAGACAGTGGCAGCAACTCCCCCCCAGTGTTGGGGTCAGGGCCAGCAGTGGTAGCAGGGGTCTCATTGCCCTAAGGGGCTAGATGTTTCAGGCACCTCCTCCGGGCAGCTGGGGGCATGACAGGGTCGGGACTTGGGCCCAAGCAGGGAGGAACAAATGGCCAGAAAGCTTCCTTCCAGGCCTTTCTCTCCAAACCCAGGCCTGTGGCCCCGGGCCTGGGGACTCACCAGGTGGTATGCAGGAGAAAGAGGAAGATGGCCGGTAGGACGAGGTCATCACTGCCCACAGACCAGCGCCGCCGGAACACCACGATCCCGGGCATGGCTGGTGGCTCTGCAGAGGCTCAGAGGGCCTGGCGCTCACCTCCTGAAAGAAAGCAGAGGACCTTGTAGCTGCCTGAGGAGGAGGTGAAGGCACCTAGGGCCACTGCATTCCTTGGGCCACGGGACCAGTCTCTGGTGTGGCCAGAAGCACAGGCATTTTTGGAGCTGGCCACTGGAAGTGCTGACCCATCTCCAGGCAGGAGCCAACACAAAGGACCTCAGCAGCAGGATACAGACTTCAGCCTTCCCCCTGGGGTCTCGCCTGTCCCCCGAGACTGGCACTGGCCACTAGGGATCGGCTTCTACCTGGGGTTACCCCAGCAGTCACTGTTCAGCTCTATTAAAGACCCCCTGTTTCCTCCTTCATGGGATCAGTGGGACCCTCAGCCCAGCCCTCAAACCCTATAATCTTTAGACCTGGCCCAGTGCACACTGTCCTTGGAGTCAAGGGAGGGGCTTCCCAGACCAAGAATAAGCCCACCCAACAGCACAAAGCCCAGCAGGGCAGGAGGAAGGCTGAAGGCCTTGGAAAGGTGGGGGCAAGGGACCCTGTATGGTTGGCAGCTAGGACTGACAAACATGGAAGGTGAGGAGTGCCCGGCATAGAGCAGGTGCTCAATAAGTATTTCTTGAAGGAGGTCTTCAGTTTCCTGCTTTGCTGGAAGCCAAGAGCATGCTCTATGACTTGGTTTTGAACCCATCAGACAGAAGTCCCCACCACAGCTGTGCCTCCAGGGAGGGAAGGGCACGGTTGAGCTGCAGGGTCAGGAGTAGGGCTTGGGACACCTTCCACCCCACACTGCTGGAAGGACGGGGTAAGCCCTGCAGGGTAACACCCCTCCTGGCAACCGTACCTCCCAAGCCCACCCTGAGCCATGCAGCTTTTACAGCTGGATTTTCAACTCTCTGAAGTAGCTGAATTCAAATCAGCCCCGAGCAAGCTCAGGAAAGAGTGCCCAGGAACTCAGGGCCCTCACTCCTCAGCACCCCAAAGAGAAAGGAAGCAGCATGGGTGGGAGGTGACCCCACAGGGAGTTAGGTCCCCAGAGATACCCATAAAGGGCTCCAGGGTAGCCCTGCACTAAACTGTGCAGAGGGAGCCCTGCTGCAGGGGGCTGGGGACCAAGTTGGTGGGCAGCTGCCCCCCCAAGGCCAGTAGAGGCTTACATGGCACCTGGTCCGGGGCAGGCGGCAGATCCTCCTCTCCCCAGTGGCGGCTCCAGGGAAAATGTGTGTCCGAGGAGCCCGGCATCATTCGGGGAGGAAGCAGCCAAGTCTCCCTTGGCCAGTGGGCATAGCCCTCAGGGTGGGCGAGAGGGCGTGGGGCCGGGTGGCCAGCCCGCATGTCCCCGGTGCAGCCACTTGGCGAGCTGTGGCCTGGCGGGCTGGCGGGCTAGCCTGCCGGGGTCGTGCCTACTCCTCCCCCCACCCTCAGGAAGTGACATCATCCCACTCTCTCTCCAAGGAGGAGTCGGAGCTCAGCTTCTGGGAAGCGGGGAGAAGGGTGGAGAGTGAGGGAGCGTGGTGATGGGGTGGCTGGGTTTTGGGGGTGGGGGGTGGTCTGTGGACTGCAGGGGTCCGGGGCATCAGCAGTGCCTGTGACATGTGGCTGACAGCACCAGCTTCAGATTAGGGTTGGACATGATAGGACAGGACGGGGGCTGGGGCACCGCGGGTGGCAGCTGGGCTGGGGCAGAACAGAGCTGCCAACAGCTGGTATTGCCGCCCCCTCCCTGTCTCCAGGTGGCTCACAGAGGGTAAGGTGCAGCGCTGGGTCGGGCTCAGGGGGCTGTCGGGCTGCCAGGAGCCCCTCACATGAATGGAACGGAATGAAATGGAATGAATCTAGAGGATGGGGGGGGGCAGCACGCCCCCGCAGGTGCTGTAGAGCCACATCCTGCTCTGATCTGGCCAGACCAGGGGAGGAGGGAGCAGTGCTGTCCCAGAGGGGCTGGCTGGAGGGCTAGGGTCTGGCCTTACCCAGCCTGCCCCCAGGCCTGCCTCTGCCAGCAGCCCAGAATATCTCCTTCTCAGGTCCACCCCATGGATGGCCCCTCTCAGTCACCCTGGGAGGTCCCTCCTCTCACTCCCACCCTTGGCCCCATGGAACCCAGGATAGCTAACACTCCTCGAGATCACACACCATCCACCCAACACACACACTCACTCTGCACTCCCCTCCTCTGCCCGAACAATGCCCGCTTGCCCTAGCTCTCAGGCTGGAAGGAGTGAGCCGAACCTGGCACTGGGCCCTGCAGAGGTGAGGTGGCTGCAGGACTGTCAAGATGCTGGAGGGATATGACCAGTGGTAACCACTGCCCCCACCTCAGGGTGACCAGCCTGAGGCCAATTGCCATGGTCAACACCAGTACCTACCTAGAGCATGCGGCAGGGCTCCTGGGGGCCGACCCTGCTGGGTACCCAGTAACAGGCCTGCACCAGTGGCCGGCCCACCACCATAGAATCTGAGGCACAGAGGCTGGGACGCAAGTGCCAGGCTGGCTGGTTTTGAACCTGGGCTCTACCACATACCCACTGTGTGACTTATTAGTCGTGCCTCAGTTTCCTCAACTGTAAAATGTCGATTTGTAAAATGTCGATTATCCCTACCTCCTAAAGTCCTGGTGAGAATCACATGAGAGAAGGTCTGCAGAGGCCCTAGCTGTCTTAGCTAGGGGAGGCGAGGCGGTGGGAGTGCAGGGAACCCCTTGCTGGACCAGCCACCCCTCCCGCCTGGGCTGGTGGAATCTCCGGCTGGTCACCAACAAGTCAAGGTCTGGGGTGGGGGTGGCAGGGCCTGTGCTGCATGAGGGTTGGGGGTGGGCTGTACCACTCTCCAGGCCAATTCATACATCTCTTGGGGCTGCTATTTTTAAGGGCCTGAATGGTGCCCTTTCTCTAGAGACCCCGGCCCATCACAATAAGGGCCTGTTCCCCTGCTGGGGATGTGATTTCATCTGGAGGAAATGTCTCAGGAGCGGAGAGGGCAGAGGCTACTTCCTGGTCTGGGGCTGCCACAAAGCACCTCTTCTGGCTCTCCTCCCCTGGGGCACAAGGTCCTCCCCTCTAACAGCCACAGTGGGGCGGGGGTAGGCGCTGCCTGCCCTTCCTATCCCACACCAGTGGGGCTTCCAGGGCAGGCACGGCATACCTTCCAGCAGGGGCCACAGGGGCATTGCTGGGGGCTCCTCCTGCCTCTGGTTGGACCCCCAGCACAGGCAAGTGTGAATGGGGTGCCAGGACCCCTCTCACATGGATGGAATGACTTAAGCAGCCCAAGGAAGCCTCCTTCCTCCCCCACCCACACAGCCCAATTTTCCTGCTGGTGATTCAGGCCCCTGGACTAAGTACTAACCATTCTGGGAGTTCCTCTTTCTAAAAATGCAAACTCTTTTTAAAAATGCACATGCTGCCCCCTACTTTAAAAACCTTCCTGGCTCCCCATGGCCTGCAGGACAAAGTCCAAGCCCCTCGGGCGGCAGCTAAAGGCTTCCGTTACCCTTGCACTGACAGGCAGTGCAACCTCAGGCATATGCCTTGCCCTCTCTGAATCCATGCATTCCCTTATCCCCTCAGCAGAAAGCAATCCCAGTGCAGACAGACTCCAGCACAGAGCCCACCCTCAGCTGACAAATCCTTCTGGCTGGGGAGGCTCTCCAGCACCTTCTTAACACTGCCACATCCTTCTTTCTCGACACCCCCCAAAGTGCTGCTCCCCAGAAACACATCACTGGAAGGGTCCATGCTTTGCTTACTCCAGTTCTGATGGGTGAAATCCAACTCATCTCTCTAGGTCAGCTAAAAGTCACCTCCTCTTTGAAGCCCTCCCTGACAGCCCTCATGCACCCCACTCTCCTCCTGGGAAACAGGCTGCTCCGTTATGGGAACCCTAGACCCCTTCCCCCAGCGTGGCCCTGGTCACACCATGTTACGGTTAACCTGCTGACTCCTTGCTGCCCATCCCCACCCCAGCTCAATAGACAGTCCCCAGGGCCAGGGTCTCACAGTACCCATCGCCACACCTCTGGGTGCCAGCTGCAGTGCCTGGCTCCAGCACCTCAGTCCCACCCCATGGCCTCCTCAGCACAGCTCCCCTCCCAGTCACAAGGGCTGAGACAGTGGCTCCTTCCCCCTCTGAGCTCACACCCTTCCCTTCTGGGGAAACGTCCCTCCCTTCCTGACTGCCAGGCTGGGCTCCCATCCCAGTGCCTTCCCTGATAGCTCAGGGAGAACCCTCTCCCCCTCCTCTGTCTAGATGAACTGTTCTGGGACCTCAGTTTCTTCTCTTGTAAAATGGGGCTAACAACATCCCTCTCAAGGCTGTTGTCAGAACAGACTGGGGTGATGTCACTACAGGACTCTGCACAGGTCCTGCACATCCCAAGGATCTGCTGATGGCTGCTGTTGCATTAGCAGACACCTGAGGGGCTTTGTGGGGACCTCCTGTGATGTGACCTGTGACTGGGTGCTGGGGTCTGGAAGGTGCTGCTGGTGCCCAGCTGGTCGGAAAGGGCTGGAGTGAGCAAACAGAAGCCCTGACCAAGGAGCCTGCCCCCACCGTGAGTGCTCCGGTGCTGCTGGTAAAAGCATCCCAGGCTGGGCCTCGCCCCCTTGTCCTAAGGTACCCTGTGGGTTTGGCCCTGGGAGCAGATTTTAAGGAGCAGAGTCCCTTGGCAGCAAGACTCCCAGCAGATGGGGCTCCAAGAGCTCCCAGGGGGATGGGGGGGGGAAGAAGGTACTGGCTCAGCCCTCTGGAGTGTCCACAGGGAACTGGACAATGAGCTTGGGAACCCCCGTGAGTGCCACCTCCAGCCCATGAGATTTCCCATCTGGCCAGAGATGGCTTTGGTCATTGGCCTGGGGATGGGATAGAGGTTGTGCCTGAAGGAGGGGATGACAGCCAGGTCCAGCCGTAGGGATCCATCTGACATTAGCTGAGCACCTTCTGTGTCCCAAGTCCTAGACTAACTGGCTTCAGTCCTCACAGCAGTAACACAGGGTCGCAGTGTCGCTCTCATTCCACAGTGTGTGCAAGGGGTGGTTAAGACTCTGCACTCCAAAACAGGCTGCATCTGAGTCTTGGCTCTGCCACTTACTTGCTGTGTGACTTTGGACAAGTTACTTAACCTCTCTGTGCTTCAGTCTCCTCGCTTCTAAACCAGGGATAAGAAGAGTACCTACCTCCAAATTATCAGGAGGGTTAAATCAGTCAACACTTCAAACAGCGCCTGTCATCTGGTAACTGCTCAGCAAATGCTGCCACTGCCATTACTATTACTACTGAAGAATGAGACTGAGATGCAGAGACTGACTGACACCATCCAAGGATCAAGAGGCCGGGCAGGCAGGAGGCGCAGGTCATTCCTGCTGCCATCCAAAGCCCACACCTAACAAAGGTCAGAGTTAGAAGGAGTCTCAGAACAGTCCCACTGTCCCCTTTTATGGGCGAGGAACCTGAGGTTCAGAAAGAACACAGAGGCCCTAGCTCTTCCCATGATATCCATCCCTGCAGCGTCACTGCTGGGTGCTGGACACACAACCCGAGCCCCCAAGCCAGCCTGCTCCCTTCTACCTCACTACATACCCCACTCAAACTCTTCAGTGACAACAGCATTAACAGCGTGTCACCACAGGGAGCCTGGGCTGAGATCCTCTCTTTCACGCTCTTGGAGATGCCTAACCCTCCTAGAAGCCAGCAAAATCCACAGAAGCTCCCTCACAGGAGATAAATCTGCAGGGAGGCATCAACCATGTGCCTACCTCAGTCACCTGCGGCGGCTGGCTCTCCTGCCTCCAGCAGTGGAGTCCCTGTTGCTCTGTAGCAGCTGTGGTGACAGAGAGGAGACTCTCAGACAGATCCAGAGAGCCACCTTCCCTGGGCCCCCATTTTACTCCTGCCTCCTGGGGCTGGTGATGGGGACCAGGTCCAGCCACATCCTAGAGCTGCCTAGTGCTGAACAAAGAGCAGTGTCCCCAGGACAGAAAGTCCCGACCCCTCTAGGCCCCAGTAAATCAAAATTGAGGGCCGGGAGGATGAGTCCATTGCACGCATGTGAGACATAAGGGCCCCCACGATTGGTATATGTAAAACTAGCACTGGACGCCACACTTCCTGGTTGCCAAAGTAAATGTGGAAACTGGCAAGTTTATAAGGGCTCTTTTTCACTCTGCAGGGTTTTTTGACCCTTGGTGTCCTGAAGGGAGAGCCCAGGATTCCCATTTCCACGACAAATGGGATTCCTATGTGAAAGGGCTTTGAAATTGGAAGGTGGTCCAAAATAGTTGAGAGGAACTGATGCCTGCTGCCTGCTATGCTCTCGTGGTCCATCCGATTCTGAATGTGCCTTGTTGGGCACTGGAGCTTATCTGGTCTGGGGGTGGGCATCTGATCTGGGGGACTCAGCGCAGTGAGGCTGGGCCCCCCGGTGGTGCCCCGCAGGACACTGGTGGCCCGCCCCCCAGCAGAGGCGTTGTGTTCAGAGGCTCCACCCCAGCTAGGGTGGGCCCACCAGCAGGTTGCTGTCTGGCCTCGCTGGGTCCTGCTCTCTTTAGCACAGGCTTTGGTCGTGGTGAGATTCCAGCTGTTCACTGCGGCTGCAGGACTGTGGTAGCGAGTTAACCTCTCTGCACTGGTGAAACTGCAGGCTCCCGGATCCTGGGTGGTGACAGGGACAGAATGATCTCAGCCATCTATAAGTCGGGGACTGGGCTGCTTCGGTTCTCCTAACATTTATGAATTGCCTACAAGGTCTTGGCGCACATCTATGCCCTTTACAAACATGAACTCACCTAGTCCTCATAACAGCTCTGTTATTTGACAGCCCTTATTTGACAGATGAGCTGAAGTGACTTGCCCACAGCAACACAGCGTAGGCCCAGAACCCAGGTTTTTACCTCTGCATGCTGCTTCTGAGAAGCAGGATTCAGCTAAACGCCTGTTCCTGAACTCAAAAGCTGGCTCTAAACCTATTACAGACTGAGGAGCTCTTTGGGTCTTCATCTAGCTTCGGACTTACCATCATGTGGGATAGCACTGGACCCACTCTGCAGATGAGGAAAACTGAGCCCAGGGGAATTCCACGGAGCAGGCTGTGGAGTCGGGAGAGAGCACGGCACTAGAAACACTATGTGTCATCCAACTCCAGCCTCATCAGGCCACAGGGTATTATCCCAACTTTACTGATGAAGAAACCAAGGCTCAGAGAGGCAAAATGGTTTGCCCGAAGATCCCTCCACGAGGACATCGCAGAGCTGGGATTTCAAGTAGCCTCCTTGAATTACTTGCAAGAAAAAAATACCCTCTCTGCCTGTCAGTCTGACTCCTTATTTTCACAAACACAGAGACAGTAGGACCCACAGGTCCCACCCCAGGCCACAGGGCTACAGTACCTTCCCCTCTTCCCAGTGACCAAGAGGCTGGCCTCTGAAAGCACAGGAAGGGGAAGGTGACAAGGGAGACGATGGAGAGAAAGCACGTGTGGGCTGGGGGCCACGTGCGCCACCAGCCTGTACCCGGGTGTGTGCAACCCAAGTTAGGGGCCTGAAAGCTGTCGCTTTTCACACGTCAGCTGCGCTAGAGCAGAAGGCAGAGCGGAGCCGGCCCAGGGCTGGGGCCAGATTTCAGCATGAGATAGGTCCTCACACGCCCAGGCCTAGGGATGAAAACAGTGTGCCTGGTGCAGCCGGGGGCAGGAGTGGGAGGCCACTGACATTTGTCCCCTCCTACCTGCCACCCAGGGTCTTAGGCTAACAAACGCCTTTCCCACTCTCCCCCAGGATGGCCTGGAAGGACCAGAGGAGGCACCTCCTCCACCCCTCACCATGTGCCAGCCACATAACCATCCTCACTACAACCCCAGGGGTGGGTCTAGCTGTTCGCATGTCGTGGATCGAGAAACTGAGGCTCCAAGAATTTAAAGAAGCTAGCGAGTGAGTGGCCAAGTCAAGCTCTGAAGCCAGGTCTACCTGCTGTGTTCTCTCTGCGCCCTCCTCGTGCTTCTTGGCCAGAGACCCCTCCCTATAAAACAGCAGTCAGGGAGCTGGGCACAGAGTTCAGGGAGGAGGACGGAAAGAGAAGCTGCAGTGACTTGGGGGCAATGCCAGCCTGGGCCGGACCCAGAAACAGTTCCAACAATTATTCCACCGTGTTTATTTAAAAACAAACTCATATAGCATTTACCACATGCTGGTTACTTTAACAAGCAGTTCACAAAAATTACTTCCTTTAATGTAATCCTTTTAACAACTTCTTATGCCCTGTATTATGGATGAAGAAATGGAGGCCCAGAGAGGCTAAATAAGTTGCCCAAGGCCACTCAGCTCTTCAGCGGCAGAGCCAGGCCTGAGGTTGCAGAGCCTGTGCTCCAGGCCTCTCCCCAGAAGGCTTCACCAGGGCTCCATTTATTACTAAGGCTCCAGCTACTCGTTCTCACGCTAATTATTTTCTACTTGTCTACAATGAGCAGAATTTGCCATCTGCCACCAGCCCTGCTACTGACACCAGCCAACTCCCTGGGAATCAATTGAGGCCTTTCGTTTCCTGCTGGTTGTTTTGGAAGGATGGCTAGCTGCTGGGGAGCGGGGAGTGAGGGCCAGGAGGGCAGCAGGACCCTTCCCTGGTGGCCAGGCTGGGCCCTCCTCCTGCCCCCAGCCTTCCTCTGACCTCTCTTCCCAGGGCAATTCACATCAGAGCCCACTCAGTCCTGTGCTCCGACAATGTTTTCCAACAGTGGAAGGAGTCCCCCAGGCTCTGGCCAGGCCAGGTCTGGCTTCTGGATTCTTCCTTGGAGATTATTCATTTTTCTGAAACTCGGAACAAGCCCTCGTCCCACATGTCCACGTCCCCTCTGGAGAGGCCCAGACAGGCAGGCTCTGCTGGCCTCTGTGAAGGGTGCGGCCGGGTAGCCTGGATCTCCAAGCCCTCACGCAAAGGCTGACACCGCCCCACACTGGGTGGCACCAGGCTGTTTTCTCCTGCCTGTCTGTGGGGAAGGGTGTCTGTGGTTTACATCCTTTCTACCTGCCCCTGCGGTCTTCTCAGTCAGTCCCCTCATGCCCGAACATATCTTTACCCCACTCTCCCAGGAACGCGACTCTCAAAGGCATCGACTTGGAGCGGGTGGCCATCCAATGAGCTGACCGAGGCCTGCCTTCTGGCCCCGGAGCAGAGCAGCCCCGAATTTGAATCTTAGTTCCATCACTTCTAGTTGTCTATGACTGTCACTTCACTGAGCGTCAGTCTCCTCATCTGTAAGATGGAATAATGAAGGTACTCACTCCATAGGGAGTGAGTCATGAGGAGTTAACGAAATAACGCACATAAAGTGCTCAGCTCTTAGAAAACAGGAGCTGCCATCATTGTGATTTAGTAACCATGTCTCCCCAGTGTGCGCAGAACCTTTGCCTCACCTTGCATGGCAGGGGCAATAACTCTCCGCGATCTAAGTCAACCCTCCCAAACAGACAGGTGAGCAGGCTGACCCGCACCTGCCCTCACCCTTCCAGCCTGCATAATCCTCTGACCTGCCTTCTTGGAAAGGGAGGGCTCCAACTCCTAGGAGTCCAGCACGGCTGCACTGGCACTGCCTCCTTTAATCCACAACCACCCAGGGAGAGGGGACCCAACACCCCTGGGACAGCTTGAACCACAGAGTTCCCGCCCAAGGCCACAAGACTCTAGAACACTCCAAAGCCTGAGATCCTGCCAGGATGCCCCGCATCTATCTGCTTGCATGTCTGAGTTTCAGGGTGTCTCACTGCACACCCCTTCCCAGCTCAAATGCAGGATGCCCTGAGAGGTAGTGGTCCCCCCTCCCTTTAAGCCCATCTGCCCTTCCAGCTTTCCACTGGCCCCACCCTCTGCTCCTCCGCCCAGAGTCACCCCCTCTCCTGGAGCCACTTGCTGGGAGCTCACTCCCCAGATGGCCCCCCTGCCAGGCAGTTCATCAGCTCCCAGCACGAATCCCAGTGCTCTGGCTTCTCAGAACTTCCTCGAGAGGAGACTCCGTCTGGGTGCTGGCAATGCCTCAGTGAAGAATTAGCACCTTCCACTTCATTAGGGGCCCCCTAATGAAGCTGTTAATGATATGCTAAGTGGGCACACCTAGCCTGACACCTCCTCTCTTGGGGCCCCCCCCCTTGCCCAGCCTACCCTGAGCCCTGGTCCTGCTGCCTCCTCTCCTCAGGCTGTGGGTTGGCCCTCGGGGTCTGGCTGGCGTGGGTGCATGCTGCTCAAAGGTGGGTAGGCTTCGTGGGCCACCTCCCTAAGCTGCATGGCCATCTAGGACACAGGCTGGCCGCTTGGGCTATTGGGTTTCCCTTCGACTGTACCCCGGGCATCTCAGAAGCAAGCAGGGATCAAGTGACTTCGTAACAGGAGCTCTTTCCCCAGGGGAAGAGGTTCTGCAGAGCTCTAGTATGTGACAGGAAGGGCCAACATCCCCTGCCCCCATGGAGACTGGAGAGGGAGGTGGCACCTGCCACCACCAATGGCACACAGGCTGCGGCCCCGTCCCCTCCCTCTGTCACACTCCTCTCCTTCTGTGCTCAATGAGGGGGATCTCAGTGCTCTTCAGTGGGTTTCCAGAAGCCCTCAGGGACCCCAGATGAGGGGAGGTGGCTATAGTGGGCAGGCTTCAGCGGGCTTGCAGGCAATGTCAACCACAGCAGCTTTCAGCTGCTCTGGATCACCTGAGGTCAGGAGTTCGAGACCAGCCTAGCCAACATGGTGAAACCCCATCTCTACAAAAAATTAGCCGGGCGTGGTGGTGCACGCCTGTAATCCCAGCTACTTGGGAGGCTGTGGCAGGAGAATTGCTTGAACCCGGGAGGCGGAGGTTGTAGTGAGCCACTGCACTCCAGCCAGGCTCGGCCTCCCAAAGTAGCTCTGGGCCACAGAACTAGACTCTGTCTCAAAAAACAAACAAACAAAAAGAAAAGCTTGAAAGCCACTAAACACGATGTGCTCTCAGGTCCGTTCTAGTCTGGACTTTTAGAGTTTTACTTGCAGAACGGCCAAGGAGGGAGCCTGGGGGCTCCACACAGGTGTCTGAGCTCACACGATGATCACAGCATTTCCATTTCCTCCCCTTGCCTCAGCCAGGAGGGCAAAAGGGGTCACAGAAAAAAGTCACTGACCCAGAAGCTTAGAGACCCGGGCCTATAGCTGACTATTCTGTCCTTCAGACCTCCCTATTCCCTCCCATCACTCCAGGCATGGCAAAGCTGGACCCAAGCACAAGGCCTCCAGGAAGGGGCAGGGGCTCAGAAGGCCCCCTGCTGCTGGGTGGAGGACAGGACTGGACCCGGCTTTGGTCCCAGTGCCTTGATTTACTCAAACAGCCACAGAGTTGTGACCTTCAATATACAATGCAGCCCTCTCCTCGTCTATAAAATAGGATGAGGATGATGACAGTGCCTCCCTCTTGGGGTGGCTGGGAGGACAAAGAGAGTTAAAAGTTGTAAAGTGTTAGGCCGGGCGTGGTGGCTCACGCCTGTAATCCCAGCACTTTGGGAGGCCGAGGCGGGTGGATCACGACGTCAGGAGATCGAGACCATCCTGGCTAACACGGCAAAACCCCATCTCTACTAAAAAATACAAAAAAATTAGCCAGGCGTTGTGGCGGGCGCCTGTAGTCCCAGCTACTCGAGAGGCTGAGGCAGGAGAATGGCATGAACCCAGCAGGCGGAGCTTGCAGTGAGCCGAAATCACGCCACTGCACTCAAGTCTGGGCGACAGAGTGAGACTCCATCTCAAAAAAAAAAAAAAAAGTTGTAAAGTGTTGAAAGCAGGCTCTGGCTCAGAGGAGGCGATTGGTGACATAGAGCTTTAATTAAATCAACCCCTAAGCCGGGCGCGGTGGCTCACGCCTGTAATCCCAACACTTTGGGAGGCCTAAGCGGGAGGATGACTTGAGGCCAGGAGATCGAGACCAGCCTGGCCAACATGGCGAAACTCCATCTCTACTAAAAATACAAAAATTAGCCAGGCATGGTGGGGGGCACCTGTAGTCCTAGCTGCTTAGGAGGCTAAAGCAGGAGAATCGCTTGAACCAGGGAGGCAGCGGTTGCAATGAGCCGAGACTGCATCACTGCACTCCAGCCTGGGCAACAGAGCAAGACTCAGTCTCAAAACGATAAAAAAATAAGATAAATAAATACACAACTAAATTCCCTTCTCAAGAGCGTATTATGACTCCTAAATGCCCTTTAAATAAAATTAAAACTCCCAACCATTAGCTATAAAGCTCTCCACCAACCACACCCCTACCCCGCCCTGCCCAGCCCTGCCTGCCACAAGCACCCATACCCTCCACCTTGTCTGACTCTGTCCCTGCCGGCTGGGCACACCCACTCCCGGCTCCTGTCTTTCCACCTGCTCAGCCACTGAGTGCGCCCCATGCCCGGGCACTTCCTCCTCTCCAGATGGCCCCACTTGCTTCGGGCACTCCGCCCCGACATGGCCTCCACAGCCTGCGAGGCCTGCTCGGTGCCTGTCCCAGCTGGCCTTCAGTCCCAGCCCTGGCAAACCAGCCCACAAATGACCAGGTAAGCCCGTGACCCACTTTCCTGCATGCTTCTGGTGTGTCTGCCTCGCCTCCTCCATTACACTGTAGGTCCCAAGAAGACCCTGGCCTCCACCTGCCTCTCTCCCAGCCTGTGGGGAAATAGGCCAGGAGGCTCCGGGCAACACAGAGACTGGAAAGGAGAGGGGAGAACAGGCCTCCACGATGAGGGGAACCCCATCAGGCCCCTGACAAGTGCCAGCCTCTGCCTGCCCATGCCTGAGCAGGGCCATTGACCCACTCTGTTCTGGGTAGGTAAGGGCCCATCTGCTCGACCTCTGACCCCAGAGTTTGGCATCACTTTCCTTCCCAAGAGACTCGCCCAGCCTTGTCACGCTGTCACTTCTGTGGCCTCTGCTTCCCGACCTGCTCAGGGTGTGGTGGGAGGTGGAGTTGGGGCCACGTGCTCAGCACAGCCCCTCTGGCCCCAGTGGCACTCCACTCCCACTTCACGAGGACATGGCAGGGAGGTGGCGGGAGTTTGGCAGGGCTTCATCCGTGTCAACCAGGGGCTGGTGCCCTCGGCCCCCCTAACTATCTGCAGTGGGGAGGAGGCAGGCTCCCGCTAACCCCTGCTGGCCCAGGAGAGGTCAGTGAAGCTGCTGTAACTCCAAGGGATGAACCTTTCCGTGAAGGAGCTGACGGCAACGTCTGAGACAGACCAGCAGTGCTAATGGGATGCCCAGCTGAGGCTGTCAAGCCAGACAAGGTCCTGGTGAGACCAGCAGAGGCCAAGGCTCCTGCCAGGCAGAAAGTGGCAGCTCGTCTCCTCCAGGGTTTGGGGAGGCAATCTGATAATGCCTGCTTCCTCAGCAGGCCCAGTCCTAGGAAGACTCTGGGGTGGGGGTGGCGGTAAGGGAGTCAGCGAGAGCTAGGGGACCTCGGCGGGGTCAGCCTGCGTCACAGCTCATGCTGACTCCTCCACCTTCAGTGGCCGCCGGCTGCTATAAATACCACTCCTGTCTCTGGATGTTGTAGGAGGTGACCTAGAATCATGGGCTCTGAGGCCTCCTGGGTGCACCCCCCGCCTGTTTTAGACAGAGCCTGCCTGACCAGAAAATCCTCGCAGGTTAGAGCCCACCCCCAACCATGAGCAGGGCCCTCGGCCAGGAGATAAAACCCCAACACTGAGGGAGATGGCTTCCAAACCTAGAGCTTCCTCCAACTTGCACCTCGACATGTTCATGAGCAGGGTGCAGACACCAGGTCCCTGGGAGCAGAGCCCTGGCCAGCCCAAGACCCGAAAGAGACATGGCATCCAGGGCCACTGGCTCAGCCTGAGACCTGCTGCCATTCACTCTCCTCCATACCCACCCACCTCTGGAGCCCAGCTCAAGGATGAAGGCTCCAAAGCCATTTGATCCCGAGTCCCTTCCCCGCCCCCAACTTCTCAGTCCTACGGTTGTCCTCGATTCTTGATTCAGCCTGGTTTCCAAACTTGTCACCACCCTGGAAGCTTCCCTGGGGTGTACTCTACTTCAAAAGGGGCCCTGTTAGACTGTTTTGCAGTTGCTCACATGAGTCCTTGACAATTTCATTCTTCCATTTGGTAGCACGCTTCTGAGTGAGCCCTTCCCTCCTCCAGAGATCCCAGACAGGCCCGGGCCTCAAACCCCAGGCTGGGCTGGCCCAGAAGCAAGGACAGGAGGTGGTCCTGGCCCCGGCAGGTGTGAAGACACCAACACCCACAGATGGCCATGGCTTGGTTCCAGGGTCCCTGGTTTAGAGCAGGGGCAGGCTCTCACAGTAGAAAAGGCTGGAAACAGCTCTGGGGGTGGGCCCTGGGTGGTGTGAACACAGGTGAAATCTGGTTAAAGTCAAGTTAGTGCATGCAGCCATTATCCATCCATCCACAAATCACCAGAGTGCCTACTATGTGCCAGGGATTGGGTGGAGGGTGACAAATAAAAGCCAACATGGTGCCAGCCCTTATGGAGCCTGCAGACCAGAAGGAAAGAGACTTCAAGTGAACCTTCACATACAGCAAAGAAAAATCCTCTGACACGTGCTCAGACGGGGAGGCTGCCTACAGAACTAGGAGCTGGAGCTGCTTCTGAAGGACTAGCAGAGGGAAGCGACCACAGGAGAGGGCGGCGGGGAACAAGCACTGGAGGATACCCTCGGCAGCAGGGCCCGGATGTGAGGACAGTGGAGGCCTGGAGGATGGAGCCAAGGCCAGGGCCAGGCCAGCAGAGAGGAGGCCAAAGCAGGCAGACTGGCAGGGCCAGGCCCTGGGCTCTGAGCCTGGGAACGACAAGCCAAGGTGGGTGCGAGGGTGAAGAGAAGTGGGTGGCCCAGATGGAAATTCAGCAGACAAAATGGGGACAGACAGGGCGGGTATTAAGGATGTTTACTGCTCGCTGTAACACTGGCGCTGTCAAAGACGACCCCAGCTGTCTGGCCCGTGCAATTGGGCAGGCAGAGGGGGCACCGGATCCCAGAGAAACGCCTTGAGAACAGAGGCCTGGGGCTGCCCACCCCACCCTCAGAGCAACAGCTCCGGGAGTCAGCCCTGGGCTCTGTGAATACAGGTGAAGTCTGTGTCCTCCCCCTCCCCCAGTCTCAGTTCAGCCCAGTCCCGAGCTCAGGCGAGCCCGGGCACAGCAGGTCAGGACGTCAGTCCAGGAGTCCCACTCAGGAGCAGTCAGTGGGCTCTGCTCCCACCGCCGAGGGTTCCCAATCATGTGCTTGGGGGGGTTTGAGGCATTTCTCCTGAACATTCAGCTCCCCACTCTTCCTGCCATCTAGCCCCAACCATGAATAGGACTACGCAGAGGAGCTCTCAGAGCTAATTCAACCTACTACAGGAGGGGAATGGAAAGAGGGTCTCCGTATGCCAGTCACCCACTCTCCCAACCACGTGTTGGGGCTCAGAAAATGGTACCCCAAAGTGAAGGCCTCACAAACAGCCTCAGAAGCAAAGCTTTTCTCTGACCTTCTCCTGCCTTCCTGTGTCTATCCCTCACTCTTCTGACACAAACCACAGAGACTAGAATTCTCTTCCCCACCCCTTACTCTCCCCAGAGGCAAGCCATAGAAACTAGAATTCCTCTTTCCCAAGGCAGGTCATAGAAACCAGAACTCCTTTCCCCTAAAGCCACCCATAAAACCTAAAAGTATTAGCCTTCTCCTGCCTTTCTGTGTAAGAGCTGGCCATAAAGAAATCCTCTGGTCAGGCAGGGCACAGTGGCTTACGCCTGTAATCCCAGCACTTTGGGAGGCCGAGGCAGGCTGATCACCTGAGGTCAGGAGTTCGAGACCAGCCTGGCCAACATGGTGAAACCCCGTCTCTATCAAAAATATAAAAAATTAGCTGGGCATGGTGGCACACGCCTGTAATCCCAGCTACTTGGGAGGCTGAGGCAGGAGAATCTGTTGAACCCGGGAGGCGGAGGTGCCATGAGCCGAGATCGTGCCATTGCACTCCAGCCTGGGTGACAGAGTGAGACTCCATCTCAAAAAAAAAGAAAGAAAGAAATTGTCTGACCTACTTTGTTTGATAGTAGATCATAAGACCCCCACTCGGAATCCTGCCCCATACCCTGAAGGAAGGAATGCAGCACAGAGAGGCCAAGAAGGATCTGAGAGCAGGCCTTGCTGGGTTTCCCCACTCAGTCTGCTCCCATGGGGTCTTACTCTTTGTGTCCAATCACAGCTCTTCATGGTTGTCCATTCCTCCTCAAACTTAAGCATAAAAATGGAGTTTTCTCTGGATCTTTGGATCTTCATTCTGAAGGCTCCCATGTCACGTAAAACTTTGATTAAATACATTTGTTATGCTTTCCTCTTGTTAACCTGTCTTTTGTTACAGGAGTGTTGGCTATGACCCTCATGATGGGGAGAAAAGGAATCACCCCATAGCTGCACCTACAATCCATTCATCCATCCATCCATCCATCCATCCATCCATCCATCCATCCATCCATCCATCCATCCATCCATTCCTCCATCCTCCATCCACCCACTCACCATTTCCAGTCATTCTACACTGTTCATCACACTTAGAAAGCCCTCTCCCTCTCACGCTGGCCTGCCAGCCCTGTGGCCTGGCCTCTGCCTGCCCTCACCCGCCTCCCAGGCACCCTGGCCTTCTCTCTATTCTTGCAACAGGCCAGGCGTGCCGAACGCCTTCGTCCTCACTCCTCCTCTAGCCTGGAGAGAACCCCAACCCCACCACCACCCCCAGAGCTTTGCGTGGCTGGCTCCCTCCTGTCATTCAGCTCCTAGCTCAAACATCCTCTACTGGGACCTGCCTGCCAAATCTCAGGTACCCCAAGCGCCCCTATCATAGGACTCTGTTTTCCTATCAGCACTTCTCACCATCTAAAGTTCTGGTTAATGTGTTTACCGTCTGGCTCCCTCCACCAGGGTGTGGCTTCTCAGGGGAGGGGTCTCGCCTGTTTTCTTCCTTGCCAGGTTCCCTGCACTGAGTAAAGGTTTGGCAGGTTGGGGGAGCTCACCACGTCCCTGCTGCCTGAAAGAGAAACCATTTCGGAGCATGGCCTGAGAAGGACAGAAACAGGAGACTGTAGGAGCCACGGCAGAGCTGCACCCAGAACCCAGGGCTCCTGACTCCCAGCCCTGGCCTCTTTCCACACCATCTGCTGGCCATGCCTGGGATCCAAAGCCCTGTCCTGAACTGCCCACATATGCGACTTCACTGGCTACCAACGACCACGCTGTGGGCGAGGCAGGGAGGAAATGTGGCATCTTCATTTTACTGATGAGGCAACTGTGGCAGGAAGGGGCTGTGGGGTGATTTGCCTGTGGTAATGCAGTGAGTGGTCCTGCTACTGGAGGGCTCCCTAGCATTGACAAGCCTGGCTCCCCTCCACCTCCCTGTGCATCTGGGCGAGTGTGACTTGCGTCCACCTCTGTACAGCATCCTGTGGGAGGGAGGGCGCACCTCCAGGAAAGAGCACAGAAAGCTACGCTCTCAGGATGCAGCCAGGAGACTCAAGCCCTTTCCCAACCGGGGGCCCGGAGGGCGCCTCAGCCATGGCCTGGCTGTAAGTGAGAAGGGGAAGGACCTGGGGAAATGACTTCTCTTCTAAGAGACTCAGTGTCTTCATCTGGAAGATGAGGGGGTTGACCAGATGATCTCTAATTTCCCTAGGATCCACTTTTCCCCCCACCCCCCAATGCTCAGTTTATAAGGGTCTGCAGCCTCTGGCTCAGGAATATAATCCCACAGAAGACTCGGAGCCTTAAGGTGCTACCATCTTTCTCACCCACTTTCTTCTGGGCCCCAACATTGTCCTGGAGGTAGAGAGGCCAGGAATTTGCACACCATGGCCCAGTGCTTTGATGATCCCCACTTTTGAAATCTGTCAGAACTAAGTTTGAAACCTAACATGTTCAGCTTGTAATTATCAGAGTTAAAGAGAGAGAGAGAGAGAGAAAGAGAGAGAACCTAACATGGGCTAGGTGTGGGGGCTCACACCTGTAATCCCAATGCTTTGGGAGGCCGAGGCTGGAGGATCACTGAGGCCAGGAGTTCAAAACCAGCCTGGGTAACTAGTAAGAACCCATTTTTACAAAAAAAAAAATTTTTTTTAATTTAGCCAGATGTGGTGGTGCATGCTTATAGTCCCAGCTACTCAGGAGGCTGAGGCAGGAGGATCACTTGAGCTGGGGAGTTCCAGGCTGCTGTGAGCTGTGATTGCACAACTACATTGAAGCCTGGGTGACAGAGCAAAACCCTGTCTCTAAAAACAAAACAAGAAAACCTAACCCCCCACTGACTGCCGCTGTGTGACCTCAGCAGGCTCAGGGGTGAGACTCGGTAAAGGGCAGGTTCTCGGGGTCCTCATCCACCCCCTTCCCTGTGACACAGAACTGCCCCTTGCCAACTTCCCTCGAATGTGAGAACAAACAAGATATACTGAGGGTTCCTTAGAGGAAGGCACTAGAACAAGCCTCAGCAATACTCCTTCCCTTTAAGCAGAGCCTTGGGCTCCTGCGCGCACACATCCCCACCACATGGGAGCTCATCGAATCCCGGCTGCTTTCCTCCTCCAGGTTCATACAATCCAGGAGACCAGAGGAAGACGTGCCCGAGCCTCAGCAGCTTCCCTACTCAGAGCAGAGGGAGAGGCGGGCAGCGGGCATGCAGTAGGGCTGGGCCTGGCAGCGGACAGGCTGGCTCCTAGTCCCCATGGCCCCTCGGAGTCCAGCCTCCTCTCTGCTCTTCTGGGGCCTTGGCAGGACACATGAGATCACGTCTGGGCGGTGCTCAGGGAGTCTGAGAGAGAAAAGACCCAAGGGATGGAGGTGGGATTAATTATGCATTAACATGCTTCTTTACTAGCACTTCTGTTTACTGCAGGGCAAAGTGGAAAACACATGGGGCTTGGTGTCAGAGAATCCAGGCTGGACATGGGGCCTGGCCATTCAAGAGGTGTGGGCAAGTCACAACCTCTTTGAGCCCCAGTTCCTGGAAAAAGGGGATGAACAACAGCTGAGCGATATTGGAGAAAGCATGACACAAATCAGATTTCCTCACCTGTCAGTGGGATTGCAAGAACACCAGCCTCCTGGCATCGCTCACTGTGAGGTGGCCAAGTGCCTGGCCTGGGGCCACATGTGAGTGACATGCAGGGGGTCTCGTTATTGCTGCTGGAGGAGCAGGGAGGTGCAGGGTGAAAGGCCTGAGGATCAGGCTATTGGCAGTGCCGTTCAGGCTGGCACTCTCTGGGTGTGTCCCAGGTGGGTATGCTGGGCCAGCTCTCCTTAAGCAGATCCCCACAGCAGCAAGAGAAGGAAGGGGCTGTGTGGGACTGCAGGGAGGGAGGCACCTGGCTCCTTGCCTGGCTAATGCAAGCCCCTCTTTGGGGTCCCAGCTGTGGGAGAGAAAGGGCTCCCTCTTCCCTAGGATGCCAGATCCATCAGCAGCTAATTATCTAATCTGTTCCCCTTGGCCTGAGGACCACGATCACAGGCTCAAGGAGTCACTGGCCATGAGCTGAGTCTGACAGAAAAGGACGCTTGGAGGCCACACCCTCAGGAGGGCAGGTGTTGGGGAGGCAGGTCCAGGGCTTCTGCCTCCAGGGCCGGCCCAGAGGCTGGAGAAGTCCAAGTTCAAGTTCCTGGGGCTGATTCATCAGAAAGAGGGTGAAGAGAAGGTCAGGGCAGGGACTGGTTGAATCAAGACAGGCTCTCCTTGCAGGAGGGCCTGCAGACAGGCTGCTGCAGAAAAGAAAGGAGCAGATGTGTCCATAAATACTCCTAGATTCAATCATGTGCTCCTCTGCCTCCTGCCATACAAAAGTCTCATTGATGCATCCCGTCACCCCCACAACCCAGGACCAGTGCCCCAACAGGAGGGCTCTGGGGGCCTCTCCAGCTCCTTACTGACAGTCCAGCTGCTGCTGCCGCTGCCCTGGCACGCCAGGCATGCCAGGCCCAGGCACTGCCAAGTCACATGCTCTGCGCGGGCGAGGCCAGGCACTGCTGGGGCAGCCTTGGGGATGCAGGGTGGTGTGGCATTCACAGGCAGTGTGGGTCTGCAGAAAAACTGGGTGCCCAGAGGCAGCCGGCCACCTGCCTGCCACCCTCCCCAGCCCCACCCTCCTTCCAGGGGAGAAATCCTTGGGCAAACAGTCAGCCAGGTGTGAGCAGCACAGCTAATGCAGGGCTGGGAAAAGCAAACACGGAGGGCCTCCACGCTGCGGGCCCGCTGCCCTATGGGGTGGCATTCAGGTGGCCCTGCCCACAACTGCCACTGGTGTCCCCAGCACTCTGCCCACAGTATTTGGAGGGTCTTCCAGGATGAATGCTTTGGCCTTCCCTCCACTGTACTCCCCGGAGGGGCCCGACTGTGAGGTGACAGAAGCAGCGCAGGGAAGAACAGTCAGGGCATGAGTCTGCAGAGGGTGAGGCGGACCTAGGCCTGGAGTCTCTGCTGGGCCACGCCTTGGCTGGGTGACTTGGAGCAAGTCAAAGGACCTCAGGGCCAGGGATGCCCACTGCACATGGCCTTTGTGAAGGTTAAATGGGATGAGGCCCATGTGGGACCACTGAGAAAGGATTTGGCACAGAAGAGGGTCTGGATACGTGGGTGCTCAGCTTAGTGCCACCTGTGGGTGTGGGGTGGAGCCAGGGCGGGTCGCAGCAGGAGAGGCAGTGCCATGGCGGTCTGGCCCACACACTCTCCCAGGGCATGCTCACCTGGCTGATCTGTGACCCCCTGGCCTCAGCTCCAGGGCAGTAAGGCCAACACCAGACTTCTGGCCTGTGGCTGCAGGGCCAGCCAGGAGGGAAGGATGGTCCAGTTCTATTCTACCAGCAGGGGCTGCTGCGTCTACTGGCCCCAAACTCAGGGCAGAATTCCCCCCAGCTGAGAAAGGCGTGTTCCCCCAATGGCTCCCATCCAGGGCTTCAGCTTCAGGCTGGCCCCCACCCATATGCAGCCAGAGGAGGCCCTGTCTTTCTGAGGGTGCACAGCATGTCCTGCTTTCTCTGCTCTGCTGCGCACCACAGTTGAGCGTGCTCTGAAGGCGGTCTGCATGCCTCTGTGCCCTTGCACAGTCTGTTCTCTTTGCCTAAAAGGCCTTTTCCAATCTTGCTCCCCTGGGAACTCCTCAGTGTTCCAAAGCTCAGCCTAAACACAACCTCCTCTGTGAAGCTGCCAGGGCCCGCCAACCCCCAAGGGCAGACCTAATCAGTGCCCCCTCCATTCCGGGCTCCCCACTGGGCTGGGAGCTCCAGGAGGGCAGGACTACACTCTGCATCTCTGTGTCCTTGGCACCCAGCACCACGCCTGGTGCCTAGCAGCTGCTCAAGAAATGTCAGACAAGGCCCCTGGCCCAGCTCCCTTGCTCCTCTCAGACCACGCTGCCAGCACATTTGGCCAAAGAGACTCAGAGATGGCATGTGGGAAGCACAGCAAGAGTGAGCTTCCCCAGGGAAGCAGGTGGGGCATGAGGTTTCCTTTCCTTTGGAAACTGTCCGTGCTACATGCACCAAGCTTCACCCACTATCAGAAGTGGCTCTGGAGGCTTGCAGGCTGCCTCCCCATCTCCAAAAGCAGAAACCAAAGTTAGCAGGGGGGTGAGCAAAGGAAAGGGAAGTGCACCGGAACTGCAGAGAGAAAGGCAGTTGTGGCTGCCATCTGCTGTGAGCAAGATGTTTGGAGAACATGCACTCCTCATTCTGAGGTCTCCCAGCCAACTTGCAGAGAGCTGGGCCGCCCCTCTGCAGATGGGAGCCTGCAGCTCAGCCAAGCTGCAGAGGCCCCACAGGAGAGATGTCAGGGACCCTGCCTGCCTGCCTGCCCTGACCCTCTGGCTGGCCCAGTCTGACCTTCCGATTCTTGAGCAGACTGGGGGCCAGGATGCCAGCCCAGGACACGAGTCACACTGCCTTTTCCAGGGAGCCCCCAACAGGCTCTGAGAAGGCAACTCCACAATAAGGCTGATGATAATGTAAACATAAGGGTGATAAGGGCAGTAGTACCAGCCATTGCTCAGTGAGAGCCCAACTAGCTGCCAGAAGACCTGGTACTCGGAACTTCCAGTCATTATCTCACTTCGCCCCATGACTCCCAGGGGAGGAGGAAATGGAGGGTCCAAGAAAGGGCCCTGGCACTGCTCCTCACTGCAGAGACACCTGGCTACCCAGGGCCATCACAGGAGGAAATTAGTTGGGCATGGCAGGGCATGCCTGTAGTCCCAGCTGCTTGGGAGGCTGAGATGGGAGGATCACTTGAGCCCAGGAATTCAAGGCTGCAGTGAGTGCAGTGAGCTATGATTGCACCACGGCACTCCAGGCTGGGTGACAGAGCAAGACCCTGTCTAAAAAATAAAAAATAAAAAATAAAAAACCAGGAGAATATCTGAGTGGGAAGGAACCTCTGAGCCACTGAGTCACAAATGCTCATTTGAGGGAGGAAGGTGAGGAAGGATGTAGACAGCTGCCCCAGGCCACACCGAGGTCAGCAGCAGGCTGGGAGCAGAACCTGGAACCCTGCCCCACAGCCCAGGCTCCTGGGGCCTTGGTGCACTCCTGCGCAGGAATGGCTGCTGTCCTCCTGTCCTTGGCACCACCCAGGGGCTCAGCCACGTGGGGCCATTCCCCCAAGCAGAGCGACACATTTCCGAGGACTGAGGTAATGCTGGCCTTGCCTGGAGGGCCCATCTCAGTTTAGGCCAGGCCTTCCCTCGCCCTGGCCCGGCTTCTATGCTCCTGACCACAGCAGCGGGCCAAGCTCAGGAGGCTGGGTAGGGCTGGGCCTACCAACCACATTCCTTTCCAGGGCCACCCTACCCTGGGGCTACCCATAAAGGAATTAGCACAGCCAACAGCCTCATCAGAGTCACTGGAGCTGTCCATGGCACTGGGGCACAGAAACCGCTTCATTTCTCACTGGCCAGGTGAGCAGGTAGGGGGCTGAGAAGTCTGCCTGCCAAGACGGAACCATGCCAGGGTCCTGAATGTTACCCTGTGCCCTCAGCCCTGGCAGACCAGTCCCCAGAGGCTACCATCCCCTGCTATGCCATCCCAGGGAGGTCAGGGTGACCTCCCTCCCCTTAGCGATAGGAAGGTGAGGATCTTGGGGTGAACCACCCAGATCCACACCTCCCATCCCACCCCACGCGGCTCTGCTGCCACTGCCCCCACAGGCCAGCTCACAAGCCGCACACTCCACATTTCTGTCTGCTCAGTCCTCCCCCAGCCCCCTACACACCGTAATTGCAACACCTCCGCCCCACTGACAGCGCCTGCCGCTGCCTGCTCGCTGCCAAGGGGGCTGGGATGGCCCAAAGATGTGCTTCATGCAAACCTTACTAGGGGAAAGGACTACAGTTTTCCCCTTTTCTCCAAGGGGTCTTTGGATCTGGGTGCTGACCCCAATTCCTGCCTCTCTCACAGCTCCCCACCCCACCCCACCCCACCCCCAACCCCAGGTCGCCCAGTCTGTGAAATGCCCCTTACTCTGGGAGGAATGGAGGGAATCAATGGCTTCCCTATTCTCCTGCCTCTCCCACATGGGAAGGGGAGGGGAGGCATGTGGCCCCTGGGGGGATCTTTCAAGGAGCGCCCCGGCCCCACTGCTCCTCCCCACTGGGAAGTGGGGGTGGTGTGCTTGATGGACGGCTGGGCGTCAGGTCCACCGGGAGTGGAAGACAGGCAGCCAGGGTGGTGGGCACCTCCACCCCCACCCCCCCACCCCCGCTCCCAGGACTCCATGGGAATCGCTGTCACTATCCAGACACCTTCACAAAGAACTCATGCCTAGGCTGAGGCACAGCCAGGCCGAGGGTGAGTCAGCCAGGGAAATCCCGGCACTGGCGCCCACCGCTGGTGACGGTTCTGCTGACACCTACGGAACGGGGTGCCCAGCCCCTCCCGCAGAGGGTGAGAGGAACACCCGGGTTCCCCCACTCCCATTTCCTGCTCCCTGAGAGCAAGCCTGGTGGTGGGGGCAGGGAGGAGTCTCAGTGGGGGCGGAGTCCTGGAGCGAGGCCTCCGCAGGCTGCTTCTGTCTTTGGGCCTCTGGTCCCTCACCCTTGAACATCAGCGGGGGAGGAGGTGGGAGAACGGTCACCATAGCCCCTGGGCTCTGGCCTGGAGCCTGTCAACCCACACTCTGGGTATCTGGCTTTCCAGGGTCTCACTGGGGCACGCAGGGATGCACATCCTACCTCATTCCAGAAGGGCCCTGCCCCTGCCCTCCTTCCAGGCAAGGCCACTGCTCTGCCTGAGCCCAGCACCCCCACTATATGCTGTCCTGGACCCCAAAAAGGCAGGATGGAGAGCAGACTTAAGCCAGAAGTCAGTACCCTCCCTGGGATGAGAGAGAGAGAGAGGAGGAGCAAAGAGGAGCCAAGAACAGAAAGCCAGGCACAAAGCCTTCTTACAGCAGGACATCCTGTCCCTGGAGAAGCGCCTGTGGCCAGGTCCCCACAAACTCGCCAGACCGGTTGGCTGGAGGGGGGTGGGAGGCTCAGACCAGGGCCAGAGAGTAGACCTAGGACCTGGAAGCTCCCAGACAAGAAGCTCCCACTGCTCCTCCCCGCTGGGAAGTGGGGGTGGGTTGGACTCAGCAGGCCCTTAGGCAGGAGCTTCTCGGGACATGAACTCGAGGATGCCAAGCCCTATCCTCAAGTAGCTCTGCAGAATAACAAGGAAACCGGGGCGGGTCAGTGAGCACAGAGCTCCAACACTGATGCCCGGACCACTGCTCAGCCCCAGGCAGACAGAGAAAGCTTCCTAGAGGTGCCTGATGGTTGAACAGAAAGAGCGGGGAAAGCAAAGCTAGCTACCCTCCTCTTCCCCCTCCTCCCACCCAGTTCCCCAGAGCCTGTGAGCAGATGCACCTTGTGCAGGGCCAGATTCCAGCCAGCAGAGAGGCTAGGCACCACTTTAGCTCCCAACCCTGCCTCTCAGTTGCTGGCAAAGGTAGTTTCTGCAGGCTCCCTGGGCTAGGAAAAACATGCTTGCCAGCACACAGAGAGGGCCCGTGGGGCTGCTTCCTGGAATCACCAGAACACCGGTGCTTGGTGCTCCCCAGGCAGAGCCCTTCTACTGGCGGGGAGATGTGCACATGTTCGGGTTTTGCCAGGCCCCCAGCTTTTATCTTCCAGGCTTCCCCTCTCCATGGTTCTTCCTGAAGACCAGGCCTCTTGCTCTTCTCAGGCAGGGAAGTGGGTAATGCGAGTGATCCAGAAACCCAACTATTACTTTGAAAGAAGACTGAAAACATGTGACCACATGAATCCCATGGGTTTAACTTCAATGTCTTTAAAACAAATGACTTGAATGGATTTCTCCCACCCTTCCTCCCCACGGAGCCACTCAATGGAAAACAGCAGCTCAAAGGGCCACAGATTCAGGGCTGCCGGAAATGGGGTATCAGACACAAAGTCTGGCAGGGGGCACTTGAATAAAGGCAGCTTTGGCCAGGAAAGGATGAAAGGCAGACACCTGACAACCGACAGGCAGCTGGCGCAGAGGCACAAATGGTGCACGTGAGGCCAACGTCAGGTCCAAGCACACCCAGGCACCCCGGCCCTCTGCTATGGGTGGTGGATCGCTCTCATGTCCCAGCATTGGTCTCCCTTCCTCCTGCCACAGCATGGAAACCTGGCTGTGGGGACAGCAGTGGCCTTGCTCAGGCCCTTGCCTGGAGAACCCTGCCCTGAGTAGCCATTTACGCGCAAACTCACTGGGTAGCTGGAACACGCAGGTGAGGTCTTCTTGGGCAGCAAAAATTGCTTAGAAAAAAACAGGAAAGGAAGCAGGACTGAAGACATGTGACAGTCCCCAGAAGTTCAGAGCTGGAGAGGCCTAGGGAACTCAGATGCCACGCCTCCCTGATTCCCCGAATCCTACAGATGAGTACCCTAAACTCATAGAGGAATGCTGACGTGCCAAGGTCACACAGCTTTGGGCCTCTGCCCCATCCTTGGCTGCCTTCCCAGCCTCATTCATGCAGCCATTACTCTCCGAGCATATCCTATGTGCCTAGACTCTGGAATGTAGATTTAGTCGCCTAGGTGATGCCAAACTAAACTTGGCCTCAGAGGTTTGCAAGCTGGGGGCTTCCCACCTCTCAGCTGTCCCCTCCCCACCCTCTGCTCTTATGTAAAACGGGAGGAGTGCTGGCCATCATCAGGGAAGACTCAAAGCAGAGAGGAAGTAAGAAAGCAGGAGAAGCGGTGTGAAACCCTGGGGATCATCAGCCATACCCTGGAGGTGAGGGAGG
Source organism: Pongo abelii (assembly GCF_028885655.2). Taxonomy (NCBI): domain Eukaryota; kingdom Metazoa; phylum Chordata; class Mammalia; order Primates; family Hominidae; genus Pongo; species Pongo abelii. The sequence goes on from NC_071994.2 coordinate 13,398,708, forward strand.
CGATGGTGAAAGTCACCCCAGTGGGGGAGTCTGGGCTGCCCCTGGCTGCAGGAGGCCTCACCTCAGGCAGGGCAGGTGCACTGTGACCGGGGACCCCAGACCAGACATGCTGACTTATGCATAAGAAAAAGACTTATCTTTGGCCGGGCATGGTGGCTCATGCCTGTAATCCCAGCACTTTGGGAGGCCGAGGCAGGTGGAGCACAAGGTCAGGAAATCAAGACCAGCCTGGCCAATATGGTGAAACCCGGTCTCCACTAAAAATACAAAAATTAGCTGGGTGTGGTGGCGGGCGCCTGTAGTCCCAGCTACTCTGGAGGCTGAGGCAGGAAAATCGCTTAAACCCAGGAGGCAGAGGTTGCAGTAAGCCAAGATTGCGCCACTGCACTCTGGCCTGGGTGACAGAGTGAGACTCCATCTCAAAACAAAAAAAAAAAAGAAAGAAAGAAAAAAAAGAAAAAGAAAAAGACTTACCTTTTTATTACAAAAATACATGTTCTCTATAGAAAATAGAAACTAGCGGGGCGCAGTGGCTCACACCTGTAATCCCAGTACTTTGGGAGGCTGGATCACCTGAGGTCCAGGAGTTCAAGACCAGCCTGGCCAACATGGTGAAACCCCATCTCTACTAAAAATACAAAAATTAGCCAGATGTGGTGGCGGGCACCTATAGTCCCAGATACTTGGGAGGCTAAGGCAGGAGAATGGCTTGAACTGAGAAGGCAGACCGCACCACTGCACTCCAGCCTGGGCAACAGAGTAAGACTCGATCTCAAAAAAAAAAAAAAAAATAGAAACCAAAAAGAAGAAAATATAAATCACCCATGATCCCTCTAGGAAAACTATCAACTACTAACATCCTTCTAGTCTTTTTTTTCCTCTATCTAATTGTGGGACCATTCGGCATCTACCATTTTTTTTTACTGAACTAAAAGGTGAGCACTTCTCCTTAAACATTTTCCTACCGCCATCTTTCCTCATTATTGTGGAGTAGTCCACATACAAGATGTAGGGAAGTTCATTCAGCCAACTCTCTACTGGGGGATGTTGGGTTGTTTCTCTCTTCTCAGTGTGAGAAAACCCCACAGCTGGGCCCCAGGCAGAGTAGCTCTGGGGTCCTGGGCTTTGGTGACAGGATCCTGTAGGAACCCGGAACTCCTGACCCCAGCCTGGTGTTCCTTCTCCCCTTGGCAGAGGCAAAGGTTTATGCATAAAGGGTGGGAGTGGGGAGTGGGGATTCTGCCCTTCTTCCCATCTCTCAGGCAGTGAGTGGTCGCCAGTGACTCTCAAACTTATGCAGACTCCCAGGCCCCACCCAGCAATTTTGAATCAGTAAGCCCAAGGCAGGGCTCAGGAACCTATATTTTTAGGTTCCAAGTTCTACCATGGCCAATCCCAGGAGACTCTGAGGCTCAAGTTAACCCATCTGCACTCAGAAATCCTGCTCTGAAGGATGAGTCCTGGCTGGGACTGCTCAAGTGTGCATAAGCAGAACTTCCAGAGCTGGTTGCAGGCTCCCCTCCCAGCGATTCTGATGTGAAGGAGGGTGGTGGTGAAGGGATGCCGAGATGCTGCATTTCTAACCTGGTCCCAGGAGATGCTGAAGCTGCCGGCTCATGGGCCACGTGGGCACCTGTGCAGGCCCTGGGTTCTGCCTGGACGTACGATCACAGCAGGCTCTAATGCACTGACTACAGGTCAAACACTCTGCCCTCCAGACTCAAGGTGAGGTGTGCTCCAGGGCCTGCAGCAGCAGCATTATTGGGAGTTGTTAGAAATGCACATCTGGGCCCAGCCAGCCTAAACTGGAATCTGCGTTAGCATGCTCCCCAGTGATCTGTGTGCCCATCAAAGAAGCACGATGCTGAGTCTGTCACAAGCCAGCATCATCTCATGTCACCTCCTAACACTCCTCAGAGGCCAATTATTCCCTGATTTCACAGGTGGAACCTGCAGCTGAGAGGTGAAAGGACCTGGTTAAGGACTCAAGACTACCCCCAGCAGGAGCTGCAACAGGCAGCCAGACCGTCTGGCCTGAGCTCTCAACCCTACATCCCAACACCCCCTGCGGTTTCCCATTCAATCACCACCAGCACTCCAAGGTGGGTTCACTCCACTTTATGGAGACTCGAGGAGGTCAAACAACTGCTCCAAAGCGCTCCCTGGAGCATGGTGGAGCCTGCCCCTGTGGCTGTGTTTGTTCCCTCTCAGCCCACTCTGTCTGCGGGCAAAGAGCCAGAGCACAGGGCCAGGTTGGGGGGGTCCCACCTCCAAAGGCTGCAGGCTCTGCAGACACAGTTGGAGGCAGGAAGTGGGAACCGGGGCGGAAGAACCAGGAGCTCAATTTGGGCTGAGGATATTCTTTCTTCACAGCCAGACTCAGTTTCGTGTGCCTTTTGAAAGGAGACAGAGAATAGCTGTGCTCGGCCCAATGAGGCCAGCCACTTTCAACCTTCTTGTTGCTGCCATTTCCAATTACAATTTCAGAGGGTTCCTATAATTTATACATCCCAGGATGCACTGCTCCAGCTGCTTTATGATGGGAGTTCATTACACCATTAAGGTTAAACTTTTATAAAGTACTGAGCAGCTGGTGGGCTGGGCGCCCAGCTTCGTTATTGCTGCCGGAAGCCTGCTGAATAGGGTTCACCTGGGGAAGGGAGGGGGTTAAAGGGGCGAAGAAATGGAGAAGGCAGCTGCTCAGGTGCCCCGAGCCCTCCATTAGGCTGTGTTCTAAACTGCATGGTGTAGCAGGCAGGCAGCAAAGAGAACAATCTGGAGTGGCAATGGCAGGGGCATGTGGGGTGAGAGGAGCCATGCCGTGCGAGCCGAAAAGCCGCCTGCCACGGCCGGCGAGGTACGGGGTCGGTGGAGGTCGGTTGGACAGTGGGAGTAACAAGGTGGTGCAAGCCACAGACGGGTCTACACGTGGGGAGCGGCGAGGGCTTCCTGGGAGCGGGGCCTGGCCTTCGCAGCAAGAGGACAGCCAAAGGGGGCCTTCCTTTTGTAGGAGGCTGTTCCTCCCGTGGCTCAGAGGATCTCCAAACCCCATGCCAGGTGAGGGGAATGAGAACACCCTGAAAGCAGGGGCCAAACAGACGGGACCTGAGTCCCAGCTACAAACACACAGCCTCTAACAGAGTCCCTCAATTCCCCAAGGAAGCTGAGGTCCTAGACCTGGACCCCTGCTGTGAAACGAATGCTTCTTCCATGGGTGCCATGGGACTGTCCTGAGCACAGAGCCTAGAGGGGTGAGTGTCTAGAAAATGGAAGCCATCACTGTTCATTGCATTAAATGTGTCCCTACACATAAAGCACTGTGTAGCAGAGAGGACTCACCACATAGCATTTGCCATTGTGGCTGCTGGTAGAGTGGTAGTGTCCGCTTATGCCAACCCAGGAACTCCCTCAGGATGAAGTGATACCATTATTCCCAGCTCCAGGCACAAGGCTTAGCAAGTAGGTGCTCAATAAATGTCCTTGAATAAATGGGGAGATGGGAGACTACATGTGGCAAAACTATTCTCTGCTCCACAGTCTGGCCCCAGTCCCAGCAAAGGTGTCAAAGGAGAACCAAGTTCTTTTCAAAGGTATGAAACTGAAACAACCCTTAAGAAAAATTCCTTAAGTTCCTAGGGGGAAAGAGACTTGGATACGGCTGGTGTTCTGGCCCTGGGGGTGCACTGAGGCTGACTCTGGCCTTGCAGCCCAGGAGAGTTTGCGGTGCCTGGAAGCTCAGGCCTCAGCTGGGGCTCTGCAGACCCGGTGGGCTGGGCTCGCATTGCCCTGGAGAGGCTGCCCAGACCAGAGAGGTTGGCATGGAATTCTGTTAGGCCAAGTCATGACCCCCCAACTCTTAGGAGGGCAGCTGAAGGGGCTGAGGGGCTTTGTGCTGGGAGACTCAGAGAGTCTGAGGAAGAAACTGGCTTCCCCCAAAGGCCTCAGAGAGGAAAAGTTAGACAAAGAAAAGGCAGGGGATAGAAGTGGTACCAAAAGAGGCCAGGCACAGTGGCTCACGCCTGTAAACCCAGCACTTTGGGAAGCCGAGGCGGATGGATCACGAGGTCAGGAGACCGAGACCATCTTGGCTAACACGGTGAAACCCTGTCTCTACTAAAAATACAAAAAATTAGCCGGGCGTGGTGACGGGCACCTGTAGTCCTAGCTACTCAGGAGTCTGAGGCAGGAGAATGGTGTGAACCCAGGAGGTGGAGCTTGCAGTGAGCCCAGATCACACCACTGCACTCCAGCCTGGGCGACAGAGCGAGACTCTGTCTCAAAAAAAAAAAAAAAAAAAAGAGATGGGGAAACTGAGGCTCAAACAGGTCAAGTGACTTGCACAAGTAGTAGTGGTCTCATATAAAGCTCTGTCTTTATGCTAAAACCCGTGTCTGAAGGCCTATGCTATGCTGAATTTAAAGAGGGAGAGAGAATGAATCAGAAGTGGATAATCTTGGAGACCAGGCAGACTCGAGTGGGTGAAGTGGGCAGGTGCTAAATGGGAGGCAGGGCACTGGGAGTTCCCAGCCTCTGCAGCTGAGGCTGAAAAGGCCAAGACAGTCCCCTTAGCCACTGGGCCTAGGGCTGTGCAGTGATTCTGCAGCCTGCCCCAAAACTGCAGCGGGGCAGCTGTCCCAGGGCAGTGGAGGAGCTTGGATGAAGTGGGAGTTGGCTAAAGGGCGTGCCAGGGGAGCCTGATGTAATCCCGGCCCGCAGAAGGCGGAAACTTGGGAAGTGAAACAAAACATCCCCTAACGGTAGCCTGGCCACAATTTCCAACGAGCGATGGCAGGCATGCCTTGCCCCCACTCACAAGTCCAAGGGCTCCGCCCTTTTCTTCAGGCCCTGGCAGCACGTGTCATCTTCCCCAGCCCCAGCCCAGCACTGAAATGCGCTCCGAGTAAAGCTGATGAGAAAGCAGAGGATTCCCAGCCAGCGCCCTGGGAGACTTGCCACTGTGAGGCTGGTGGCCCCATCGCTTTCCGGAACAGACACAGGGCTTACCTCCTCACAAGGCTTTCCGCATGTGTTGAGGGGTGAGGGGAGGTCTGGGCGGCTGCCTGGCGAGCTATCCTCCTTCCTCCCCACACCCAGCCTGAACTGACCTAGTTAGGCTGCATGTGGGAGATGAGAGAGGAAGCAGGGCCCAGAACCCCCCGCGGGCCCCCTGAACTTCCACAAAATCCAGGCGCCCAGAGTGGGAGGGACCGCCTCCAAGGACCCAGGCACTGCTCATCCAGCCAGGACAACAGACCAGGGCCCGGCAGCCACTCTAAGGATCTCCCGCCCCTCTCCTGGCCACACAGGTTCCTCAAGCAACTTCTTGGCAGCTGGCAAGCTGCAGAATTAATCTGCCGGGCTGGGGTGGCTTAGAGGGTGGGTGCAGATGCCTTGGCTTGGGTTTATGTGCCCAGTCTTAAGTATTCCCGGCCTTCATGCCAGCTCTTGAATCTCATGTATGAGCAATCCTAATCCTTATTTTATTTTATTTTTTTTTTGAGACAGAGTCTTGCTCTGTCACCCAGGCTGGAGTGCAGTGGCTCAATCTCGGCTCACTGCAAGCTCCGCCTCCCGGATTCACGCCATTCTCCTGCCTCAGCCTCCTGAGTAGCTGGGACTACAGGCACCCACCACCATGCCCGGCTAATTTTTTGTATTTTTAGTGAGATGGGGTTTCACCATGTTAGCCAGGATGGTCTCGATCTCCTGACCTCGTGATCCACCCTCCTCGGCCTCCCAAAGTGCTGGGATTACAGGTGTGAGCCACTGCACCCGGCCATCCCTAATCCTTTGTTAGTACGATGTCTTTCCCAAAGGCCTTTCCCATCCAGTGTCGCCTTTGAACAGTGAGGGAGACAGGACAAATATCATTGCTGCTATTATACAGACAGGGCAACTGAGGCTAACAAAAGAAAAGTGACTTGTTCACAGCTGCCCAGCAGAGCCAGGAACACTCCAGGCCCAGCAGTCCCATGCTCCTTGTTATGAGAGAAGGTACAAAAAGTGCTGAGCTTGGTGCCTGGCACCTGTGCTCTCTAAATGTTATTTCACCATGATTGTTATGCTTCAATGAGGATACAGATCAGTGAGGGGAACACACATGCTCTCTCTGAGGGGAGCCAGCGCTATTCAGATAAGAGAGTGCTAGAAGATGCCTTTGTTTGGCCAGGTGCGGTGGCTCACGCCTGTAAGCCCGACACTTTGGGAGGCCGAGCGAGGCGGGTGGATCACCTGAGGTCAGGCGTTCGAGACCAGCCTGGCCAACATGGTGAAACCCTGTCTGTACTAAAATAAAAATTAGCCGGACGTGGTGGCAGGTGCCTGTAACCCTAGCTACTGGGGAGGCTGAGGCATGAGAATCCCTTGAACCAGGAGGCGGAGGTTGCAGTGAGCTGAGATCACACCACTGCACTCCAGCCTGAGCGACAGAGCAAGACGCCGTCTCAAAAAAAAAAAAAAAGAAAAGAAAAAAGAGTGCTAGAGTCAGTGGAGCATGGAGAAAGGCCTCATGGAGGAGGTGGGCTTCTGTGGGACCTGAGGGAGAGGTGGGGTATGGACAGGGACACCAAAAAGAACCCATCCTGGGTTCAAATCCTGGCTCCCTGCCTCGCTGAGTGTCCCTGAGCAGGTGATGCAAGCTCCCTAAGCCGCCTGTAAGACGGAGGTTGGATGGATGGGAGTGTGCAGGGGGTTGCTGTTGCAAGGAGTAAATGACATCCTCTATACACTCTCCTGGGTTCAGTTCATCCACATTCAGAAAATGGAAGTTATTGTTATTACTATTATTTTGTGGCTGAGCAAAGCCTCCTAAAGACATGCCCTGGTGCCCTCCCTGACCCCAAACCTGAAAGGCTTTGAGAAAGCTAAGTGCAGGGCCCTGTCCCCAGGAGACAGAGGTGCAGCCCCAGGGAGCCCACTCCACGGTGTGGCCTGCCCATCAGGAGCAGCCAGGGGCTGGGAGGTGCAGCATATATTATATAAACGAAGGGACATCAATAATAGATTAACCTCAAGGAAGTCCAGGAACATCAATCATCAATTAATTAAATGGCTCCAGGAGAGACAATGACGAGGGGCCCATTCGGGATGAATTTGAGGCAGCATCCTGTCTCACCTTACACAGCGGAGGGCCACCGTCCCGACCTCCACCCCAGAGCCGCAGGCTCCCTGGCCAGGACCGTCTCCAGGTGTAGGACTGGTTCGCAGAAGCAGCCCCCAAACACAGGTGAGGGCAAGCCCTGTTCTCCCCCATCCTCCTCCAGGCTCAGAGAACTCCCAAACACTGAAAGGGTTTTGATGAAACTTCCCAGAATAGTAACCTCCTGGGCTGAACTCAGGCAGGCGAAATTTCAAGGGGTAATTTGGTGAGAAAATGATCAAATGCCTGGAAATAAGTGCTGTGAACACTGGAACCCCCTCAGTGGGTCCTCGGGGATGGGAACGGCCTCGAGGGCAGCCCTGAAAGCCTGCCGTTCACACTCCCGCCCAGCACTGATGGGAGTCAGACCCGCTGAAAGTCAAGTGTGGGCAACACATCCTAGGCAGCGATTCCGAGGCCCAGCTCAGCTTCCCGGCCCACTTCCCACCCCTTCCCCTCCTAGTGACCACACTGACCAGTCTCATGGTTTCTGTCTCCCTTCCATAATCAACCAGGCTTTGTCTCTCCCCTTTCCCCTGCACAGTGGCCACTGCCCTGGTTCAAGCCCTCTGTACCTGGGCACCCCCTACTCCTGTCCCTCAGTACCCTGGCACCTGCTGCCATACCATTCTTCCTGGTGGGTGGCACCAGCCCCCAAACCCTTGCTCAGAACATTTCAGTAAATGCCCGTGTTCACAGATTGGAGACTAAACCTTCAGCCCTGCCGTCATGGCTCCCGGGGACCCAGCTCCAGCTCATTTTTCCAACCTTAGCTTTCACCACTTCTGTTGTATGCACCCTACAGCATACAACAGACGGGCAGCAGTTTCCCCTCCCAGCCACCAGTCACCCCCCACAACCCGCCCCCGTTGCTGCCAGTTCCTCTACAACCACCTTCCTTTGTTCACTCCCACCGGTCCCCATGGCCCACATAAAAAGGCCGTGGCCACCCAAGTCTCCCCGACCTCCCTGGCTCGAGTCACTCTCCCTCCTTTGACCTCTGGCGTCACTCATTTCTAGAAATTAATTATATCTTCTCAACAGATTTTAAGCAACTTGAGGTCAGAATCTACACCTTATAGGCTCTGGTATGCCCACCTCATCTGCATGCCCTCACTAACCCCCAACTCACAGCAGGTGCTCAAGAAATAACTATCAACTATGTCCAAGTGGAAACATTCCTCAAGGCTAAGATATACTCTTGCTGATGACACTGTTAACGGATATGCAAGATTCTGTCTATCCCAAGGATGTGGGGAGCTAACTTCTTATCAAGTAATGAGACCCATTACATCTTCCCTGCTGCTAATATATGCAGATCACGACATAACCACTTCTCTATGGAAAGGATTCTGGCCGCAAGAGCAAAAACATTTTTTCAGTGCATGTTTTCATCAGGATCTCTCTATGCGCCAGGCATTACCTGGGAGAATTCTTGCCATTCGGCCCTCGGAGGTTTTACTGTCCCCATCTTACAGATTAGGAAACTGAGGTGTGCCAGCATCCAATCTGGGTCCGTGAGGTTCCAGAGTCTGAAGTCATAACCACCCAGGGGCTACAATGCTATCTTCTGTCATGGGGGGAGGGGACTGTCCCCAGCTGACTTCCAGGTGGCTCAAGGAGGAGCATGGAAGCAGGCGTGTGAGACACCCCCAGGTAGCGCACAGAAGGGTGTGTGAGAGCCCCGCCTGCAGCCCAGCTTCCTTCTAAGGAATACTGAGAAAGCACTCAGCTCCTCATGTTAAGAGTCATAACATGAGGTATGAAACCCACCCTCTGCCCTCCCACAGCCTGAAGGCAGCCTCCTCCGACTCCCACTGTTCCCTCCTGCTGTGAAGAGCCCAGCAACCCCCGGCTCTGCACACCCACCAACACCAGGCCAGCCAGACACAGGAGCCTGTGTGCTCCCACACCACCAGGCGCTCCACACCCCCTCTGCCCTCACTTCCCACAGAAACACTTAGGGGCACAAGCGACTTTACACACATGCACTCCCCGGGCAGCCCCGCGGTGATAACAGCCCCATCCCCATCTAGAGGACTTGGGCGTTCCTGCCAAATGCCCCATGAAAACAACACCCTTACCCGTGGTCACACCGATCCCCTCCACAGCATCTCCCTGGAGTCCTTCCTCAGCAGCAAAGAGGTCCTCACAGATAAGGCAGTTTCCTGGGTCTTTCCTGCCCACACACACAACCCACATCCACATCCACACTCACACTTCCCATCCAACCCAGAAAGACCACGCCCAGCCCAAGTCAGTATCAGAAACAAAAAAAGAAAATCAAAATAAACCATTTTCAGCCCTGCCCGCTGGGGAGGTAACCGCATCCTGCAATGTCCTGGGCTCCGCGGTTCTAAAAGATTTATCTTCCTCTGACCACATGCTCATTGATATTTCCCCCAGCGCTACTTGCCCAGTCCACTGGAGTGTAATGTAAAGCTATTCCGGTGAGAAATTGAAATCACGGAGTGATGGGCCAACAGGTGATTAAACACTGAGGTTCCCCTCTGGTCTGGAGGAGAGGGACTGGGGGAGGAGTGGCTTCCAGCGACAGGCTGTGCCTTCAGCTGCGGCCTTCTGGCCTGCTGCTGTCAGCTCTGGTCCAGCATCCTCTGGCCACAGATGCCTGGCTCCCCGGCACCCCTAAAGCACAGCAGCCAGGCACTGTGATTTATGGGGCAGCTGAGGAATTGCCAGGAGCTGAGTAAAGCAACTTTTAGAGAAACATGGACAAGGAAAATGGGAATATGACTGGGGACCAGAGTTGAGATACTGTAGCTCCAGGGAGCTGCTTGCCCTCGAGGTCCACTCCTAAGTGACTGGCCCCCTGCCTCAGCTGGAACTTACTCGAAATCAGCATCTGTGCACAATGACAAGAGTGCTAACCTGGCTGGGCTCCCTGCTGCCCCAAAACCCCAGGACTGGGAAGAAAGCTCAGCTCTCCTTTTGGGGAACAGAGGCCAACTCCTCCTCTCGGTGTCTTCAGATCTGCCCTGCCTGCCACCCAGCTCTGCTGTGTAGTCCCAGCATCCCAAGCAGAAGACAAAGGGTGGCTGAAAAGGGCTCCTGGAGCCCCAAACCATAAGGCTGAGCCACAAATCAGAACAAACAGGAGGAGGTGTGGAGGGTGAGCTGAGGAGACTTGAATACTGAATATTCACAACAGGGAGGCTGGAGGCTTCCTCCTTAATGGACTCTGCACTTAAGAGAGCTTTCCAGACATGAGCCGAAGTGCCCAGCAACTTCTCGGGGGAGGTATGAAGGCACTGCAGGGAGCGGGTGAGACGGGCCATGGACACCCCTCAGAGCAACATGGGAATGACCAGGGAAGCACCTGCAATGCTGGACAGTGTCTGGGTGGCAGCAACGGGGACAGGGCGAGTCCATAGCATGGAAAAGTCAGCCCAAAACCCTGGGTCTGGGAGGGCTGTGTCCTCCTTCCACCCACATAGCTTGACATTGCAGCCTGGGCACAGGGCAAAAGCCTTCCTCAGGGAGCAAGGATGTGAAACAGGTTGCTGGCTAAGGCAGACACCCGCATGGAATGCTGGAGAAACCGCCTGGGTGAGAGAAAAACAGGACTTCCAGCGCCATGGGGCAGGGTCTGCAACTCAGGCTCTGCAGCTTGTTGTTGGGAATTAGGCTTCTGGTGGCAGAGAGCAAAGCACTGTGCAGCCACCCTCATCCTCCCCACCTGGGAAGGCACTTCAGCCAGAAGTGGGGCCACATTGGGAGAGGTGCCACACCTGTCTGCCCTCAGAGGTACCTGTAGCCCCCTTTCCTTTCCCCCATGTGTCTGAGGGCATCCTCCACACCCCCTGGTCCCCCTGCCATCCAGCCTCGACCTCCCACAGAACCATCCAGACCTGAGCCACATCAATCTGTGGATGCTCTGACCCACTTCATTTCCTTCAGGCCACAGCCCAAAAGATGCTGATGTGACTGCTCCCCACCCCCGTTCTCAGAACCCAGAGCCAAAGGAAATTCTCAAGAGAAAACACACACACTTCCCAAGTCTTCCTCCCACACAGGTACCATAGATCTGTCAGCCACAGACACCTCCCAGACCTACCCTGGCAATGAGGCACGTCTGCCGCCCAAGCAAAGTGCTTCCTCCTGCTTGGGCCACTCCTGCAGGACTTCACAGCTGCCGGGGCCATGCTCAGGACCGTCCTCGGGAGACCGGGGGCCTGGTTCCAGCTCAGCAGCTGACTCACAGTGTCAACAGATCCCACTTGCCCCCACCGGGAGCATGTGCGCTCAGGGCCTCTAATTCCCTATGACAGGCCCTCAACCTTCCGGCTCCCGTCCTCCCAATCACATCCCGCGCCACCATTTCCTATGGCTCCTGCCTCCAGCCCTGGTCTCTTTACTTGATGAGACTCTCTGACCTTTGTACAGTCTTTCGCTGTTTGCAAAGTGTTTCCACGTGCACCATTTCCTTTCATTCTTTACTACCAGACCACCATGTGACATGCCTTGATTGGTGAAGTCACCTGCTGAAGGTCACACAGCCAACACTGGAATTAAAGTGATATGGCTCCAAAGGCATTGGACAGTGCTCTGGTTATAGGGAACTCATCAGCATCTCCAAGCACCCACCTTGGCAATTTGGCGACCACCTGCCACCCTAGTCTCCAATATCCTCAACATCATCTTTTTGGACTCATAAGTGCCTTCCCCAGCACAAGCTCAACCCTGTGATTCTCCTACCACTGATTTCACTCCCCCAAGAGATCCACAAAGAACTGAAGATTTCCCCTACACTGTAAGACTTCCCTAGGGGGAGCTGCAAATTGCTCCTCTGTAAAGTAAGGTACTAGGTGATGCTGAGTGAGACCTTCACCCAAAGCTTCCCAAAGGACTGGTGAGAGCAAACACAATCTCAACGCAGATGGAGAGGGTTTTAACATAGGAGCTAAGCAGAGAGGATGGACAGAGCCCTTGGAAAGGAATTTAAGCCTGGGGGTGGGAGTCCCGGTGGCCCCAGCAGATTCCCAGTGGCTGCAGAATCATCTTTCAAGCATACCCCAATCGATCCAATCCTCTGGACCCAAAGGCTCCCCAGCATCAAAGAAGAAGGGCAACTCCCAGATACCCTGGAGTGAACCCATCAACCCAGGGAGAAGGCAGGACCCCGTGACTACAGATAGATGGTGCGCCATACCACTCCCTCACTCGCTGACCCGGGTTACCTCTCGGTCCTGCTTGTTTCTCAGGACATATTCTGGGACACTGATCACCACTGAAAATCATCCACCCCTCCCTTCGTTCCCAAAGCTAGATGAAAAGGTAGATGAATGGTTCTCTCTACCTTAGCCCAGGACAACGGTAGTGCCTGGAAGGTCTCTATCTGGGTTACCATCAGGGCCCTTGTGGTAGAGGCTTCTCCTGGCATCTCTTGTTTATGCCCATTATAAAAGACACCAACCTTCTCCCAGCCTTCTGCCCTCCTCAGTCCAGTGTACCCAACAGGCATTAAAACTGGACCCCCATGACAGAGGCAGTGTCCCCTTCATCGCCCGTGAGGAAGGATGGGCATTTACCCTTCCCATTCATCAGGATGGGAGGGCCACGGACTCCCCCCGCGGCAGTGCCGGTTAGCCCCCCGCACCACACCGTGCCAAGGCCCTTTCTCACAGTCACGCCAGGAACTCTAGCCATGCTGAGGACACCAATTCTTCAAGCCCCCAGTGCTATCACCCTAGACCATGTCAAGCCCAAGGCCAGAACCATCTCAACACCCAGGCAATGGCAGCACTTCCTCACACCCATGCTAGCGGCACCACCATGCCGGCACGAGCTGGCCACCTACCCCAGAACCAGTCCGAAGGCCGTACCCATCACCTACCTGTGCAGACAGCTGCACTACCTCACACCTGCGCGGCCACCACCGCACCAAGGTGGAGGCGAGTCTTCTGAGACCCGTTCCAGGAAAACCACGCTGCCTGTGCCGGACCCACGTTGCCCACGCCCATGCCACGCGTGTCACCATCCCCACGCCGGTGCCAGAGGCTCCACAGACCTCACACCTGCCACGGGCGCGCGTGGCAGCTGCAACTCCGCCCGCCGACCCGTCGGGCCGGCCACCGCGCGCCCTGGACACTGCCCAGCCCGCCGCGCCGCTCGCACCGCGCCCGCGCCCGGGACCGGCCCGCCGCGCCGGAGGCCCCCCTTACCTCCCGCCCGCCGCAGGGCTCGGCCCGCCGCCGCGACCGCCACCTCCATCCTGGGCTCCCCAAGGCCCCGATTCACTAACGCCGCTTCCGCAGGGCGCCGGCGCCGGCGCGAAGGCCGCCTCCGCCCCCCGGGGGACGCTGCGTCCTTTACGTAAACCCCTCTCCGCCGCCAGCGGTGACCATGGCGACGGTCGTGGGGCGGCAGCGCCCCCTGGCGCCAGGGAGGGGAGCGGAGTCGAGGCCCGAGAGAGCCGAGTCTTCCCCGGGCGCAGGCCCTGCGCGTGGGGGCGGTGGGCGCCCGGCTCAGGCCGCGGCGGGGGCCCCGTGGGCGGCCGGGAGGGGCTGGACTGGCCGCGCTGCGTGCGGGGAAGGGAGCCTCCTGGGTGCCTGCCCCTCCTTTAGGTCCCTCGTGACCAGTTTTAGCGTGGGAGAGGGAAAAAAGGAAGTAGGATCACTGGAGAACTGGTTCATTTGTGGGGAGGAGAGAGACGGGTCCCACCTCCTCGGGGTGACAACTCTGCCTGAGAAGTCGGAGCATGGCTAGAATTCCTGGCGTGACTGTGAGAAAGGGCCTTGGCATGGTGTGATGCAGGGGGCTACCCGGCACTGCCATGGGGGGAGTCTGTGGCCCTCCCATCCTGATGAATGGGAAAGGAAAATGCCCATCCTTCCCCACGGGCGACAGAGCCCGTGGGTACCCTGGGTACCCCCTCCCCCCTACCACCCCCCTACCCCCCACCCCCACCCGCGATCCCAGTGCCCAGCGTCGTGCCTGGTCTCCAAAGGGGTTTGCTTGGTCAATTTTGAATTTCTGGTAAATGAAGAAAACCGCCCCTCCTGTTACCCTTCACGCCCATTCATTCACCGTAAGTCGCTTACACCTCCCTGGGAGCGCTGTGCTGAACTGGGGGAGTGGAGGACAGAGAGGAGCAGAAGGCGGGCCCTGACTTCAAGGAGCTCATTCTGCTGGGGAGGAGACGCAGACGGAGGGGGTTTTAACATAGGAGCTAAGCGGAGAGGACAGACAGAGCCCTTGGAAAGGAGTTTAAGCCTGGGGGTGGGAGTCCAGTCTGCAGGTCGGGATGACTCAGCTGGGTCCCAAAGATCCAGTAAAGATTCATCAGAGACAAAAAGGGGAAGAAAGTTTTCTTTCAGGCAAGAGAAGTGCCCCTAAAATGTTTCCTAGGCCCTGTTGCCACCCCCAAAATCACAGTGATCACGCAGTTCAGTACAAGTGGGAGCCATAGGTGAACAAGGAGGTGTGAGTAGTGAGGTGCCCGGCTTGAGCAGAAGCCTCAGTCCGAAAATTACGTGGACATTTGGGTTGGAAACGAGACTGTGAGTCCAGGACTGCCTTTTATTGAAGCAGATGGAGCCACTTCTGGAAGGAGTTCTGTGTTACCTGTGATTATTTAGAAAGCAAATTCACGTAGGTAAGAAGGAAAATGAGGAGTGGGCACATATACCCAGTGGGGCACCTCAGGGGATTCAAGGAGGAGTTGAATTTCTCAAGGCTCAGGAAGGGCAGAGATCGGGGAGGCTTTAAGGGCCAACTGTAGCAGTTATCAGTTTAGGGATCTTCTTTCTAGATCATTGCCATTCATCAGAATCAAAACTGCCAGACTGGATGTCTCTTGGTTCAAAGTTCCAGATTCCCAGAAAAAAAGAATCTTATTAGTCCAGATCAGGCCACGGTCAATCAGCTATGACCAGGGCAGAAAGTGCTTTGTGATACAAACATGTCAGTCCACTTTTCCCTGTTGAGAGACACTCCCAGAGGAGGAGAATCATGACCTGAACAGCCAGTCCAAAGACTGTTGGCCGGGGGCGGTGGCTCATGCCTGTAATCCCAGCACTTTGGGAGGCAGAGGCAGGCCGATCACCTGAGGTCAGGAGTTCAAGACCAGCCAACATGGTGAAACCCCATCTCTACCAAAGTACAAAAATTAGCCTGGCATGATGGCGGGTGCCTGTAATCCCAGCTACTCAAGAGGCTGAGGCGGAAGAATCACTTGAACCTGGGAGGCGGAGGTTGCAGTGAGCCAAGATCACGCCACTACACTCCAGCGACAGAGCAAGACTCCCTCTCAAAAAAATACATACATACATACATACATAAATGTTAGGTGAAAGGAAAAGGAAAGATAACAAAAACATTTTCAAATTGTGATTCATATTTTCTTAAAGGCGGAAATAGTTAACTATTTAATCTTCAACAACTCTAGTAACAAGCAAGGAAAGACAGGGAGGGACTGCAGTCTTTATTTTTGCAATTGGTCACAAACTCCTAGAAGGTACTAGCGAGTTCCATCCTCTAACGCCTTGTTTCTGTGTTCTGCAGGTCTCCTGCCTGCATCTTATTCGGTCAGGATTCTTTGCCTGACAGACTGACCTAAGTCTTCTTCTTGAGGGCTGAGCCATGGCTGTAAGCCATCTCAGCAGGCTTTCAGCGACATTGACCACTGGGTACAATGATGTAAGAGGTCCTTCACGGGGGGTGGGTTCTACCCATGGTGTGTGTGTGTGTCTGTGTATGTCAAAGATCCCCAAATGGCCAGTCCCAGTTTGTAGTGGAACCATAATGGTGCCTCCTGATGGATTTGTTCCTCCCTTCCATTCTAAAACCACCAGACACACAATCAAAACCCAGAGCCGCCTGCACAGGAAACAGGCATTTTGATGAGAGAGAGGCACCCTCATCACTTCTATTTCTAGTTCCAAGACGCTTTGGAAGAAACATATCAGAAAGGGTGGCTGTTCCAGAGCACACACTCCCCACAGGCCTGACCTGGTCCAGCTACCGGAGCTGCATCCTCTCCACGCCAAAGCCATGTCTCGCCTTCTCTCTGAGCATCTTCAGGCCCAGTTCTGACAGCATTTGGCCAGGTGTCTTTGGAGACAGTCACCAGCACTGTGAGCAGACAGGAGCTGGGGAGGGGGACAAGAGCGAGGGCATCAGAACAGACAACAAATCATAGACTGGTCCCAGTCCAGCTGTCAGGCTGTGCTCCCTCCGCTCTGTGCCAAGTTCCCACTCTGGCCTCAGTTTCCCTCTGAGTCCCAGTGGGGATAATAACATGACTCTTCCTCCCAGGGGGGCTGTGCAGATTAACTAATTAATGAGTGTGACAGCGTCTGCATCCACAAAGGGGCTGATTAAATGCTGAGTGTTGTTATTAGTAGCTGTGGCAGTTGTGTGACAGGCAGTTGGCTGGAGACAGATCTGCCTCCTGCCTCCTCCCCATGGAGGACCCAGATGGAAGGGTCCTCCATCTGCCTCATGCTCCGCAAGCCGAACATCTTGCAAGACAAAGCTAGGATGATTTTTAGCACCCCAAAGACAGCAGAGAACTTCTGCGCATTTCCCCTGTGCTGGAATGTGAGTCACGGCTGAGCTTCATAGTGTAATCTATCTCCGACAGCTGGCACAGCTGTACCCTGCCCCGACTCAGCTCCCAGCAGCTGCAGGATGGGATGGCTTGGTCAGTAACTGCAGTAGGGTAGAGCTGCCTGCAGAAAGACAACTGCGGAATTCCTAAGCTGAGCACCACCCCTTGACTGCATTGCCCTGTGGAGGCAGGGATTGAGTGACCACCTTTCCCCACTGCCTGAGATAGGGGGAGCCAATATGACACCTTGGCTAAGCAGTCAGGGGAATTCAAAGCATGCAGCATTTTAAAGTATAAAGTATCTGCTCATGGCCGAGGGAGATACAGTGACTATATTTTAGCTTGGATGCAGCGTATAGGATAACTGGATGAAATCACAGCTCTGGGGCATAATAGCTTTAGCCTAGCTTATTCCCAGACATAGAAAGTCCAGAGAGGCCTCCGAGCTAAACAGTGAATGTGACTTTGCAATACACAGCTCTAGATCCCATAGTCTGTGTGAGGTCTGTCGCCCACCCCTCCAATGCTGGGTCTTCCACCTTTGAGTGTGATGAGTGCTGGTTCCCACCCTGAGTCCTGATGCGTCTGACTAGGTGGGTAGGAAGGAACTGCTACCAGGTAAATAAGTCTGTCTCTGACAACCATGGGGAGTGTTGTTTACCCAAATAGCACAAAGTCAGCCTGTCTGGGGAGGCCAGAGAAAAGCTCTGGAGGCTGGGCTGCAGACTCCCACAGAGGGAGAAATTAGCCAGTTGCAAGGTCTAGGAAATCCATGTGAAATGGACCTCGGGACACTTGGAGCCAGCTCTGGATCACCAGGGCTTCTCCTGGTAGGATTTCAGACCTTCTTGCTTCTGAAAACAGCGACTCTCCCTGCACTGCCGGAACTTTTCTCTCCCTGCCTTCCTTGTCCCTCCTGCTATAAGGTAACATGAATGGATCACAGGACCAAACAGGCTGGAAGTGGGAACTGGACCACATGGCTTTGCTGGTAGCCCCGGGGTTAAAATGTTAGCCACCACCAAGAGATAAGTTGTTCTCTCTTGCCAGAGGGGCACCTGTGAGCCCCTATCTTTTACCTGGTAAACACAATTTGCAGTCAGAGTCTCAAAAATCTGTGTGGTAGTGGTTGTAATGGGGGTGGTGACATAAGAGATGCTGGAGGTGGTGACAGTGATGGCAGTTTGGTGGTCATGACAAGAGGGAGGAGAACAAGGACTGATGGCTTCCTAGGAGAAGTTCTGGGAGTTTTTTCCACCTCTGCCTAATCCCCATTAGCTTGGGTATCACCAGCATTTCCCCTGAAATGCCCAGAGGATTGGGAGATCCTTGCATCTCATTAAACCAGCCTATTTGTGTCTGCTCGCTGATGGGTATGGTAGCAAATAGTTTTTCTCCTTGGGGCACTGGGGAGCTGTGGGAGAGTAAACACAGATGTCTCAAAGGAAAACTGGGGTATTTACTGACTAGTGTGATTCATCTGCACTTTCTGGACACCAACAACCAGAGGAGAGAGTCTGTCCTCTTGAAGGTGTTCCATCCACCCATTCACCCACACACTCATTCTCCCCCCTACCTTTTCACCCATCTACCCATTCACCCACACACTCATTCTCCCCCCTACCTTTTCACCCATCTACCCATTCACCACACACTCATTCTCCCCCCTACCTTTTCACCCATCTACCCATCTACACACCTGCACACCCACCCACCCATCTGCCCACTCAACCATCCACTCACCTATTCATCCACCCAGTCTGTTCATTCACCCATGCACCTACCCATCCACTCATTCACCCATCCATCCATCTGTCCATCCATTCATTCACCTATCCATCCATCCATCCATCCATCCATCCATCCATCCATCCATCCATCCATTCACTTATCCATCCATCCACTCATCCATCCATCCATCCATCCACTTGCCTATCCATCCATCCACTCACCTATCCATCCATTTATCCATCCATCCATTTATCCATCCATCCATCCATCCATCCATCCATCCATCCATCCATCTGCCTATCCATCCATCCACTCACATATCCATCCATCCATCCATTTATCCATCCATCCATCCCTTCATCCATCCATCCATCAATCCATCTATTCATCTATCCATCCATCCATCCATTCACCTATCCATCCATCTGTCCACCCATCCATCCATCCATTCACCTATCCATCCATCCATCCATCCATTCACCCACCTCTCAACCCGTCCATCCATCTATTCAACTACTGTATCTCCTAAATCACGTCCTATTGATTCTTCCTCCTAAATATATTTGAAACCACCAACTTCTGTCCATTTCCCTCAGTACCTCCTAAGCCTAAGGCACCTTTGTCTTCAGGGCAACAGCAGCTGCTCTCACTTCTCATCTGTTTTCTACCCAACAGAGAGAGTGACCTTTTATAAGTGAACACCAGATTATGTCAAGTCACTGCTTGAAACCCTGCTGTAATCTCCCATTGTTTTGAAATACAGACTTCAACCAGGCACAGTGGCTCACACCTGTAATCCCAGCACTTTGGGAGGCCGAGGCGGGCGGATCACGAGGTCAAGAGATCAAGACCATCCTGGCCAACATGGTGAAACCCCACCTCTACTAAAAAAAGAAATACAGACTTCAATTTTTCTTAGTTACAACTCACTGACAGTAAAGCATGCAGCATGACAAACTTCTATATATGTGCATACCTGTGACCACACCCAGATGAAGATGCAGATAATTTCCAGCCCTTTGTGCCCTTCAGAGTTAATTTCTACCCCCAAGTAGTAACCACTATTTGGATTTCTGTGCTATGCGTTGGCTTTGCTGCTCCTGAACTTCCTATAAATGGCATCATCTAGTATGCAGTCTTTTGTGTCTAGCTTCTATAGCTCAACATTATGTCTGTGAGATTCATCCATGTTATTGTGTGTATCAGTAGTACATTCTTTTTTATTGCTGTGTAATATTTCGTGAGATGAATACACCATAATTTGATAATCTATTCTGCTGTTGGTGGATTTTGGAGCTTTTTCCAGTTTGGGGCTCTTATGAATAAAGCTTTGCTATGGTTTGAATGTATGTGTCCCTCCAAAGTTCATACATTGGAACTTAACCCCAAAGTGATGGTATTAAGAGATGAGGCCCTTGGGAGGTAATTGGGCCATAAGGGCAGGTGGCATTAGTACCCTTATAAAAGGGTACAAGGGAACTTCTGTCCCTTCTGTCCCTTCTGTCATGTGAGAACACAAGAGACACCACCTTGAAAACAGCAAGCTAGCCTTCCCCAGACACCAGTCCCGCCAGCGCCTTGATCTTGGAATTCCCAGGCTCCAGCATGGTGAGAAATAAATTTCTGTTACTTGTGAATTACCCAGTCTAAGTTATTTAGTTATAGCAGCAGGAACAGACTAAGACAGCCTGCTATGGACATTCTTATACAAGTCTTTTGGTAGATATTATACTTATTTCTCTTGAGTTAGTGTGGTAGGCAGAATAATGGCTCCCCAAAGATGACTGTGTCCTAATTGCCAGAAGCCATGAATGTGTTAGGTTACACAGCATAGGGAATTTTTTAAAATTAATTAATTAATTTATTTCTTAGATAGAGTCTCACTCTATTGCCCAGGCTGGAGTGCAGTGGCACAATCTCAACTCACTGCAACTTCTGTCTCCCGGCTTCAAGCAATTCTTGTGCCTCAGCCTCCCAAGTAGCTGGCATTAAAGGTGCGTGCCACTACACCTGGCTAATTTTGGGGGTGTTTGTTTGTTTTGTTGTTTTTGTTTTTGAGATGAAGTCTCGCTCTGTTGCCCAGGCCGGAGTGCCATGGCACAATCTCAGCTCACTGCAACCTCCACCTTCCGGGTTCAAGTGATTCTCCCTGACTCAGCCTCCTGAGTAGCTGGGATTACAGCCTCCTGAGTAGCTGGGATTACAGGTGCCCACCACCACGCCTGCCTAATTTTTGTATTTTTAGTAGAGACAGGGTTTTACCATGTTGGCCAGGCTGGTCTCAAACTCCTGACCTCTGGTAATCTGCCTGCCTCGGCCTCCCAAAGTGCTGGGATTGCAGGCATGAGCTGCCACGCCTGGTTGGCATAGGGAAATTAAGGTTGCAGATGGAATTAAAGCTGCTAATAGGCTGACCTCGAGATGATGTATTATCCTGGATTATCTGGATGGGCCCCATGTAATCACAGGATCTCTATAAGTGGAAGAGGGCAGCAGAGTGAGAGGACCAGAGAGATGGCAGCGTGAGAAAGACTCAGCCGGCCATTGCTGGCTTTGAGGATAAGCCAGGGAGCACAGGCAGCCTCAGGGAGCTGGCAGAGGCAAGGAAACAGGTCCTCCCCCTAGAGCCTCCAGAGGGAGCAGTCCTGCCGCCACCATAATGACAGCCCAGTGACACCCAGTTTCTGACTTCTGACCTTCGAAACTGTAGGATAGTAGATTTGTTTTAAGCCACCAAGTTTGCAGCAATTTGTTATGATGGCAATAGGAAACTGAAACAGGAAGAAGCCTAGGAGTAGGATTGCTGAGTCCTGGAATGGGCTAAAGACTCCTTTTTTTTTTTTTTTTTTTAGATGGAGTCTCACTCTGTTGCCCAGGCTGGAGTACAATGGCATGATCTCGGCTTATTGCAACCTCTGCCTCCCGGGTTCAAGCAATTATCTTGCCTCAGCTTCCCGAGTAGCAGGGACTACAGGCACGCACCACCACGCCTGGCTAATTTTTGTATTTTTAGTAGAGACGGGGTTTCACCGTGTTGGCCAGGATGGTCTCAATCTCCTGACCTCGTGATCTGCCTGCCTCGGCCTCCCAAAGTACTGGGATTACAGGCGTGAGCCACAGCATCTGGCCAAAACTCTAATTCTTTGCATGGTCTCCACCACCCAGCACGGCCAGCCCTGCCAACATGTCCACCCTATCTCCTGCCACTCTCTGCCCCACCGTCCGCACTCCCACCATGCCAGCCTTCTCGCCATTCCTCAAAGGTCTCCTTTGCATGTGAGTGCCATCTGCTGAGGTGCCTTTTCCCCTTCCTGCCCTTCAGTTATCAGTTCAAAGAATATTCCCTCAAGGCATCAAGGCCAGGTTCTCTGTTTTGTACTCTCTCAGTGCTCTGTTCTTTTCCTTCAGGGCGCTTGCCAAGGTTTGCCATGCCATCTTCACTTCAGTGATTATTTAACTTTGTCCCCTCACACTCCACCCTCAGACTAGAAGCTTCATGTGGGCAGGGACTGAGCCACCATGGTATCCTCAGCACTTAGTAGGCTGTGTGCCTGGCACATAGTAGGCCCACCACAGCCACTTGCTCGATGTAAGGTGAACTCTTTCTGTTTGGTAGGGAGGGGGAGTTGTCAACTGGATGCATGAGGATGTCAGAGAGCGTGAGAATAGGAGGGAGGAGAAGGAAGGAAGGAAGGAGAGAGGAGAAGGGAGAAAGAGAGAGAAACTTATACCCTGCAGGCCGGTTGCGGTGGCTCACGCCTGTAATCCCAGCACTTTGGGAGGCCGAGGCGGGCGTATCACGAGGTCATGAGATTGAGACCATCCTGGCTAACATGGTGAAACCCCATCTCTACTAAAAATACAAAAAATTAGCCCGGTGTGGTGGCAGGCGCCTGTAGTCCCAGCTACTCGGAAGGCTGAGGCAAGAGAATGGTGTGAACCGGGGAGGCGGAGCTTGCAGTGAGCCAAGATCGTGCCACTGCACTCCAATCTGGGCGACAGAGTGAGACATTGTCTCAAAAAAAATAAATAAATAAACTTACACCCTGGAGATCACCTCTGCCCTCAGCTTTAGTCTCAGGTCAGCAACCCCAGGACAAGAAGATTCTTGAAAACCATTCAAGAATCTTGAGTGGGTGGATGGATGGATGGATGGATGGATGGACAGATGGGATCAAACCACAGAAGGAAAATGCTGATTTCTTAGTGAGAACGGCCCTGTATTCCTTTATAGACAACTCGATGCCTTTCCAGGGATCTTGTGATCCATGCTTACTGTCCTTCGGAACAGCTGGCCCTGTCCCTGAGGCAGGAGGGACATCATAAGTAGGTGAGGGGACCAAGACTCAGAGAGGGGCAGTGAGTTGCCCAAGGTCACCAACACATTAGAATCAGAGGGCTGGGACCCGCAACTGGGACTCTTGACTCCCTGCTCAGGGATGGGGTGAGGTAGGGTTGCCAGATTCAGCAAATCAAAAAACAGGACACACAATTAAATTTGAATTTCAGATAAACAACAAATAATTGTTTAATATAAGTCTACCCCTAAAGATTGCAAGGGACATACTTATACTAAAATTTTACCTGTCCATCCAGTATTCAAATTTCCCTGGGCATTCTGTATTTTATCTGGGGTCGGGGTAGGGCTTCAGGGTGGTGGTGGGGATAATCATTGCTACACTACCAAGCAGTCCTTTCTAGGGACCCTGCCCATGCTACCCAAATCACAGCCTGTTTGTTCCCTGGACTGAGCTGGCCACCCTCTGACCTGTTTGGCCTCCTTCTTTGTTGACCTCTGAGGATACTCCAGCCTTCAGGCAGGCCACTGTTCCCAACTTAACACATTAGAATCCCCTGCCCCGGCTGCACCCAAGGCCAATTACCTCAGAAACTCTGGGGGTTAGACATCAGGAGTTTTAAAACTCCTGATTCCAGCATACAGCTGAGGGTGAAAACCACTGTGCTGGAAGTGTTACCGGAAAGCGGTCCCAATCCAGACCCCAAGAGAGGGTTCTTGGATCTCATGCAAGAAAGAATTCAGAGCGAGTCCACAGTGCAAAAGTGAAATCAATTTTATTAAGAAAGTAAAGGCCAGGTGTGGTGGCTCACGCCTGTAATCCCAGCAGTTTGGGAGGCAGAGGCGGGCAGATCGCCTGAGGTCAAGACCAGCCTGGCCAACTTGGTGAAACCCCATCTCTACTAAAAATCCAAAAATCAGCCAGGCGTGGTGGTGGGCACCTGTAATCCCAGCAACTCGGGAGGCTGAGGTAGGAGAATTGCTTTAACCCGGGAGGTGGAGGTTGCAATGAGCCGAGATCATGCCACGGCACTCCAGCCTGGGCTACAGAGCGAGACTCTCTCTCAAAAAAAAAAAAGAAAGAAAGTAAAGTGGTGAAAGAACAGCTACTCCATTGACAGAGTAGAGAGTTCTCGAAAGCAAAAAGAGGAATGTGTCCACCCTAGGTACAATACTCATTTATATATAGGATTAAAAAAAGATCATGGGGAGATGTGCTCTGCTACAAGGGTTTGTGATAAAAGATTACTTTTCTTAATTACTGTATTTTGCAAGAATCGATATTATTATCTTCAAAGCAAAATTAGGAATGCTTCTATTCTCAAGGCATCAGGATATCAGGACACTCCTCTAAGTCTGGGTCTGTTTAGTAAACGTTATCAATCTGTTTCCTTAACCGTAACATCTAGAGGCTAGGAATAGCTAACTTTCTGGGAATGCAGCCCAGCAAATCCCAGCCTCATTTTCCTAGCCCTCAATCAAGATGGAGTCGCTCTGGTTTGAACGCCTCTGACAGAAGACTTGCTTCTCCGCTGTTAATGTGGAATGGGCTCTGCCTTCACCTGTTGGAGGAGCCTCAGGAAGCTCCACAGTCTGTCCCAGCTCTCCCATTTGCAAACCTCCCTGGGATGGACCCTTCTGCCTTTGACCTTCTCACCCCTTTCTGGTTGATTCGAGGAGTTTCCAGTTCCAAGGATGACAGTTTATGTCTACCTTCAGACTCATCGGGAAAGCAGGGATGGGAGCCCCCAACTCAGGATCTGAGCCCCTGATGTACTGACTCTGGGTACTGGGGATCTGGAGCATTGGGGAAGAAAGAGCTATGTGGGGCTCCAAGGCAAAGCCCAGGCAAAAGCTGAGTTGTTCTTTGAGCTGCTGCTTTGTTCTAAGCCCAACGCCTAAGGCTGCGTTGGATCTGTCAGCTGTGGGCCCCTGCAGTGCCCTAGACTTCTCTCCAGAGTGCAGTGTCCTTGTGATTACTTGTCAGTATCTGTCTTCCCTACTAGAATGAACTTCTGGAGCAAGGGACAGGTCAGTCTTGCTCCAAACTGTATCCCCGGAGCTTGGCTGCTGCGTGAAGTAGGGGCTTAATCAATATTTGTGTAACCAGTACATGAACCCTTAGCAACCATGAACGCCAATCCTAGTGTTGTACAGATAAGAAAACAGAGACACTGAGAAGGGACAGGACCTGCTTCAGGTTGCACAGCATGGTGGGGTTGAGTTAGGAATAAAACTCACGGCTCTGATTCCCACTCCAGGCCTCTTTCCACTCAAGAGCACTAGGAGTGCCCTGACTCCTATGCCCACTCTCCCCACCCCTCTCACCGTGTTCTGAGCCATCAACTTCTCCAATCAAGATAGCTCCCCAGAGGCCGGGCATGGTGGATCACTCCTGTAGTCCCAGCACTTTGGGAGGTCAAGGTGGCAGATTGCTTGAAGTCAGGAGTTCGAGACCAGCCTGGCCAACATGGTGAAACCCCGTCTCCACTAAAAATACAAAAACTAGCCAGGTGCAACGGTAGGAGCCTGTAATCCCAGCTACTAGGGAGGCTAAGGCAGGAGAACTGCTTGAGCCAGAGAGGCAGAGTTTGCAGTGAGCTGAGATCGCACCACTGCACTCCAGCCTGGATGACAGAGCGAGACTTCATCTTAAAAAAAAAAGAAAAAAAAAAGATAAAAAAGATACGCTCACTACCCCAACACGCGTACATTCTCTCTTCCCAAAGCTTCCCTTTCTGGAAAGGATCAGGGTGACCCTGGCTGTTGGCAAGGAGGTAGGCAAAAAGGGGAGGAGAACTCTATCCTGTGGGAGACACAGAAGTCCCTCTAGCCAGAAGCCTCCTCTACCTGAAAGATTCCTGGGTGAAGAGACCCTGCTGGATATGCAGGGAGCCAGGGCTTCTATTTTGATAGGCCTCGAAGAGGGGGCTGAGAGTGGACTTTGCCCTCTCTCTCCTGCCTCTTATCTCTGAGAAAGGGCTGCTGTTGCCTCTAAGCTCAGAGAGCCTGCTGCACCCCCCAAGGCCAGCCATGAGTCTGGAAGGTCCCTAACTGGGATTTAGAGCTGGCTCTAAACTGTGAATCCCTCATTTTCTGGTTGTGGGACTCTTTATGAGGCTCAGTTTCCTAATCAGGGAAATGGGTTCAATAATGTCCTCCTTGGGTGCTGGTAAGGATTCTAGGTGTGGTGCTTGGTGCATGGTAGGTACTCAGTCGAGGTGCTTTCCCTGAGCTTTTGACCTGGTGTACTGGCAACATTCAAGGCTGAGCTTGAGCAGTTAGCAGAAACTCAAGGCTGATCCCTTGATTGGGCAAACTGATGTCATGCCATCCTCTCCTGAGGTGTCAGCCAGAAGGTGGCCTTTTTGGTAAATTCATGAATGATGATGGCTTCCTAATGGGCCCCCAAAGGGGCCAAAGCACCTTTCAGATACTTTTCTGCCTTGGAAAGTTGATGTCAAGAAGGATCCGCAAGCCCTTGAACTCCAGGGCACTGAAGGCAGGTTTGTGATGGGGTCTCAAAGAACAGGATGGGCTAGAGGAGGAGGGGGAAATCCAGGAAATCTCAGGGCAGCGTCGGCTGTCAGAACCTTTTTCTTTGTAGCTTTAAAAAAGAAATTGAGGCCAGGCATGATGGCTCACGCCTGTAATCCCAGCACTTTGGGAGGCCAAGGCGGGTGGATCACCTGAGGTCAGGAGCTCGAGACCAGCCTGGCCAACATAGTGAAACCCTGTCTCTACTAAAAATACAAAAAATTAGCCGGGTGTGGTAGTGGGTGCCTGTAATCCCAGCTACTCATGAGGTTGAGGCAGGAGAATTGCTTGAACCCAGGAGGTGGAGGTTGCAGTGAGCTGAGATCGCACCATTGCACTTCAGTCTGTGCAACAGGGGGAGACTCCGTCTCAAAAAAAAAAAGAAAAAAAAATTGATCATGCTAAAATATACATAACATTAAATTTGCCATTTTAACCTTTAAAAAAAAAAAAAATTGACAGGGTGTCCCTGTGTAGCCCAGGCTGGAGTGCAGTGATGTAATCATAGCTCACAGCAGCCTTGAAATCCTGGACTCAAGGGATCCTCCTGCCTCAGCCACCATACCTTGGCTACATTTTTATTTTTGTAAAGTTATGGTCTCACCATGTTCCCCAAGCTGGACTCAAACTCCTGGCCTCAAGTGATTCTCCTGCCTTGGCCCCCCAAAGTGCTGGGATTACAGGCATGAGCCATCGCACCTGGCCCATTTAAACATTTTTAAGTGTAGAGTTTGGGCTGGGTGCAGTGGCTAATGCCTGTAACCCCAGTATTTTAGGAAGCTGAGGTGGGAGGATCCCTTGAGCCCAGGAGTTTGATACCAGCCTGGGCAACATGGTGGGACACTGTATCTACAAAAAAAAAAAAACAAAAATTGTCCAGGCATGGTGATGCACACCTGTAGTCCCAGCTACTTGGGAGGCCGAGGTGGGAAGACAGCTTGATCCCAGGAGGTTGAGGCTACAGTGACCCAAGATCACACCACTGCACTCCAGCCTGAGTGAAAGAGCAAGACCCTGTCTCAAAAACACATTGTTGTGCTATCATTACCACCATACAATGCCAGAATTTTCCGACTTCACAAACTGAAACTCTGTTCCCATTAAACACTAACTCCCATTCCTCTCTCCCCACAGCCTCAGCCACTAGGATTCTACTTTCTGTGTCCATGAATTTGACTATTCTAGATACTTCATAGAAGTGGAATCATATTTTTTTTTATATATATATATATAATTTTTTTTTTTGAGACAATGTTTCTCTTTGTCACCCAGGCTGGAGTGCAGTGGTGTGATCTTGGCTCACTGCAACCTCCACCTCTTGGGTTCAACCGAATCTCCTGTCTCAGCCGCCCGAGTAGCTGGGATTACAGGTGCCTATCACCATGCGCAGCTAATTTTTGTATTTTTGGTAGAGACGGGGTTTCATCATATTGGTCAGGCTGGTCTTGAACTCCTAACCTCAGGCAATCCACCTGCCTCGGCCTCCCAAAGAGCTGGAATTACAGGCATGAGCCACCACGCCCGGCCTAGAATCATATAATATTTATCCTTTGTGACTGGTTTGTTTATTTCATTTAGCATAATGTCTTCAAGATTCATCCATGTAATAGCATGTATCAGAATTTCATTCCTTTTTAAGTCTGAATAACATTCCATTGTATGTATCATATTTTCTTTTTTTTCTTTTTTCTTTTTTTTTTTGAGATGGAATCTTGCTGTGTTGCCCAGGCTGGAATGCAATGGTGCAATCTCGGCTCACTGTAAACTCCACCTTCCGGGTTCAAGTGATTCTCCCACCTCCGCCTCCCTGAGTAGCTGGGATTACAGGAACCCACCAACATGCCCGGCTAAGTTTTGTGTTTTTGGTGAGATGGGGTTTCACCATGTTGGCCAGGCTGGTCTTGAACTCCTGACCTCAGGTGATCTGCTCGCCTCAGCCTCCCAAAATGCTGGGGTTATAGGCGTGAGCCACTGCCCCCGGCCATATGTATTGTATTTTCATCCATGTCTGAAAGTCACATTTCATTCACTGATGGACGTTTGGGTTGTTTCCACCCTTTGGCTATTGTGATTAATGCTACTATAAACATATGTGTACAAATGCCTGTTCAAGTCCCTGCTTTCAATTCTTTTGGACTCAAGAAAATACTCAGAAATGGAATTGCTGGATCTTATGATAATTCTATGTTTAATTTACTAAGGAACAACTCTACCATTTTCCACAGGGGCTACATCATTTTATATTCCCACTGACAGGCACAAAGTTTCCAATTTCTCCATATCCTTGCCAACATTTGTTATTTCCTGTTTTTTGTTTTGTTTTGCTTTGCTTTGTTTTCTTTATTTTATTTTATTTATTTATTTATTTATTTATTTATTTTTTGAAACAGAGTCTTGCTCTGTCTCCCAGGCTGGAGTGTAGTGGCGCGATCTTGGCTGAGTGCAAGCTCCACCTCCCAGGTTCATGCCATTCTCCTGCCTCAGCCTCCTGAGTAGCTGGGACTACAGGCGACCACCACCACGCCTGGCTAATTTTTTTGTATTTTTAGTAGAGACGGGGTTTCACCGTGTTAGCCAGGATGGTCTCGACCTCCTCACCTCACAATCCGCCCACCTCGGTCTCTCAAAGTGCTGGGATTACAGGCGTGAGCCACTGCACCCGGCCTTAATTTTATTTATTTATTTATTTATTTATTTATTTATTTATTTTTTGAGATGGAGTCTCTCTCTGTCACCCAGGCTGCAGTGCAGTGGTGCAGTCTCAGCTCACTGCAACCTTTGCCTCCCAGGCTCAAGCAATTCCCCTGCCTCAGCCTCCTGAGTAGCTGGGATTACAGGCACCCGCCACCATGCCAGCTAATTTTTGTATTTTTAGTAGAGATGGGGTTTCACCATGTTGCCTAGGCTGGTCTCGAACTCCTGACCTCAGGTGATCCACCCGCCTTGGCGACCCAAAGTGCTCGGATTATAGGCGTGAGCTACCACGGTGGCCTGCTTTGTTTTCTAATAGACATCCTGATGGGTATGAAGTGGTGTCTCATTGTGGTTTTGATTTGCATTTCTCTAATGATTAATGATGTTGAACATCTTTTCCTGTACTTATTGGCTATTTGTAAGAAAGATTTTTTCTTTTTTATTAAAGTTACATACTAATCCTAAGTGAAGGTCTTGATTAATTTATTTTATTTTATTTATTTATTTATTTTGAGATGGAGTCTTGCTCTGTTGCCCAGGCTGGAGTGCAGTGGCACGATCTTGACTCACTGCAACCTCCGCCTCCCAGGTTCAAGTGATTTTTCTGCCTCAGCCTCCCAAGTAGCTAGAACTAGAGGCGCACGCCACCACGCTCAGCTAATTTTTTTTGTATTTTTAGTAGAGATGGGGTTTCACCATGTTGGACAGACTGGTCTCAAACTCCTGACCTCACGTGATCAGGCTGCCTTGGCTTCCCAAAGTGCTGGGATTGTAGGCGTGAGCCACCGCGCCTGGCCAATGAATTTATTTCACATATGTATACACCCAGATATTCACATCTTTCCTTCCTTCTTTCTTTCTTTCTTTCTTTTCTTTGTTTCTGTTTTTTTTTTGAGACGGAGTCTCACTCTGTCACCCAGGCTGGAGTGCAGTGGCGCAATCTCGGCTCACTGTAACCTTTGCCTCCCAGGTTCAACGGATTCTTCTGCCTCAGCCTCCCGAGTAGCTGGGGATTACAGGTGCCCACCACCACGCCCCGCTAATTTTTGTATTTTTAGTAGAGACGGGGTTTCACCATGTTGGCCAGGCTGATCTCAAACTCCTGACCTTGTGATCTGCCCACCTCGGCCTCCCAAAAGTGTTGGGATTACAGGCGTGAGCCACCGTGCCCGGCCACACCAGGTATTTCTCAGGAAACACACACACAAGTGTTTTTCTGCCCTCTCACTCAACACAACCACAGTCAACACCTCAACACCATAGAATACTTCTGTGACCAAATACGTGGGGTTTTTTTTCCCACACACCAAGCAGCAGACACCGGCTGGGTGTCCTCTCATTCAGTTCAATTCTGATGCTGTTTACCTGGAGATAGCATCACATCCCACAGGGTTAGAACTCAGTCCCATCAGACTGTCCCCACTTCAGACACCTGCAAGTCCAAGCCTCCAGAACTTCTGACCGACTGGTTTCAAGTTGGGGTTCCCTGACCTCCTCGATTAATTTGCTAGAGCGGCTCACAGAACTCAGGGAAACTTACGTTAACCAGTTTATTATAGAGGATTACAAAGGACACAGATAAAGGGATGCATTGGGTGAGGTATGGGCTCTGAGCTTCCATGCTTTCCCCTAGACGCCACTCTACAGGAAACTCCAGGTGTTCAACTGTCCGAAATCCTGTCCTTTTGGTCTTTTGTAGGAGCCATGGGAAAAGTTCCCCTTCACCCACTGAAGGTTTGCTGAAAAATCAACTGACAAAAAGCTGATTAATAAGAGAAAAGGCGGCCAGGTGGAGTGGCTCACGCCTGTAATCCCAGCACTCTGGGAGGCCAAGGCATGTAGATCACCCGAGGTCACGAGATGAGTTCGAGACCAGCCTGGCCAACATAGTGAAACCCCCATCTCTACTAAAAATACAAAAATTAGCCCGGTGTGGTTGCGCATGCCTGTAATCCCAGCTACTCCAGAGACTGAGGCAGGAGAATCGCTTGAACCCAGAAGGTAGAGGTTGCAGTGAGCCAAGATCACGGCCACTACACTCCAGCATGGGCAACAGAGCCAGACTCTACCTCAAAAAAAAAAAAAAAGGAATGTAATCCCCAATGTTGGAGGTGGGTTCTGGTGGGAGGTGCTTGGGTGGTGGATCCCCCATGGCTTGCTTCTGTCCTCTTGATAGTGAGTGAGTTCCCCCAAAATCTGTTTTTTGGGTTTTTTTTTGTTTTTTTTTGTTTTTTTGTTTTTTTGGTTTTTTTAGGGGGACAGTCTTGCTCTCTTGCCCAGGATGGAGTGCAGTGGCACGATCTCGGCTCACTGCAACCCCCACCTCCTGGGTTCAAGAGAGTCTCCTGGCTCAGCCTCCCAAGTAGCTGGAACTACAGGAACCTGCCACCACGCCCGGCTAATTTTTGTATTTTTTTTTTTAGTAGAGACAGGGTTTCACTATGTTGCCCAGGCTGGTCTCAAACTCCTGACCTCAAGTGATTTACCTGCCTTGGCCTCCCACAGTGCTGGGATTATAGGCGTGGGCCACTGCACTCAGCCTCTGTTCTTTCATAATGTGTGGCAACTCCTTTCCCCTTGCTCCCCCTCTGGCCATGTGATGTGCCTGCTCCCACTTCACCTTCCACCATGAGAAAACCTCCCTGAAGCCTCATGAGAAGCTGAGCAGGTACCAGCACCATGCTTCCTGTAAAGTCTGCAGAACCATGAGCCAATTAAACCCCTTTTCTTTATCAGCTATGCAGCATCAGGTATTTCTTTACAGCAATGCAATAACGGCCTAACACACTCCCCAACCATGTGTGAGGGTTTCAGTTGCTGTACATCCTTGCCAACAGTTGGTATTGTCATTCCTTTCAATTTTGCCAATTTTCCAGCCACTTTTTGAAGACTGTAGCCCCAACCTGCTCCTTTTGTTACCGGAAAGGGGCCCCGGTCCAGACCTCAAGGCAGGGTTCTTGGATTTTGTGCAAGAAAAAATTTGAGGCGAATCCATAGAGTAAAGTGAAGGCAAGTTTATTAGAAAAATAAGAGAACAAAAGGGCTGCCGGTTAACCATTTTTATGGTTCTTTTTCTTTTTCTTTCTTTTTTTTTTTTTTTTTGAGACAGAGTCTTGCTCTGTTGCCCAGGCTGGAGTGCAGTGGCTCGATCTCAGCTCACTGCAAGCTCCGCCTCCTGGGTTCACACCATTCTCCTGCCTCAGCCTCCTGAGTAGCTGGGACTACAGGCGCCCGCCACCATGCCCGGCTAATGTTTTGTATTTTTTTAGTAGACATGGGGTTTCACAGTGTTAGCCAGGATGGTCTCGATCTCCTGAGCTCTTGATCCTCACCTCGGCCTCCCAAAGTGCTGGGATTACAGGCGTGAGCCACCGAGCCCAGCCTCTTTATTTTTTTTGAGATGGAGTTTCGCACTTATTGCCCAGGCTGGAGTGCAATGCTGTGATCCCATCTCACTGTAACCTCTGCCTCCCGGGTGCAGGAGATTCTCCTGCCTCAGCCTCCCGAGTAGCTGGGATAACAGGCACCCACCACCACACAAGGCCAATTTTTTGTATTTTTAGGAAAGACAGGGTTTCACCATGTTGGCCAGGCTGGTCTCGAACTTCTGACCTCAGGTGATCCATCCACCTCAGCCTCCCAAAGTGCTGGGATTAGAGGAGTGAGCCACCATGCCCAACCGGTTATTTCTTGAGGATATGCTAAATAAGGGATGGATTATTCATGCCTCCCCTTTTTAGACCGTATAGGGTAACTTCCTGACATTGCCATGGCATCTGTAAACTGTGTACCAGTGAGGGCCATCAGAGGTCAGCCTCATTGCCGTCTTGGTTTTAGTGGGTTTTAGCCGGCTTCTTTACTGCAGACCGTGTTATCAGCAAGGTCTTTATGACCTGTATCTTGTGTCAACCTATCTCATCCTATGACTTAGAATGCCTAACCATCTGGGAATGCAGCCCAGTAGATCTCAGCCTCATTTTACCCAGCCCCTATTCAAGATGGAGTTGCTCTGGTTCAAACGCCTCTGACACTTCATCCATCCCTTGCAACAACCCCACTGGGCACAGGTGATTGCCCTGGACTGACCTCCAATCTGTCCAGCGCCTCCATTTGGGCTGGACAGGAGGTCAGCTAGCCCCTTGGTGGGGGCTGGCCTAAGCTCTGCCCCATGGAGTTGCTCCATAATGAGTGGCACTAGGACGGCCCAATCAAAGCCTTTTCTCAGCACATATACCAGCAGGGAGTAGGTGACATGGATCAGGACCATGGTAGTGACCCTGAGCCACCCCAGGGGGTTGAGCTGGGGCCTGGGGGATTGTGGCGCTGGTGCATCAGTCACTTCTTTCTTGCCTTTTCCTAGTTCCCACCTATGCCTTTTACTCAGCATTGGCCGTAAGTGCCCCAAGCACTGTCGCTGGAAAGCATTTGGCTTCTACAGATGTAATGTTTTTGAAATGAATGTGGATGCCACTGTGATTAATAACATTCAAATTCACTGAAAGCATTTCTGAATTCAAAGCTGTCTTTTGTGCTGTATTTTCTCAGCCAATGAATACATTAAAATACAGCTATTAACAAATGGGATGGAAATAGGTGAAGCTGTTGAAATTTAAGAGTGAGTTCAGATGGGCCCTGGATGTAAACCAACATGGCCATTTTGGAGTTTCCATCGGAACAGGATGCTTCCGATCTTCCACTTCCCTGGAGTCACCCTTCCTTGTAAGATCCAGTGAAAATGGCTGTCTCTGTCCTTCATACCAGGGAAGGCTAGCATCCTTCTCAATGTTTTTGAGAATCTCCAGTGAATGCCTACGATCTTCTGTTACCTCTTAGCCCAGATTTCTTCAACCCTGCCCCAGCTCCCTGCATACTGCTGCAATTTCCCTTCACAATGCTTCACTAGAACACAGGCCTGGCCCTTGCTAGTGGGGTGATCAGACAGGGACCACAGGAGCCAGACTGCCTGGGTTCAAAGCCTTGCTCTGCAACTGATGAGCTGATTGGCCTTGGGCAATGGTCTCCATCTCTCTGGGCTTTGGTTTTCTCATTATAAACTGGGGGTAAGTGTGGCCCCTACCTCTTACGCCTTGCTGCAGGTCACATGAGTTAGTGTGAGTAAAGCATCAGCAGTTAGTTAGGGAATATAAGCCATCATTTTTATTGATACCCCTCCAAGCACTATAGTGTGTAACTGACTTTTTTTTTTTTTTTTTGAGACCGAATCTGGCTCTGTCACCCAGGCTGTAGTGCAGTGGCGCAATCTCAGCTCACTGCAACCTCTGTCTCCCAGGTTCAAGCAATTCTCCTGTCTCAGTCTCCCAAGTGCTGGGACTACAGGTGCGCACCACTATGCTTGGCTAATTTTTGTATTTTTAGTAGAGACAGGGTTTCACCATATTGGTCAGGCTGGTCTCGAACTCCTGACCTCAGGTGATCTACCTGCGTCGGCCTCTCAAAGTGGTGGGGTTACAGGCATTAGCCAACGCACCCAGCCTGTGTAACTGACTTTTATGGACGAGTTGGGAACAGCAGAGGGGGATTACAGATTTACAGTTTAGCACCTCTTGTCCGTCCCCACCCCACGAAGCGTCTCAGCAGCCTGCCATCTCCTCTGGCCTTGGCCTGTTGCCATTTCTTGGGGGCTGCTGCCTTCCCACCTCTCTGGACCCTTCTCCTAACTGTCCTCTAAGTTCCACAGCCTCCCACCTGCCTCTCAGCCACCAGAAGAAGATGCAAGTTGGTTTTACATGGCATCTGCATTCTGGTCTCAGCTGCTGTAACTACAGAAAAGGCTCTAAGACAATGACACCCAATGAGGCCAAGACGGCCCCTCAGAGGAGTCTGGGAAATCTGCAAGGTCATTTTTCTTTGTCAAAATGGGAGACAGAGACCTGTTTTTATATAAACACAAAATAAATAATTTTTGCATGCTTTCAACATACACAGAATTTTCTAGGAACATGACTATTGTGTACACAAAGAGAAGATTGTCCTTTGTTTTGCTTGGAATTTGGCCAAGACTCATTGCCCATTTCATGTCACTGGCAACAGCACCACCTGTGGGGTCTGAATCACCATCACAACTACCTGTGTCCCTCTGCCTTGTGGCCGCCATGGTCTCCGTGGCCCCACCTCTAGGAGCAAGTGTGGGGCCACCTCATCTCTGGCTGTAGTCAGCCTGCAGATTTTCTTTCTTCTTCTTTTTTTTTTTGAGATGGCGTCTCACTCTGTTGCCCAGGCTGGAGTGCAGTGGCACAATCTTGGCTCACTGCAACCTCCACCTCCCAGGTTCCAGCGATTCTCCTGCCTTAGCCTCCCAGGTAGCTGGGATTACAGGCATGCACCACCACACCCGGCTAATTTTTGTAGTTTTAGTAGAGACGGGGTTTCACCATGTTGGCCAGGCTGGTCTCGAACTCCTGACCTCAGGTGATCCGCCCACCTCAGGCTTCCAAAGTGCTAGGATTACAGGCATGAGCCACCACGCCCAGCCTGCCTGCAGATTTTCATCCTGAAATTTATATTATTTTATTAGAAATTAGCCTCCTTTTATTTCTCCTTCATATTATAGTTAGGATATCATTGTTTTTTTTTTAAAGCATGTGTGAGGGTAGGTTAGTTTATTTATGAATTTCATTTCAGCTTGGTGAAGGGAACATTACAAAATATTTGTAATTGGGGGGCGGGGATTGGGTCTGACTTCTCTACCTTTGCATAATTCAAGAAATCCATTTCTGAGCTCTCGGCAACCGGGAGTGATTTGCTTCTGAGATGAAGTGCCCAGAGGTGCAGGCTGCTGCTGCCCTTTAGTCTTTGGAATCACTTTTTCCTCTTCCCTATAAGTGTTCTGGGTTCATGACCCCATTGCTAATCTCTTGCTCCCAGGCCTCTCCCCTAGACCTGTCCTCCACAGAGTGGCCCCAGGAGATGCTCCCAGCATATCAATACTTCTCAGCTTGAAACACTCATGTGGCCCCACGTCCCCCATGATTTACGTTTGTCCCTTGAGCTGTGTGCAGGGCACAGCCTCAATTCAGCTCACTCCTCCCCTCTCATTTTGCATCCAGCCTCTGCTCCTTTGCCCATGCTGTTCCCTCTGAATGGACTGCTGCCTCACCACCCTGCACCCCTGCACCCTCACCGCCCTGCACCCCCTGCACCCTCACCGCCCCGCACCCCCTGCACCCTCACCTCCCCGCGCCCCCGCACCCTCACCTCCCCGCACCCCCTGCACCCTCACCTCCCCGCGCCCCCGCACCCTCACCTCCCCGCACCCCCTGCACCCTCATCTCCCCGCGCCCCCTGCACCCTCACCACCCCGCACACCCCGCACCCTCACCACCCCACACACCCCGCACCCTCACCTCCCCACGCACCCCGCATCCTCACCTCCCCGTGCACCCCGCACCCTCACCTCCCCACGCACCCCGCACCCTCACCTCCCCGCGCCCCCTGCACCCTCACCACCCCGCACCCCCCTGCATTCTCACCATCCCTCACTCCCTGCACCCTCACCACCCCGCGCCCCTGCACCCTCACCACCCTGCACCCCCTGCACCCTCACCTCCCCGCACCCCCTGCACCCTCACCACCCCGCACCCCCTGCACCCTCACCTCCCTGCACCCCCTGCACCCTTACCACCCCACACCCCCTGCACCTTCACCTCCATTTCTGACTGTCCCCAGTGACTTCCTATTCTTCTCTTCATTAGAAACTCAGTCCTGAAGTTCCTGGGTCTTGAAGATGCCTCTAGAAAATCAGCTTCTAGACCAGGCGCGGTGGCTCACACGTGTAATCCCAGCACTTTGGGAGGCCAGGGGTGGGGGGGCAGATCACTTGAAGTCAGGAGTTCAAGACCAGCCTGGCCAACATGGTGAAACTCCGTCTCTACAAAAATACAAAAATTAGCCAGGCATGGTAGTGTGCACCTGTAATCCCAGCTACTCAGGAGGCTGAGGTGGAAGAATCGCTTGAACCTGGGAGGCGGAGGTTGCAGTGAGCTGACCAAGATCATGCCACTGCACTCCAGCCTGGGCAACAGAGCGAGACTCTGTCTCAAATAAAAAGAAAAGAAAATCAGCTTCCACCTGGGTGTGGAGTTGGGCAGGGGAGAAGGGGCCACTGGGGCAGGGAAGAGACAGATGTTGGATTTTAGAGGATCCAGTAAAGGATGCTACTCTTCTCCATCCAAGTTTGAAAGCGACTGAGAGAGACACACAACAGTCAGACAGAGAGAGACGAAAATATTTTCCTGTGACTTAAGAGCAATGGCCAAGTTGGCTTCCTGCTATCCTACCCTTGAACTTGACATTCACCCACTGAAAATGTCCAGTCCCTGGCTCAGTGGGGATACCAGAGGCTGCTAACTGCCAGGCAGCAACAGACCAATAAAGCCTTCCAAAAGAGATGGCGCACTGGGCTGGGCATGCCCAGGAGCTCCTCCCAAGCTTGGCCATCAGGTAAGTCACTTCTCTGCAGGGGAGAAGGGGGGAGTGAACACATGGTGTTGCTGTAATTCAATGGACACTTCCCCATGGAAGCACCATGATGTCGAGGAGGGAGGGGAGGAAGGAAGGGCAGTGCTCAGAGGGGAGGAAAGCTGTGACCCGAGATGCCATTGCCTGGTTAATGTTCTTGGCAAGTCCTGGATGGGGCAGGAGCTGGAAGAGGAAGCTGAGGCCA
Organism: Pongo abelii; assembly: GCF_028885655.2. NCBI lineage: Eukaryota > Metazoa > Chordata > Mammalia > Primates > Hominidae > Pongo > Pongo abelii. The sequence continues at coordinate 13,436,359 of NC_071994.2, forward strand.
CAGGAAACCGTCAGAGCCCGGGACTATGCCAAGAACTTCTCTACTTTAAAATAACTTTTGGCTGGGTGTGATAGCTCATGCGTGTAACCCCAACACTTTGGGAGGCTGAGGCAGGCAGACTGCTTAAGGTCAGGAGTTTGAGACCAGCCTGACCGACATGGTGAAACCCCGTCTCTACTAAAAATGCAAAAATTAGCTGGGTGTGGTGGCATGCACCTGTAGTCCCAGCTACTCGGGAGGCTGAGGCGGGAGAATGGCTTGAACCCAGGAGGTGGAGGTTGCAGTGAGCCGAGATTGCGCCATTGAACTCCAGCCTGGGTGACAGAGCGAGACTCCATCTCGAAAAATGGTAAAATAAAATAACTTTTATTATCAGCAAAGCTGTGTAGGGGTGGAAAGGTGTGCTAACTTTCCTCATTCATCATAAAGGTCATGGCTGACACTCCTATAATAAAAGACTGGTTAACAAGAGGAAAGCATAACAAATTTATTTTTATAAGACACAGGAGCCTTCAGAATGAAGACCCAAAGATCCAGGGAAACCTATCTATTTTTATGCTTAGATTCTATGCAAAGCAGACAGCCATGTAGAAAGGTGATCGGACAAAAGGGCATGATTCATGGGAATAGACTGAGCAGGGACACCCAGCAAGGCCTGTCTATTGAGATGCTTCTTGGCCTCTCTGTACGGCACTTCTTCCTGCAGGTATGGGGCAGGACCCTTTCTGGAATAGGGGTCTTTAGGGGAGAAGGGAGAGAGTGACCCATTGTAGGTTTTATGGTTTGCTTTAGGGGAGAGGGGTTCTAGTTTCTATGACTGGGGAAAAAGAATTCTGGTGTCTAAGGATTCCTCTGGGGGCAAAAGAGTGGCAGGAGACAGGAGGATGGGAGAATGTCAGAGAGAGACTTGGCTTTTGAGACCTTCCAGTTTCCTTTAGTTCAAAGTACTCAGCCTGCCATAGCGCCATACTTTGGAGTACCGTTTTCTGAGCCCTAACAGCTGTGCACGTACATTGGAGAAAGTGGGAAGTTGCAGATGAGCAAAAACAAAGAAAACAAAACCACTCTATTCCTACCACCTAGGGAGTATCCTCATTGTCTATCCTCCCATATCTCTTTTTTTTTTTTGAGACAGTCTCACTCTGTCACCCAGGCTGGAGTGCAGTGGTGAGATCTCAGCTCTCTGCAGGCTCCACCTCCCAGGTGCAAGTGAGTCTACTGCCTCAGCCTTTGGAGTCACTGGGATTACAGGCGCCCGCCACCACACCCGGCTAATTTTTGTATTTTTAGTAGAGATGCGGTTTCACCATGTTGGCCAGGCTGGTCTCGAACTCCTGACCTGAGGTGATCTGCCCGCCTCAGCCACCCAACGTGCAGGGATTACAGGCATGAGCCACCGTGCCCGGCCTCCATATCTCTTTTTAAGATTTTTTTTGTGTGTGCGTGAGACAGAGTCTTCTCTGTCACCCAGGCTGGAGTACAGTGGTGTGATCCTGGCTCACTGAAACCTCCACCTCCCAGGTTCAAGCAATTCTCCTGCCTCAGCCTCCCAAGTAGCTGGGATTACAGGCGCACGCCACCACGCCCAGCTAATTTTTGTATTTTTTTAATAGAGATGGGGTTTCACCATGTTGACCAGGCTGGTCTCCATCTCTTGACCTCAAGTGATCCGCCCGCCTCAGCCTCCCAAAGTGCTGGGATTATAGGCATGAGCCACCACACCCGGCCTCGAATCTCTTTTTATGCCTATGTAATTTTTTATTATTTTTTTTTAGAGGCAGGGTCTCACTATGTTGCCCAGGCTGGTCTCAACTCCTGGGCTCAAGTGATCTGCTTGCCTCAGCTTCCCAAAGTGTTGGGATTACGGGCATGAGCCTCAGCGCCCAGCTCTGCATATGTAATTTTTTTGTGTTTTGTTTGTTTTTCTGAGACAGAGTCTCGCTCTGTTGCCCAGGCTAGAGTGCAGTGGTGCAATCTTGGCTCAGTGAAACCTCCACTTCCCAGGTTCCAGTGATTCTCCTGCCTCAGCCTCCCTAGTAGCTGGGACTACAGGCCCTTGCCACCATGCCCGGCTAATTTTTGTATTTTAGCAGAGACGGGATTTTACCGTGTTACAGGCTGGTCTTGAACTCCTGACCTCAAGAGATCCACTTGCCTCAGCCTCCCAGAGTGCTGGGATTACAGGCAAGAGCCACTGTGCCTAGCCATATGTAATTTTTAAAATCAAAATGAGATCATACTGTCCTTGTCAGTTATCTCAGCCTCTCTCTGTCAATACATCTCCATCTTATCTAATGCTCAGCCAACATTCAAATTCTCTCATTGCTCCTAAAATGTCCTTTATGCTGGCACCTGAAAAAGGGAGTGCAGTCAAGGACCCTGCAAAGCCTGTGGTTGGATGCCCTTAAGTCTCTTTTAGTCTGGCATGTCCTTTTTTATGACAATGACATGTCATAAAACTGGACTTGTTGTTTGCAAAATGCCCCACCTTCAGGGTTTATTGTGTTGTTTTTCTCATTTCGTTTCTTCATTAGTCTCCTGTATTTCTGGTAAACTGGAAATTATTGGACCCAAGTTAGGCATTTTGGGCAAAAAGACATCATGGGTGATGGTGGTATGCCACGCAGCATGACAGCAGAAGCACCTTCACATCATGAGTGATACTGAGCTAGGGGGATGGTTTCCTGAAGGACTGGATTGGAGGCCTTCCTGGCTAGGAGACCCCTGCAAGCTCCTTGCTTTTATTTTACTGACATGGAAACGGAGGACCCGAGAGCAGCCTCCTGGAGCACAAGCCTTTGCAGTTTATAGAGGGTCTTCTTGAACCTGCAGGGACTTCTCCACAGGCCCAAGATGCAGTTTTGATTTCTTTCTTCCTTTCTTTTCTTTTTTTTGTTTTGAGATGGAGTTTCGCTCTTGTTGCCCAGGCTGGAGTGCAATGGCACCATCTCGGCTCACCGCAACCTCCACCTCCCAGGTTCAAGCGATTCTCCTGCCTCAGCCTCCCGAGTAGCTGGGATTATAAGCATACACCACCACACCCGGCTAATTTTGTATTTTTAGTAGAGACAGGGTTTCTCCATGTTGGTCAGGCTGGTCTCAAACACACAACCTCAGGTGATCTGCCCACCTCAGCCTCCCAAAGTGTTGGGATTATAGGCGTGAGCCACTGCACCTGGCCGAGGAGTTTTGATTTCTATGTTAAGGAAACTGACACTCCAAGGGGTGAAGTGACCAGAGCTGGGACATGCTTTCTGTTTCCCCTGTGCCAGGCCCCAGGGCTCTGCCTGACCTTCTGCATCAGGAGAGGCCTAGTGTACCTGGCTCTTGGGTTATCAGGGCGTGCTCTGGCTCCAGGGAAGCCCAGCACCTGTCCTTGCCTTTCAGAGGGACGGGCCTTCGCTCTGGGCTGGGGGGCGGGGAGGGGACGCAGCTGTCTGGGCCCCCGAATCTGCTGACTCAGCAGGTCTCAGGTTTCCCTCTGAGAGGGAGGCAGCCTTTTTGCAGGCAGCAGAGGACATAGTGGGAGGCTCTGGGGCTCTGAAGGTGGCCCCAGCTTTGTCTGTCCTGCTGCTCCCTGGTTCTGCTTCCGGACTCGGGAGTAAACTGAGTCTCAGAGAGCCTGGAAAGCAACTGGCCCTGGACACACAGCCAGATATGGCAGAGCTGGTTGTGCCTAAGCTGTATGGCTTGACTTCACATCGCAACCCAGGGCAGCTTCCATTGTGCCCTAGCCCTGCAAACCAACCTAGGGGAGGTCCCCTCTGGCCAACCAGTCCCCAGCCCAGTTAGAAGCCAGATGAAGTAGGGCTGGGCGCAGTGGCTCACGCCTGTAATCCCAGCACTTTGGGAGGCCGAGGCGGGCAGATCACCTGAGGTCGGGAGTTCGAGACCAGTCTGACCAACATGGAGAAACCCCATCTACTAAAAATACAAAAAAAAATTAGCCGGGCAAGGTAGTGCATGCCTGTAATCTCAGCTACTCGGGAGGCTGAGGCAGGAGAATCGCTTGAATCCAGGAGGCGGAGGTTGCGGTGAGCCAAGATCGCACCATTGCACTCCAGCCTGGGCAACAAGAGTGAAACTCAGTCTTAAAAAAAAAAAGAAAAAAAAGAAACCAGGTGAAGTAAAGAGGGCACCGGGTGAACTCCAATCACAACCTAGCCTGCCTTCCACCTAGCCAGGCCTGTTCACGCAGGCACTCACTGACATTCATTGCTGCCCAATGTGGGCCAAGCTCCCACTAAATGTTGGGGATATACAGATAACTAAATGTGGGGGATATACAGCCGGGCGCAGTGGCTCACATCTAATCCCAGGACTTTGGGAGGCTGAGGTGGGCGGATCACGAGGTCAGGAATTCGAGACCAACCTGACCAACATGGTGAAACCCCATCTCTACTAAAGATACAAAAAAGTAGGCGGGCATGGTGGCGTGTGCCATAATCCCAGCTACTCGGGAGGCTGAGGCAGGAGAATTGCTTGAACCAGGCAAGCGGGGGTTGCAGTGAGTTGAGATCACGCCACTGCACTCCAGCCTGGGCAACAGAGTGAGACTCTGTCTCAAAAGAATAAAAAATAAAAATAAAAAGATTTAGAATCAGAATTGTTTTCATACTTGGCTCAGTGACTCACATGTTTTGTGACCTTGGACAAGTCATTTGACCTCTCTTAATCTCAGTTCCATTATCCAAAAATAGTGATAAAACTTGCTGGTTGGTTTGTTGAGAGAGGTAAATACATGTAGAGTACTTAATAACAGAAGCTCTTGCTTATATGATGCTTACTATTTGCCAGGCACTGTTCTGTGCATTACACAAAGATTTATTTAATCTTTACAACAGAGGTAAGTACTATTATTATCATTCTCATTTCACAGATTAGGATCCTGAGGCCTGGAGAAGTTAAGCAACCTGTCCAAGTTCACACAGCACGTAAGTGGTGCAGCTGGGCTTCAAATTCGGCAGGCAGTCTGGTTTCAAAAGAAAGTAATGTTTGTGGGCCCAGGTATGGTGGCTCATGCATCTAATCTCAGTGCTTTGGGAGGCTGAGGCAGGAGGATCACTTGAGGGCTGAAATTTGAGACCAGCCTGGGCAACACAGCAACACCTTGTCTCTACAAAAAATTTAAAAATTAGCTAGGCTCGGTGGCACACACCTGTAATCCCAGCTAATCAGGGGGCTGAGGTGGGAGGATCCCTTGAGCCCAGGAGCCCAAGGCTGCAATGAGCTATGATCACACCCCTGCCCTCCAGCCTGGGAGACAGAGTGATGAGACCCTGTCTCAATTTTCTTTTTTTCTAAAAAAAGAACAATGCTTGTATGTCCAGGCACCGAGGCTCACCCTTGTAATCCCAGCACCTTGGGAGGCCGAGGCAGGTGGATTACTTGAAGTCGGGAGTTCGAGACCACCCTGTCCAACATGGCAAAACTTCATCTCTACTAAAAATACAAAAATTAGCCAGGGCCGTGTGCGGTGGCTCACTCCTGTAATTCTAGCACTTTGGGAGGTCAAGGCAGGTGGATCACCTGAGGTCAGGATTTCAAGACCATCCTGGCCAACCTGGTGAAACTTTGTCTCCACTAAAAATACAAAAATTAGACAGGCGTAGTGGCAGGCGCTGGTAATCCCAGCTACTTGGGAGGCTGAGGCAGGAGAATCGCTTGAACCCGGGAGGCGGAGGTTGCAGTGAGCCAAGATTGTGCCACTGCACTCCAGCCTGGGCGAGAGAGTAAGACTGTATCTCAAAAAAAAAAAAAAAAAAAAGAAAAAAGAAAAATGCTTGTAATTACCGTGCTTAGACTATGGCCTGGCCATAGCACTTGTATAGGCTAGACGCTAACATCGGGTCCCAAAAGGGAAATGTTCTCTATCTACTCGCTCTCCTCCATTGTGCTAGGCCCCTTAAGTTCTCTGAGGTCAAAGGGCTGATAGGTCTGTGCACAGCACAGTTTGAGAAGGTATATTAGGTAACCAATGCTGTGATAATGCTGTACAGCACCCCAAAGCTCAAAGCTCAGTGGCTTAAATCAGCAAGCATCTATTCGCAGGCCCACAGGCCTGCAACTTGGTCGGACTTGGCTGTGTGGCTCCGCTGCAGATGGCAGGTCCAGCTCAGCCCAGCTGCATGTCTCACCCTGGGGCCCAATAATAGTCAAGGATCTCCAGAGAAACAGAACCGATAGTGTGTATGTGCATACAGTTGAGGAGATTTATTATGAAAATTGGCTCACGTGATGATAGAGGCCAAGAAGTCCCACGATCTGCTGTCTGCAAGCTGAGAACCAGGAAAGCTAGTCATATATATAATTCAGTCTGAATCTGAAGGCCCAAGAACCAGGAGCACGTGGATGTCCCAGCTCAGGAAGAGAGAGACTTCTCCCCTCCTCTGCCTTTCTGTCGTATTCAGGCACTTAATGGGACTGGGTGCTGCCCACCCCTTTTGGCGAGAACAACCTTCTTTTATTTATTTATTTATTTTTTGAAATGGAGTCTCGCTCTGTCATCCAGGCTGGAATGCAGTGGCGCGATCTTGGCTCACTGCAACCTTTGCCTCCCAGGTTCAAGCGATTCTCCTGCATCAGCCACCCGAGTGGCTGGGATTACAGGCACGCACCACAATGCCCTGCTAATTTTTGTATTTTTAGTAGAGATGGGGTTTCACCATATTGGCCAGGCTAGTCTCCAACTCCTGACCTCAAGTGATCCACCTGCCTCAACCTCCCATAGTGCTGGGATCACAGATGTGAGCCACCATGCCTGGCCTAAGAGCAACCTTCTTTACTCAGTCCATTGATTAAAACGCTATTATTTTCCAGAAACACTCTCACAGATACACCCAGAAATAATACGAGCTATCTGGATACCCTTAGCCCAGTTAAGCTGGTCCATAAAATTAACCATCACAGGCCCGGACTGAAGGGGCAGCAGCAGCCATCTGGGAGGTATTTATTCTTCCAGTGGCTACAGCAAAAGCACAAGGAACCAGGAAAGCTAGTTTCAGCTTCTGTTCACGTCTGAACAGCAAGTCCTGGCAAGTCACATGATCAAGCTCAAAGTCTAGAAGAAGAGAGTACACTCCACCCACCAGGGGCCATGGTTGATGGGTAAAATGCTAAACATTGCTACAAGGTAATGAAGAATTGGGATCAAGAACTCAAACTTTCACAGAAGGGAAGGGCCCAGGGCTGGGCAACCCAGCCTGTGGCCAGATATCACGGTGGGAACTCTCCAGAAGCCAAGAGTGGCCCTGAGCTCCTTCCAGTTTTGGAAACTCCTGGGTTTTTGTTTTTGTTTTTTTTTTTTGGAATCTCACTCTGTTGCCCAGGTTGGAGTGCAATGGCACAATCTCTGCTCACCGCAACCTCCTCCTCCCAGGTTCAAGGGATTCTCCTGCCTCAGCTTCCCGAGTAGCTGGGACTACAGGCGCGCACCACCACGCCCGGCTAATTTTTGTATTTTTAGTAGAGACGGGGTTTCACTGTGTTAGCCAGGATGGTCTCGATCTCCTGACGTCGTGATCCACCCGCCTCGGCCTCCCAAAGTGCTGGGATTACAAGCGTGAGCCACGGCGCTTGGCCGCCCCTGGTTTTTTAAAAAAATCAAGACATGCTAATACGGCTTATGATGATTGTGGCATATTTTAGATGTTTACATTTAACAAATTAATGCTTTTAGCACACACACAAATTGCCAAGCAATATAATTACGCTATTCACAAGAAAATTATAGGATTTATTAGAATTATTAATTGTCGGTACACTTCGGGCAGTGTGCCGCAGGTGTGAAGCTTCCCAATGAATGTTGTCATCAGTTGTCATCAGTCGGGCCAGGTTCCCTGTCACTGAGCAGGTGACCTCCTTTGGAGACGATGCCCAAGGTCTAACCCTGAGGCACTCACTGCGCATTAGAAATACCTGGGAAGGGCCAGGAGCGGTGGTTTGGCTCATAGTCCCAGCACTTTGGGGGGCCGAGACGGGCAGATCACCTGAGGTCAGGAGTTTGAGACCAGCCCGGCTAACATGGTGAAACCCCGTCTCTACTAAAAATACAAAAATTAGCCAGGCGTGGTGGCAGGCACCTGTAATTCCAGCTACTCAGGAGGTGGAGGCATGATAATCGCTTGAACCAAGGAGGTGGAGGTTGCAGTGGACTGAGATCACGCCACTGCACTCCAGCCTGGGCGATAGAGCAAGACTGTGTCTCAAAAAAAAAAAAAAAAAAAGAGAAATACTTGGGAAGTTTTTAAAAATGCTGAGGCCTGGGCTTCACCCACAAAGTTTCTGATTTGATAGGGCCAGGGTGGTGCCTAGGCATCAATATTTTTTCAAAAACTTCCTGTGAATTCTGATGAGCAGTTAGGGTTAAGAATTAATGGAGTCCAGGCATGGTGGCTCACGCCTGTAATCCCAGCACTTTGGGAGGCCCAGGCAGGCGGATCACAAGGTCAGAAGATCGAGACCATCCTGGCTAACACGGTAAAACCTCGTCTCTACTAAAAACACAAAAAATTACCCAGGGGTGGTGGCATGTGCCTGTAGTCCCAGCTACTAGGGAGGCTGAGGCAGGAGAATCGCTTGAACCCGGGAGGCGGAGGTTGCAGTGAGCCGAGATCGCACCACCGCACTCCAGCCTGGGTGACAGAGCGAGGCTCCGTCTAAAATAAAAAAAAGAATTATTGGATTATGGGATGGGCAGGTCTAAGCCAATTTGGGCTAATGAGATGAGATGTAAAGGGAGGCTTACCTGGGGCTTTTGGGAAGGCATCTTCTTCATTCTGGAAAGCAAGCCCTGGGAAGCTGAGTCTCTCTCCCGCTGGACGGAAATAGGAAGCATTCTGTCCGGCTGCTCCTGGGGGCCATCTTGCAGCCATGAGGGAAGCCTGTGTGAAAAAGAAAGTCAGAGAAACAGTCAGAGCTTTGATCCCACCATACCTGAGGCTTAACTAACCGGCAGTTGTGTGAGCCAATAGAATCTCCTCTTGCTTAAGCCAGTTTGGGTCTTGTTTCTGTTGCTTGCTCCTGCACGTGTCTAATCACGAAAGCACTTGTGAGGATTGAGTGAGACGTTGTGTATGGAGTGCTCCGCATAGGGCCTGGCACTTGTGAGTGCTCCATAAATGTTAGCTGCCACTTGTCACCCCCACAGAGGGAGTGCACAGAGCAAAGGGAGTGCCCTGGCACAGGTAGTCCGAGGCATGCTGCGTTGCAGAACCTAGACCCATGGCTTAGGTTCTTGGTACATTTATTTTTTTAGCGGGTACTTGATAAATTTCTGCCCAATGGGATGGATGCTTCATGCTTTCATTTCCCTTTGCTCAGTGCACTGATCTCTGCCAGATGCAAAGAGGAAGTAATCTGATGATCTGATTATAATAATATGGTCCCTTGTACCAGCAACGGTGAAGCTTAAACCACAGGGGCAGATTTGTGTAAGAGGCTTACCACCCAAAGGGTGAAACAACCAGGCAGGCGGGGGAGCAGTTAATTAAACGAAGGCTTACTAAGTGCCTACTTTGTGCTGGACATTGTATTAAGGCAGCTGAGGAAGCTCCAGGGTCTTTGCCCCCAGTAGAAAGCTTGAGGAGTCTTTGAGGAGGGGAGAAGCACCCTGTCCCTTACCCTGTCATCTTCTATATACCTCAGCTAATATAATGGAGGTCAATGCCCCCAGAGAAGGTCCGAGGCTTCACCCCTGAGCTGAAGCACTGAACGGACAGACTGACAGACGTAGCCGAGGTGTTGCAGGAACACACAGAGCTCACTGCTGTCCACCAAACCTTCTCCTCTTCCAAGGCCTCCCCATGCCTCCGTGATGTGGGGAACAGGGAAGGAACGCTACTCTTCCACGTGCAGTGCTTTTTAAAAGAATGATGATTTTTGCACCAAGCAATATAGTCCCATGGTCCAAACATCAAAACAGGATAAAAAAGCAGGGACTGGGCCAGGCGTGGTGTCTCATGCCTGTTATCCCAGCACTTTGGGAGGCCAAGGCGGGTGGGTCATGCGGTCAGGAGATCGAGACCATCCTGGCTAACATGGTGAAACCCCGTATCTACTAAAATACAAAAAAAAAAAAAAAAATTAGCAAGGCATTGTGGCACATGCCTGTAGTCCCAGCTACTCTGGAGGCTGAGGCAGGGGAATTGCTTGAACCCAGGAGGCAGAGGTTGCAGTGAGCTGAGGCCGAGATCGCGCCAGTTCACTCCAGCCTGGTGACAGAGTGAGACTCCGTCTCAAAAAAAAAAAAAAAAAAGCAGGGACTGAGAAGTCTTGTTTCCATCCCATCCTGTTTGCTTGTCTCCCGTCTCTAAGATGACCCCTTTTTCCGTTCCTTGGATGTCCCTCTCTCAGAGCTGCTGCTGCTGCTGCAGTCTGCTCTGCACTAGTTGTTAAATATTTTGATTATCACCCTGCCTTCCCGCGTCTCTGAGACAAAGAACGAGGAGATGCAAAAATAGATTTTTTCCTTGCCTCTTGCCATGGGCTGGATGTTTGTGTCTCCTCTGTCCCCCACATGCCTATGTTCCTACCCCCCAAATTCCTATGGTGTAATCTCCACCCTCAATGTGATGGTATTGGGAGGAGGGGACTCTGGGAGGTAAGTGGGTCCTGAGAGTGTAGCTCTCATGAATGGGATCAGTGTCCTTATAAAAGGGACCCCAGAGAGCTCTCTGGTCCTCTTCCTGCCATGTGAGGACACAGTGGCAAGTTGGCAGTCTGCAACCCAGAAGGGGCCCTCACCAGACCCAACCATGCTGGCACCTGGTCTTGAACTTCCAGCTTCCAGAACTTTGAGAACTACATTTCTATAGTTTCCAAGCCACCCAGTTGATAGTATTCTGTTATAACATCTCAGACTGACTAAGATAACGCCCTTCTTTCTCACACAGAAGTAGTAACATTATAAACACTCTGTTCTGTATCTGGCCTTTTTAATTAAACTATCCCGGGGTCCTTCCCTCTCAGTATAAGAAGCTCGTTTGTTCTTTTTTGTTATTGTTGTTGAATAGTATTCCTTCCATACTTTGTTTAATCAGACCCTGGTAAAATGCACACTTATATTGTTTCCAATCTTTTTTTTTTTTTTTTTTTTTGAGACAAGGTCTCGCTCTGACACCCACGCAGGCTAGAGCAGTGGCACAATCATGGCTTGCTGCAACCTCGACCTCCCAGGCTCAAGCAATCCTCCCACCTCAGCCTCCCGAGTAGCTGGGACAACAGGCTTGCACCACCATGGCTGGCTAATTTCTTTTTGTTTTTCATAGAGACGGGGTCTCACTGTGTTTCCCAGGTTGGTCTCGAACTCCTGGGCTCAAGCAATCATTCTGCCTCAGCCTCCCAATGAGCCTGCACCCGGCTCCAATCTTTTCTTTTTTTTTTTTTTTGAGATGGTGTTTCACTCTTGTTGCCCAGGCTGCAGTGCAGTGGCACAATCTCGGCTCACTGCAATCTCCGCCTCCCAGGTTCAAGCGATTCTCCTGCCTCAGCCTCCCGAGTAGCTGGGATTACAGGGGCACACCACCAGGCCCAGCTAATTTTTGTATATTTAGTAGAGACGGGGTTTTACCATGTTGGCCAGGCTGGTCTCGAACTCCTCACTTCAGGTGATCCACCCGACTCAACCTCCCTAAGTGCTGGGATTACAGGTGTGAGCCGCTGTGCCCAGCCTCCAATCTTTTGCTATTAGAAGCCACGCTGCCGTGAATAACCTGGTACATCATCCTTGCCAGGCTCTACCTATAAGAATAAAATGTAGACTCAGGACTGCTGACTCAGAGGGCAAATACATTTACAACTTTGATAAATATTGCAGAATTGCCCTCCGTAGGGAATATAACACATTGAATCCCCACCGGCAACATACGAAGGTTTATTTTTTTTTAAGGGAATCAAATAAAATACTTTTCTTATTGAAAACAAAAACACAGTCCTCGTGGAGGACTGGGAAATACAATCACAGAGCAGAAAGTAAAAATTACTCAGAATCAGAATGTGCGGAGACCTCCCGGATTTGCAATCTGGCATATTTCCCTCAAGTCTTGATTCATGCCCTGCATACTGTTCCAGAACCCGATTTATTCACTCCACCAATATTTTGTGAACAGCGTTGTCTCATGTCAGTAAATATTTTTTATTATACCTTCAGAGGCAGGACAGAACAGAGATATTAATTAAGCAAATGGACCCTGGTTCAAATCTCAGCTCTATTGCTGTCTATCTGTGCAATGTTGGGCAAATTATATAAGTATTCCCAGCTTCGACTTCCTCTTTGTGAAATGAGGATCATAAAAGCACTTACCTGTAGAATTATTGTGAGAGTTGAATGCATCAGAACTCATGAAATGCGCAAACAGGGCTTGGCACAGTAAACACTATAAATAATCCCAGCACTTTTGGAGGCCCAGGCAGGTGGATCACCTGCGGTCAGGAGTTTGAGATCAGCCTGGCCAACGTGGTGAAACCCCATCTGTACTAAAAATACAAAAATTCGCCAGGTGTGGTGGTGGGCGCCTCTAATCTCATCTACTCTGGAGGCTGAGGCAGGAGAATCACTTGAACCCGAGAGGCAGATGTTGCAGTGAGCCAAGATCGCGCCATTGCACTCCAGCCTGGGCAACAAGAGCAAAACTCCATATAAACACACACACACACACACACACACACACACACACGATAAATGTTAGTCGATGCTGCATCATTTTTGACTGCCTGGTAGTCCCTCGGATGGACACGCCATAGTTTGTTGGATGAATTCCTTGTTGTTAGACATTTAGGTTATTTCTGTGTTTTCGGCAATACTTCGATGATGCAGCTTGGTAGATATAACTTTATCCAGATCTCTGGTTTACCTTTGCTGAGGGAGGTGAGGGGACAAGTGTGGCCCGTCCCTCATGGCTGCTCAGGGTCTACCTTGATGTGCTCCTTTGGAACTCCCTGGAGTTGGTTTCCACATCCCTTCTCCTCTGGATTTTCCTTCCTGCAGGCTCAAGAGGCAGGGTCTGGGCTTTCTGATGCCTCTCTCAGCCCTACTACCTGTGTTAACTCGGTCGCTTCTCTTGTCTAAGAAAATGCCAGAGTCTTAAAGCCATCTATCTACCAATGAATAGATTTTAAACATGTGGTCCAGCCATACGATGGAATATTATTCGGTAGTAAACAGGAATGAAGTCCTGATGCATACTATGACATGGATGAAGTTTGACAATATCATGCCAAGTGGAAGAATACAAAAGAGCAAAAATGAAACACAAAAAGGCCAGATATTGTATGATTCCATTTATATGAAATGCCCACAATAGGCGAATCCGGAGAGATAGAAAGTAGGTTAGGGTTGCCAAGGGCTAGGGGGAAGGGAAATGGGAAGCTCATCACTACAGGGTTGCTTTTTTATTTCTCTTTTTTCTTCTTCTTCTTTTTTTTTTTTTTTGTTTGAGATGGAATCTCACTCTATCACCCAGGCTAGAGTGCAGTGGCGCGATCTCGGCTCACTGCAACCTCCATCTCCCGGGTTCAAGAGATTCTCCTGCCTCAGCCTCCTGAGTAGCTGGGATTACAGGTGCGTGCCACCAGGCCTGGCTAATTGTTTTGTATTTTTAGTAGAGATGGGGTTTCTCCATGTTAGCCAGGATGGTCTCAATCTCCTGACCTTGTGATCCACCTGCCTCAGTCTCCCAAAGTGCTGAGATAACAGGCATGAGCCACCGTGCCCGGCCACTACAGGGTTTCTTTATGGGGGGATGGAATGTTCTGGAATCTGATGGTAATGGTTGTACAACCTTGTGAATATGCTAACCCCCCACTGAATTATTTACTTCCAAGGAGTCAATTTTATCTAATAAAAGGCAACTGAGTAGACCTAGCACTGGGGGGACATGAGGAGCCACCACTGGTTTGTCACCTAGCAGAATAAAGTTTAATCTCTGTACCATGGCCTGCGAGTCCCTTTGCAAACCTTGCTGCTCATTAGAACCACCTGGGAAGCTTAAAAAAATCCCAGTGTCCAGGATGCACCCAGACCAAGTAAACTTAATGAATCCAATGGGCATCCAGGGCTGGGAACTAGCCCCCACATGGTCTTAAAACAACAACAACAAAACAAATAAAACTAAACTAAATATCTGACCTGAATGGGGAGGACCCCACGGCCCAGAGAGATGAGAGCATTTGCTTAGTAAGTCATGGGCTGCCCCACTGTTACTGGAAAGGGATCCTGATCCAGACCCCAAGAGAGGCTTTTTGGGCCTCACGCAAGAAAGGATTCGGGGTGAGTCCATACAGTAAAGTAAAGGCAAGTTTATTAAGAAAGTAAACGAATAAAGAATGGTTACTCCATAGGCAGAGCGGTCCTGAGGGCTGCTGGTTGGCTATTTTTTTGGGTTATTTCTTGCTTATATGCTAAACAAGGAGTGAGTTATTCATGAGTTTTCCCAGAAAGGGGTGGGCAATTCCTGGAACTGAGGGTTCCTCCCACTTTTAGACCATATAGGGTAACTTCCTAATGTTGCCATGGCATTTGTAAACTGTGATGGCGCTGGTGGGAGCATCTTTTAGTATGCTAATGCATTATAATTAGCATATAGTGAGCAGTGAGGATGACCAGAGGTCACTTTCGTCGCCATCTTGGTTTTGGTGGGATTTAGCTGGTTTCTTTACTGCCTCTTGTTTTATCAGCAAGGTCTTTGTGACCTGTACTGTGTGCTGACCTAGCTCATCCTGTGACTAAGAATGCCTCACCTCCTGGGAATGAAGCCCAGTGGGTCTCAGCCTCATTTTACCCAGCCTCTATTCAAGATGGAGTTGCTCTGGTTCAAACACTTCTGACACTGCTAGGCAGACTCATTGCTTTGTGCACCAAAGCTTGGGCTCTGGAGCCATGTGGGCCTGGGTTCAAATTCCGAATCTACCACTTTAGCCTAATCGCCTAAACCTCTCTGGGCATCAGCTTCCTCATCCAGGCTAATAGTACCTGCTCCTCAGGGATCAGATGAGGTACTACATGCAAAGGGCTTCTCCTAGTGTCTGGCACATCCTGAGCCTTGTTTTAAGCATTTTATTAGCAATTTCTACTGCTTGGAGGGGAGCAAGGGAGCATGACTCTGACCCAATTTACCTGCCCCCACCACCTTTTTGAGAGAGGGCCTCACTCTGTCACCCGGGCTGGAGTTCAGTGAAGGGATCCTAGCTCACTGTAGCCTCAGAACTCCTGGGCTCAGGCAATTCTCCCGCCTCAGCCTCCTACAGGGGGGTGCCACCACACCCAGCTAATTTTTTAATTTTAATTTTTTGTAGAGATGGGGGTCTCACTATGTTGCCCAGGCTGGTCTTGAACTCCTGGGATCAATCTGTCCTCCTACCTTGACCTCCCAAAGTGCTGGGATTGCAGGTATAAGCCACTGCACTTGGCTTCAATTTACCTGTCCTTTTATACGTTTAATAATCATAAGAATTTTTGAGCTCTTGACTATTCCAGGTACTTTACAGGGTACCACTCCCATAAGGCCAATATGGGGAGCAAGGCATGGGAAAATGGGTGTCTTGCTCTAGGTCCCCTGATTGAACCCTGAGTTCTCTTCTATATGGATGTATACAGCGGTGGGAGGTAGGAATAGGGTGGCCCAGCCTCTGTAACTCTCCCGGTGGTAGATTCTCTGGGATGGGAATCACCTCCTTTCTTTGTCCATAACACCGAGCATAAATCCTGGCACCTTAAAAGGAGCTCAAGCAGCCGGGTGTGGTGGCTCACGCCTGTAATCCCAGCACTTTGGGAGGCCGAGGCGGGTGGATCACTTGAGGCCAAGAGTTTGAGACCAGCCTGGCCAACATGGCAAAAACCTGTCTCTACTAAAAATACAAAAATTAGCCGGGCATGGAGGCGCACATCTGTAATCCCAGCTACTCAGGAGGCTGAGGCAGGAGAATCGCTTGAACTCTGGAGGCGGAGGTTGCGGTGAGCTGAGATTGTGCCACTGCACTCCAGCCTGGGTGAGAGTGAGATCCTGTCTCAAAAAATAAAAATAAAATAAAAAGGAGCTCAAGCAATGTTTGCAGAGCTCTCCCAGGGCTGTAGAGCAGCCCCACTGCTGGCGAGAGGTCACACGCTGAGAGCTGCAGTCCTCCGTGTGGCCACGAGGGGTCTCCACGCTCCACCGAATGGCTGGAGGGTCTCTCCTAAGGCTACGCGCCAGGCCATGGCTAACTCGGAGCCCCTGGACACTGGGCACGAGGGTGACAGGGTGGGACGCCAGGCCCTGGCCTCCCAGGGTGCCATCCTTCCTCCCTCCTGTCTTCCCCTGGGGTCAGGTTAGAGATCACCATGAGGTCCTGCCTCAGGCTGTCACGGCCTGTCAGGGGCTGGGGGCCTGCTTTACGCGGGCTGAATGCCTACTGTGTGTTCTTTCTGCCTGCTCTGAGGCTGTCGTGGCCTGTCAGAGGCAGGGGCTTCACGCTGGTTGAACACATACTGTGTACTCCTTCTGCCTGCTCTGAGGCTGTTGTGGCCTCTAAGAGGCTGGGGGTGTGCTTCACGCTGGTTGAACACCTACTATGTGCTCTTTCTGCCTGCTCCTTTTTTTTTGAGGAGTCTGGCTCAGTCACCCAGGCTGGAGTGCAGTGGCACGATCTCGGCTCACTGCAAGCTCTGCCTCCTGGGTTCACACCATTCTTCTGCCTCAGCCTCCCGAGCAGCTGGGACTACAGGTGCCCGCCACCACACCTAGCTAATTTTTGTATTTTTAGTAGAGACAGGGGTTTCACAGTGCTAGCCAGGATGGTCTCGATCTCCTGACCTCGTGATCCGCCCGCCTCGGCCTCCCAAAGTGCTGGGATTACAGGCGTGAGCTACTGCGCCCGGCGCCTGTTCCTTTTCTTTAAACCCCACTGTCACAACCGTGGAAGCAGATGTTGTTTTATTTTCTTTTTCTTTTCTTTCTTTCTTCCTTTCTTTCTTTCTTTCCTTTCTTTCTTTTTTTCTTTCTTTTTTTTTTTTTTTTAAAGAAGTAAGCCTTTATTTCCTTGTTTTGCAAATAAAACTGGCTAAGTTGGTTGCTTTTTGGTGATTAGTCAAAGAGACCAAATCCCATATCCTCGTCTGACTCCTCGCTCCGACTCCTTCTTGGCTTCAACCTTAGCTGGGGCTGCAGCCACAAAGGCAGATGGATCAGCCAAGAAGGCCTTGACCTTTTCAGCAAGCAGGAAGGTGTCATCAGTCTCCACAGACAAGGCCAGGACTCCTTTGTACCCGTTGATGATAGAATGGGGCACTGATGCAACAGTTGGGTAGTGGATCTGCAGACAGACACTGGCAACACTGTGGACACCTTCCAGGAATCGAGAATACAGAGTTTCCTCTGTGATGTCAAGCACTTCAGGGTTGTAGATGCTGCCATTGTCGAACACCTGCTGGATGACCAGCCCAGAGGAGAAGGGGGAGATGTTGAGCATGGTCAGCAGCGTGGCTTCGCTGGCTCCCACTTTGTCTCCCGTCTTGATCAGCTGCACATCACTCAGGATTTCAATGGCGCCCCTGGAGATTTTAGTGGTGATACCTAAAGCCTGGAAAAAGGAGGTCTTCTCGGGCCCCAGACCAGTATTCTGGGCTGGCACAGTGACTTCACATGCGGTAATGGCACCAGCACAGGTGGCAGCTGGCACCTTATTGGCCAGCAGCATGTCCCTGATCTCAGTGAGGTCCTCCTTGGTGAACACAAAGCCCACGTTCCCCCGGATACGAGGCAGCAGTTTCTCCAGAGCTGGGCTGTTTTCCAGGTGCCCTCGGATGGCGTTGCGCATCATGGTGTTCTTGCCCATCAGCACCACGGCCTTCCCGCAGAGGGACATGTGGATCTGCTGCATCTGCTTGGAGCCCACATTGTCTGCTCCCACAATGAAACATTTCAGATAATCATCCAATAGTTGGATGATCTTAAGGAAGTAGTTGGGTTTCCAGGTCACCCTGTCTTCCCTGGGCATCACGGCGTTGCATCAGGGATTGCCACACAGGTTTAAAGACGATGTCACTTCCACGAGGACGCCTGGCAAGAGGCAGGCATTGTTTTCTACACTGCCTGAAGAGTGAAGAGATGTGAGGTTGGTGGGGTTGGGAATCCAACTCAATTCTGCCTCGTTTCAAAGCCTGTGTTCCTTTGGTGTGTCTCTACCTCTCCTGGCACCCCCAGGGCATCTCAGGCCTGGCTTCTGGGCAAGCCGACTGGGCCTGAACTTCACATACCCAGTTGCTCACACAATCACACCCACACACACTGACACACACATGGGCCTCACACCCCATCCACACCTGGAACCTCAGAGCTCAGCAGGGATTTGATACTCAGTCCTTCAAACCAGCTTCTCATCGAGGGGGTGGGTGGGGAGGAGTTATAAGAGCAATTGCTGTAATCCAATCGTCTCAGCTTTTCTTGTTTTCTTCTCTCTGAATACACTTTGCATTAAGGGTTTGTCTTCTTGGTTCCCATGAGAACGCTGTGCTTTTTCTTAAATGAAGGTTCGTTGATCGTTTTTTCCTGTTATTACAAAAGCAATTTGTGCCACTGCAAAAAAACACAAAGAAGCCAAGAGAACAAAAACTCCTCCCTCCCCTCCTCCAGGGACAGCCCAGGCTGACAGGTGTGGCACTGTCCTCCCCACACCCCTCCTCCCCAGCACACCCTCCTCCTGCCATGGAGCCCTGGCGTCCTCATTAGGCCTAAGCTGCTGCTTCTAGATGGGGCTCCCAGGCTGGGAGTCAGAGGCTGGGTCTTTGTCCTGCCCCATCACTGGGTCCCACATGTCCTTGGCAGGTCCTCACCATTTTGGGGTGGGAAGGAGATGATCTCAAAGGGTCTTTTGCCCTCACACTCAAGGATCCTGTTCTCTTATTCCAGACAGATGAATCTGGAGCTGGGCCAAGCAGCAGCTATTAGGAGTTCCTAGGTAACAAGGGGTTCTCCTAGAATAATCTGGAGACCAGGGGAGGCATGGAACCCAAAGCCTCACTCATCGCCAGCATTGAGCAGACAGGCAACCCTCCCAAGGACAGACAGCCGAGTCCATTATAAAGATTCTGGTGTCCTGTGTCCCAGTCCCAGCCAGCTTCATGGTTGTGCAGCCTTTGCAGCTGCAGAGGGCCCTACACTCCAAAGGGCTAGAGCTTGATTTAATGCTCTGCTGTCGACACCCTGAAATTCTTCATGATGTATGAGCAAGGGCCCCACATGTTCATTTTGCACTGGGCTCTGCAAAGTATGTAGCTGTCCCTGTTCCTAATAATAATAATACCTGTTACTGACATACAGCTTGCTGTATAGCCAGCACTGCATATTTTTCCTATATACTGTATAATTCACCTGTCCCTCACAGGAGCCAGGTGTAAATTGGCTTTCTTAGATTTGGCCAGCCCATGTGATAATGTGAACTGGGTGCTAGGCACTTTAGATATGTGACGCTCTGAAGGCTCTCAGCAGTACAAGAAGCCATTTTAAGCCAGGCGCTGTGGCTCACGCTTGTAATCCCAGCACTTTGGGAGGCTGAGGCAGGTGGATCACCTGAGGTCAGGAATTTGAGACCAGCCCTGGCCAACATGGGGAAACCCTGTCTCTACTAAAAATACAAAAATTAGCTGGGCGTGGTGGCGGGTACCTGTAATCCCATCTACTTGGGAGGCTGAGGCAGGAGAATCGCTTGAACCCAGGAGGCGGAGGTTGCAGTGAGCCGAGATTGTGCCACTGCACTATAGCCTGGGCAACAGAGCAAGACTCCGTCTCAAAAAAAAAAAATTATAGATGGGGCACATTATAGAAGAGGCATGAAGTCTGGGGAGGTTAAGTAACTCGCCTGTAGTTGCAGAGCTAGTGAGGAGCCCACAGAACCTCCCCTCCCTGCCCGGCTGGCCAAGGGCCACCCCAGGAGCTCTGCAGCCCTCATCCTGCCCTAGCCACCATCCCAGCTGTGGTGGACACCTGGCAGGGCCTAGGGGGGTGAGAAGCTCCACCCACACTGTCAGTTCCCATTTCCACCACCTCCTGATCCACCAGCAGTTTCTGCACTTCACCACCTCCTGTGCCCAGGTGTGCAGTCGGCTTCCTACATGGGGCACGGAGCCGTGGGGCCAAGAGGTGTCAGTCTCCGTTTCCCCGCACTGCGCTGAGCTCCCAAGCATTCTTTTTTTTTGAGATGGAGTCTCGCTCTGTCACCCAGGCCGGAGTGTGGTGGCGCAATCTTCGGCTCACTGCCACCTCTGCCTCCTGGGTTCAAGTGATTCTCCTGCCTCAGCCTCCCAAGTAGCTGGGACTACAGGCACGTGCCACCACGCCTGGCTAATTTTTGTATTTTTAGTAGAGATGGGGTTTCACTATATTGGCCAGGCGGGTCTCGAACCCCTAACCTCGTGATCTGCCTGCCTCAGCCTCCCAAAGTTTTGGGATTACAGGCGTGAGCCACCGTGCCTGGCCTGCTCCTGAGAATTCTATGTTACAGGTGTGGCTCCAGGAACTCTGGTTCATCAAAGCTGGTTTCACTTATTTATTTATTGAGACAGGGTCTCACTCTGTCGCCCAGTGCAGTAGCACCATCACGGTTCACTGCAGCCTCAACCACCCAGACTCAGGCCGTCCTCCCACCTCAGCCTCCCAAGTAGCTGGGACCACAGGTACACATCAGTACGCCTGGCTAATTTTTGCATTTTTTGTAGAGACGAGGTCTTGCTATGTTGCCCATACTGGTCTTGAACTCCTAGACTCAAAGGATCCTCCTGCCTCAGCCTCCCACAGGGCGGGGATTACTCAGCCCCCAATGCTGGTTATTGCTGAGGTAGCCCAGACAAAGAGAGTTGATGCCAGAGTGAGCCCAGGCAGCTGGAACTGGAGTGGACAGAACAGCACTAGGAGACCCTCACACACCCAGGCTGACTTGCTCAGCATCTCTGTCTCAGCTTCCAAATCTGTAACATGGGGTAAAGCAGGGTTCCCCAAACTTTTTGGCACCAGGGACCTGTATAAGGAGTGCATAAAGCCAGGAGCGGTGGCTCACACCTGTAATCCTAGCACTTTGGGAGGCCGAGGTGGGTGGATCACCTAAGGTCAGGAGTTTGAGACCAGCCTGACCAACATAGAGAAATCCCATCTCTACTAAAAAAATAAAATACAAAATTAGCCAGACATGGTAGCGAGTGCCTGTAATCCCAGTTTCTCAGGAGGCTGAGGCAGGAGAATTGCTTGAACCCAGGAAGCAGAGGTTGTGGTGAGCCGAGATCGCGTCATTGCACTCCAGCCTGGGCAAAAAGAGTGAAACTCCGTCTCAAAAAAAAAAAAAGTGCATAATCTAGATCCCTCACATGCGCAGTTCACAGTAGGGTTCGTGCCCCTATGAGAATCCAATGCTGCTGCTGATCTAACAGGAGGCGGCACTCAGGCAGTAATGAGAGTGATGGGGAGCGGCTGTAAATACAGATGAAGCTTCTCTCATTTGCCCTCTGCTCACCCCATGCTGTGTGGCCCAGGTCCTAACAGGCCACAGACCAGTACCAGTCCGCAACCTGGGAGCTGGGGACCCCTGGGATAAAGAAACCAGTCCAGCAGTTAAGAATTTGAGGTTTGGGAATGCAACATCCTGAGTTCAAGTCCCAGGCCCAGCACTTAACAGCCGTATGACCTTGGGCAGGTTGCAAAACTGCACTTCAGTGTTCTCCATAAAAACACAGCAAAAATGGAGGCATTCTAGTTAAGAACTCAGGCCCGGCAGACCGACAAGAGTTCAAATCCCACCTTGAGCACTTATTAATTATGGTAGCTTGTAACAAGTTATTTCACTTTTCTGAGCCTTGGTTTCCTTGTCTGCCAAGTGCAGATAATCCCTGCAGCATCCTCATGGGGTTTTGTGAGGACCAAATGGCCTGGTGCCTGCGGAGTCCTGTTCTCAGTCCCTGGCACTTAGTAAGTGCCCAATAAGCCGTTACGACAAGTGCAAACGGATGGGATTGCTGGGACGTCACGAGAGCAGGTGCCCTGCCGGAAGGGTCTGTGTCAGGACAAGCCGTCGAATAAGAAAGCCAAGCACAGGGCCATCTTCCCATAGCCAGGTGGCCCTGGGAATTGGTGGCTGAGGCCTGGGAGGGCTGCTTGTTGAGTGAGGTCCAGGGACTAAGCCACCAAGAGGCCGTTGACAGGTCCGTGGGGACATCTTCATTTAATGGGAACTGAGGCAGTAGGATGAGAGAGACAAAACCAGGCTCACATCAGCCTGGGCCGCCTCCCAGCCTCTCAGCTACCTCTCCTGCCCGGCTCTGAAATCAGGCCTCCCTCCCCCAACTCCCGCCAGTTGCCACTCTGTAAACCCTGAAGCTGCGCTCCCACGCTGCACTGCACCACGCACATGAATTCCCCGAGGAACTTCTTAATGCGCTGATTCGGATTCAACCGTGGGGGTGGCCCGAGACCCTGCATTTCTAATCAGCTCCAAGGAATGCAAGACCACGCTTTGAGTAGCAGCATCTAAAACATGATATAAATATAGGTCATGAAAATTAATAATAATGTGGGGTGTGGAGTTACTACTGGATCTGACTAGCAGACTTTGAGAGAGAGCCTGTCTAGGAGAAAATTCTCCCCAGACGTCAAAAGGAACCCCCACCCCAGGTTCTGGGGGTGCTAGAATCTGATTTTGCTCCTAATAGCAAAGAGACAGGCAGAGGGTACCTTTCAGCTTGAGCCACTCGGACGGCGGTTCCCAAACTGCAGACCACACACCAACTGCATCAGAAGTACTTGGGGATTCATTTTTTGTTTTTTGTTTGTTTGTTTGTTTTTTGAGATGGAGTCTTGGTCTGTCGCCCAGGCTGGAGTGCAGTGGCACGATCTTGGCTCACTGGAACCTCTGCGCCCTGCTAATTTTTGTATTTTTAGTAGAGACGGGGTTTAACTATGTTGGCCAGGCTGGTCTTGAACTCCTAACCTCAAGTGATCCGCCTGCCTCGGCCTCCCAAAGTGCTGGGATTACAGGCGTGAGCCACTGTGATGACTGAATTTTTTAAAAATACAGATTCTGAGTCACGAAAAGACAGATCCTGTATGACTCCCTTATATGAAGTATCTAAAGCAGTCAAGTCCATAGAAACAGAAGTAGAACGCTGGTTGCCAGGGTCTGGCTGGGAGGGAGAATGGAAAATTGCTGTTTAATGGGTATAGAGTTTCAGCTATACAAGATGAAAAACTTCTGGATGTCTGCTTTACAATGGTGTGAATATACTTAACAATACCGAACTATCCACTTAAAGATGGCTGAGATGATAAATTTTATGTTATATGTTCTTTTTTTACCATAATGATAGACAGAGTCTTGCTCTGTCGCCCAGGCTGGAGTCCAGTGACCCAGTGGCTCTCAACTCGCTGCAGCTTCCACCTCCCAGGTTCAAGCCTCAGCCTCCTGAGTAGCTGGGATTACAGGCGTGCGCCAGCACACCTGGCTAATTTTTGTATTTTTGGTAGAGACAGGGTTTCACCATTTTGGCCAGGCTGGTCTCAAACTCTGGGCCTCAGGTGATCCACCCACCTCTGTCTCCCAAAGTGCTGGATTATAGGCGTGAGCCACCCCGCCCAGCCTCATAATGATAATTTAAAAAAAAAACAACAGATCCTGGGCCAGGCGCGGTGGCTCATGCCTGTGATCCCAGCACTTTGGGAGTCCGAAGCAGGTGAATCACCAGGTCAGGAGTTCAAGACCAACCTGGCCAACATGGTGAAATCCCATCTCTACAAAAAATACAAAAAATTAGCTGGGCATAGTGGCAGATAACTGTAATCCCAGCTACTCGGGAGGCTGAGGCAGGAGAATCACTTGAACCCAGGAGGCAGAGGTTGCAGTGAGCCAAGATCATGCCACTGCACTCCAGCCTGGGGGACAGAGTGAGACTCCATCTAAAACAAAACAAAACAAAACTAAACAATACAAGAAAACAGATTCTGGCTCTAGCCCCTGAGATCCCATTTAAGTGCATCTTGAGTAGACCCCAGAAACCTATTTTTTAAAAATCTGCTCAGGGAATTTGGGTGCACAGCCAGGTTTGGGGACCACTGGCCAGGGGGAAGCTTTCCCCCAAATATCTCTGGAATCTTTCCACCTCTCCCACCCCCACCTCCGTCTCCACGGCTGAGACTCCATTCTGGACAATGACAGAAGCCTCCTGCGCCCTCTCCCTGCCTCCGTCCTCTCCCTGCCTCCGTCTGCCACGCGGCTGCCCCAGTGATCTTTCAAAGCACAAAT
Source organism: Pongo abelii (assembly GCF_028885655.2). Taxonomy (NCBI): domain Eukaryota; kingdom Metazoa; phylum Chordata; class Mammalia; order Primates; family Hominidae; genus Pongo; species Pongo abelii. The sequence goes on from NC_071994.2 coordinate 13,460,611, forward strand.
TCGATCCTGTTGCCGCAGCTCCTTTAAAACTGTTCCATGGCCTCCCGTTGCCCTCGGTACAAAATAGAAAAAAAGCACAACCTTCTCAGCAGAGTCGAGTCAGGGATTCAGCTGTGCGCACAGAGTATTACAGCAGGAAGCCTTTGGAGCCACAGAGGTCTGTGCAAGGGCCCCGGGAGCACCGGGGAACACAGATGAATTCTGCCAGGAGGAGAGAGGTGGTGGGAAGCCTTCCCAGAGAAAGAGGCGTTGAGCTGGGCCTTGCAAGTGAGCTGGTGTTTGTCAAGAGAGTGGGGTGAAGGCAAAAGGCGGTGGCGGCAGGGGGATTCCAGGCAAGGGGGATAGCATCTGCAAAGCCAAGGAGGTGTTGGGGGCTATGTCCCCCTCAGTGCAGGCAGGGGCTAGGTGAGCTGGGAGAAGAGGGAAAGGTGAGGGTGGGAAGAGGCAGTAAGGGGAGAGCAGAGAGACCGTGAAAGTCCAGTTCAGCTGGGAAGTAGGGAGGGGGTGAGCTTCTCCATCGCCTCCCAGAGCCATCCCGCCCAGGGGCAGGTTACCAGCTTCAGGCCCTTGTCCTCACTCCCCACCCCCCGCCCCGCCCCCCACTGCTTGGTGGGGGCCTTGGGCAAGGCCATCTGGTCGGGAAGGGGGACATGTTCCTTCTCTGCTCCCCCAGGGGCCCTATGGCTCCCACTAATTGTTCACAGTTCATACCCTTGGCTCTCCGCCCCCCTTCCCCTGGGTCTGCCTGGGCGCTTCTCCTTTCCCCTCACCCGTGTGTGTGTGTGTGTGTGTGTGTGTGTGTGTGTGTGTGTGTGTTGTTGTTGTGTGAGTCCTGGAGGTCGTGTGGTCACTCAGTCTCCGTCTTTGTCTGTCTAAAAGCTGGTATGACACAGCGTGCATGTGTTTATGAACACGTCCCTCCCGCCCGAGGGTTCCTAGCCTCAGGGTCAAGTCCCCCTGGGCCTTTCAAGGCTGTAAGAGGTGATTCTAGGGGCTACAGCAATAGAGACCCACCCAGAGGGAGCAGGAGAGCTCCAGCCCACAATTCCAGGGGCCCCACGGCCAGCCACCTCCAGAGGAACACACGGCCTACGTGAAAACAGAGCCCACAGCACAGCCACAGCACCTGGCGCGGCTGAATTCCTCTCCTGCCCCGCTCAATGCCCAGCACCAGCCTTGCACTGCTGTAGAGGAACTCAGAAGCTGCATGCGTTTCAGAAAGGGCCCCTTCGCCACAGTTAGAGAGCAAATAAATGGGTCCTCTGGGGTTGGGCTGGGGCTGGGATTCCCTTTGTAGCCCCCTTCCCCACTGTGGAGGCCCCTTTCCTCCACACACCCTCACCCCTGCAATTCCTCACCTGGAGCAGAAACAAGGTTTTACCCAGGCCATGGGGCCTGGCCATGCAGGTCAGCCCTGGGTCCTGGTGGAGGACCCAAAGTCTCCCTGCTGAGGACCAACGTCCGGTGGCCCCAGCTGGGGTGACATCACACAAGGGGCTGACACAAGGCTTCTGTCTTCCAGGAAGGAGATGGGAACAGAGATCTCCCTGCAAAGGCTGGAAAAGAAATCTCATCCCAGAATTGTTGGCAGAAGGTTAATTGGATGCATTTGTAAGCTTGTTCCTGGGACAGGCATGTTAATAGCACTAAAACATCTGAAAACTTCCAGAGCCACATGGAGGAGTTAATAGGCCTGGGGAGTCCGCGGTCACATTGAGGCACCTCCCAGGAGTGGAAAGAGCAGTGGACCAGGAGTCTGAGAGCCTGAACCCCTGGCTCCTCACCACAGCTCTCTGTGGTCCCCAGGCAAGCCCTGGCCTCTCTAGACCTAGAAAACATTAGTGTGGAAGGTGGGTCACCTGGGTTGCCCGGGTCGCCCGAACGAAGCCTCACTGTGGTCTTGTGTGGTGATGTTATCATTATTTCTGTTTTGTGGAAGAGGAAACTGAGATTCCTCAAATGAGGTGGAATTTGCCACTGCTGGTGCTGGGGTCAGTACTGGAGCCTGACTGCAGGCCAAGGGCTGAAATCACAGGGCTGGACCAAGGGCCAGCCAGAGTAGACGTTCCCTTGGTGTCCACTGGGAGGCGCCCTAGACTGCTTCTCCTAGTTGGCACCAGCGCCTGAATCCCTCAGCTAGAGTGGCTTCCCCTGGGTGATCTCTGGACAAGGTGGGACTGGGGGCTGCCAGCTCCTGGGGCAAGGTCAGGAGGCTTCCTGGTCCTCCCTCCCCATCCTAGCCACACCTATGAAGGAGCCTCCTGCCTTCATCTTCCAAGGACAAGGCAGGGAAGAGTGAGGTTTCAAACCCATGAGGTTTCAAACCTTCCCTCCTCAGGCCCCTGGGGAGCCCATGTATCAGATTGGAGTCAGCTACAAATGTCAGAGGCTCAGAGAGGGTTAGACACTTGCCCCAGGTCACACAGTCAGGTCCGTCTGATTCTGAACACCTAAACTTGGTCCTGATTCAGGCGAGGCTCACGGCAGATGTGGTGGGATTCCACCAGTCACATGGCCCACAGCAGGCAAGAAGGTGCTGGTCAGCTGGGCCTGCAAGTCCCACTGGTGGCAAAAGGGCTGAGTCTCGTAAAGGGGGTTCCTACAGTCACTTAAGGGTCCAGGGCTGGGTGCAGGTAGTCAGGGCCGGGCGTGGGAGCTCGTGAAAGTGCAGGAGGAGGCATTCAGCCAGCGGATGTCCTTGGCGTCAGGGTCGGTGTCTGTATCTGAAAGTGGGCGTGTAAGTGGGGGATGGGTGGAGGCAGAGGGCTGCGGCTCAGGCCCAAGACCCCAGGTCATGCTCGCTCAGAATTCAAGTTTGTCAGCTTGTTAGAAGAATGAGGATGGTGACAGCCAGGGATCTGGGGAGGAGAGAGGCCTTTGGAGATGGGAGTTGGGGAGGCTGTGACTGGGGGATGTTGAGCAATGGCTTGAGGAGGTCGAAGGATCCAGCTTCCTGAGTATTCCGAGTTGGTCTGGAGCTGACGGGGAGTGGCTGGGCTGGGTGAGGGGAGGTGACAGTGACATTGAGTATGGGGACACAGGGCTCTTCTCTCCCTGCTGGGCTTTCTGGAGGGTGGAGGACAACAGGAGGGAAGCCGAGTGTCCCAGGACAGAGATTTGCAAAGTTACAGCCAGTTCCTGCCCTCTATACCCAACTCTTGCAACTGTGACTCTCTCTTAGAGCAAGCCTGACCCTACTGAGACCCCTACCAACATAGAGACCACCTAACCCAACCCGTTACTCAGGTCACCTCACCACAGCAGAGGCAGAAGCAGGCCCAGGGCTGGAGAGAAGCCCATCCCCAGGCCCCAGGGCTCACAGCAATGCCAAGGAGACAAGCAGTCACCAGGTGCACCCGATTAAGGCTGTCCAGGTAGGGGGCTCCATCTCCCCGTAGACAGAGGTAGCCAAGGGGACTATAGGGCTAGAGGAGGCATCCTGGAAAATCCCAGCCCTTCCCCAGCAGGTCACAGAACCGGCTCTCCCAGCTGAAGCCCTTCCCTCCCAGCAACGTGTCCAGGGGCACCTGACTTGAACTATAAATAGAGGATGACGGAAGGCTCCGGAAGCCCAAGGGAGAGCAGGAGAAAGGGATTCTGATTCTCCCCCAGCAAGGCCCTGCAAGGCTGCACTGACAGAGCAACACCTCAGCACTGGGTCTTCGAGGTTGGATAGGAGTGCCCCTGGCATCGGAGGTCCGGGAGGGCCATTCAGGCAGAAGGAACAGTCTGGGGAGGCAAGGAATAGAGCAGGCAGGTGGCTCTGAGAGGCTGGACATAGGCTGCAAGGGGCTGTGGCAGTTCCTGAGACCCAGTGGCCAAGGGCCCTGAATGTCAGGCTAAGGGCTTTGTTCTGGAGACTCGAGTCTTGGTCTTAGGGCAGTTCTGGTTTTGTGGTGAGGAGTTAAGAGTAACACACAAGGCCGGGTGCAGTGGCTCACGCCTGTAATCCCAGCACTTTGGGAGGTTGAGGCAGGTGGTCACTGAGGTCAGGAGTTCAAGACCAGCCTGGCTAACATGGTGAAACCCTGTCTCTACTAAAAATACAAAAATTAGCTGGGTGTGGTGGTGCACGCCTCTAATCCCAGCTACTCAGGAGGCTGAGGCAAAAGAATCGCTTGAACCTGGGAGGCAGAGGTTGCAGTGAGCTGAGATTGCGCCACTGAACTCCAGCCTGGGCAACAGAGCAAGATCCCTTCTCAAAAAAAAAAAAAGTGACACACAAGAACATGTAACATACAAGAACAAGGTCACCTGGAGCAGAGTACCAGAAAGTACATGGCCATCTTTCCCCGTGGAATGGAGGAATACCATGGTGTGCCAGAGACTGCTAACTATTACCCAACATCTGTTCTGTCTTCTTTGCCACTGAACCCCTGATTTTTGCTGGGCAAACAACCCCCTGACATACAAGCTACATTTCCCAGCCTCCCTTACAGCCAGGTATGGCCATGTGTATAAGTTATAAGAAGAAGTGCCACTCAGAGGCAGGAGGTTGCACCCTGTTAACTCTTCTCCCTTTCTGCTGGAAAGGAATATGCATGTAATTGCTCGAGCAGGAGCAGCTATCTTGGATCATGAGGTAGAAGCCCCATGTTAAGGATGACTAAGCCACAAGAAGGAAGTGATCTGGGTTTCTGATGTTTGTGGAGCTGCCACACCAGCCCTGGACCAGAACCTCCAAATATTGTTTACTCGAAAGAAAAATAAACTTCTATATTATAGTTTACCACACAGTTTCTTAAGTTTTCCTTCAGATGCACATAACCTAAGCACATACAGGAAAGGAATTAACCTCGAAAGAAGAACCTCAGAAGAATTTTATACATCTTTTTTTTTTTTTTGAGATGGAGTCTTGCTCTGTCGCCCAGGCTGGAGTACAGTGGCACGATCTCGGCTCTCTCCAACCTCTGCCTCCTGGGTTCAACTGATTCTCCTGCCTCAGCCTCCTGAGCAGCTGGGACTACAGGCACCCATCACCACGCCCAGCTAATTTTTTGTATTTTTAGTAGAGACGGGGTTTCACTGTGTTAGCCAGGCTGGTCTCAATTTCCTGACCTCATGATCCACCCGCCTCGGCCTCCCAAAGTGCTGGGATTACAGGCGTGAGCCACCGCGCCCGGCTCAGGTCAAGCAACTTTGATAATGGTAGTGGCTGAGCTGATAGGTGCTTGCTTGGTGCTGCATGCTTTACATGTATTATCTCATTTAAATGTCAGTCACCTTACTTGAGAGGTCTCCATTTTTCAGATGAGGAAGCATGTCCAGAGAAGTCTGGTGACTTCCCCAAGGTCACACAGTTGGCATGTGTCAGAGAGTGTGGCTGTCAGATTCTCAAGCTCATGCCCCTAACATTCTGGACACTTTGACTGACCCTCCGTCTCAGGCTTCCCCATCATTAAAAAGGGCAGGGGGTGGACAGGTGACATTCTGCTCCATCACAGCTCGCAGCCCAGCTGCCTGCTGCAGCAGGAAGGGTCCCTGCTGGAGCCCAGTGCCTTCACCCGGCCTTTCAGCAACTTCCCTGAGGCCTCCACCCCCAGGATGGTGAGAAGTTGTGCCTGGGGGCTCTTTTCCTGCCTTTGAGAGGGTGAGGCCTTGGGGAGGGAGGAGCTGGGTCCCCAGTGCCCAGGTCTGCTGGCTAAATTTAGGTGCTGGGGCATAGAAAGAACAAGGGTAATTAAGGGGTGTGGTGTCACTTTCCAGCTGCCTCTCACGTCCCCTGAGAAGTCACACACCATTTGGGAAGGAGCAAGGAGGCGTGGGTGATAGAGGGGAGGAGAGGGGAGGAATGATGGACAGTTGGAGCCGGAGGTGGGGGAAACCTACAACTCCTCCACAGACCCGATGGCTGCCTGAATCACAGCGAGACAATTTTCAGCCAAACACCCCAAGGGCTTTCTTCAATTAACACCATTCGTAAATGGAAAGTCTGTCCTGAAAGTGGTGACCCTGTCATTGGAAATGCTCTGCCCAAAAGGAAATCTAGCAAGCATTGATCAGGCACAAGATGCAACAGGATTTACACGTATGTTCTCAGTAAGCCCTTGCAACAACGCTATAAGGAAGGTGTTATCATTCCCATTTTACAGAGGAGGAAACTGAAGAGTTAGCTTCCTAGGTTGCACAGCTGAGACTTGTGGGAGCCAGGATCTGAACCAGGCAGGCTGGCTCCGGAGCCCCTGTGCTTAGCTGCAGGGTACAGCTAACTCTGGCCTACCGCAACATGGTCAGCTATCACCCTGCAATCAGAGAAGGATTATAAAGAAGGTTTAAAGAAGGCTTTGCTGAAGAGATGAGAAGAGAAGTCATTGTAGGTGGCAGACGCTGCTTCTACAAAGACTGAAAGGTAATTCTGCCCGCCCCAAAGTGCACAGTCTGATGTCAAAGCAAGCACAAGGCTACTGTGTTGGAGTCTTCACAATTGTTGCTTTATCCCTCTATCAAAACGAGACCCGAAGCCTGAGCATGGTGGCTTATGCCTGTAATCCCAGCACTTTGGGAGGCTGGGGCGGGTGGATCACTTGAGGTCAGGAGTTTGAGACCAGCCAACATGGTAAAACCCCATCTCTACTAAAAATACAAAAATTAAGGCAAGGCGCGATGGCCCACGCCTGTAATCCCGATACTTTCGGAGGCTGAGGTGGGTGAATCACCGAGGTCAGGAGTTCGAGACCAGCCTGGCCAACATGGTGAAACCTCATCTCTACTAAAAATACAAAAATTAGCTGGGCATGATGGTGTGTACCTGTAGTCCCAGCTACTCGGGAGGCTGAGGCAGGAGAATTGTTTGAATTCCGGATGCGGAGTTTGCAGTGAGTCGAGATGGCGCCACTGCTCTCCAGCCTGGGTGATAGAACAAGACTCCGTCTCCAAAAACCAACAAACAAACAAAAAACAAAAATCATCAGGTCATGGTGGCAGGCATCTCTGATACTAGCTACTCAGGAGGCTGAGGTAGGACAATCACTTGAACCCTGGAGGTGGGGGTTGCAGTGAGCCAAGATTGTGCCACTGCACTCCAGCCTGGCCAACAGATACCCTGTCTCAAAAAAAAAAAAAAAAGAAAAGAAAGAAAACACCCAGACCTGAATCACCCCATTAAAAATGGGCAAAGGGTTTGAATAGGCATTTCTCCAAAGCAGATATACAAATGGCCCGTAAGCACACAAGAGATGCTCAGCATCGTTAGTCATGGGGGAAATGCAAATCAACATCACAATGAGATACCCCTTCCCACCACTAGGATGGGCTACAATAAAAAAGAAAGACAATAACAAGTGCTGGAAAGGTTGTGAAGAAATTGGAACCCTTGTGCACTGTGCTGGGAATGCACAGCAGTGCAGTAGAAAACAATTTGGCAGTTCCTCAAAAAGTTAAACATGGGCCGGGTGCGGTGGCTCATGCCTGTAATCCCAGCACTTTGGGAGGCCGAGGTGGGCGGATCACGAGGTCAGGAGATCGAGACCATCTGGTTAACACAGTGAAACCCCGTCTGTACTAAAAATACAAAAAATTAGCCAGGCGTGGTGGTGGGCACCTGTAGTCCCAGCTACTCGGGAGGCTGAGGCAGGAGAATGGCATGAACCCGGGAGGCGGAGCTTGCAGTGAGCCTACATTGCGCCACTGCACTCCAGCCTGGGCGAGAGAGCGAGACTCTGTCTCAAAAAAAAAAAAAAAAAAAAAAGTTACACATGAATTACCACATGATCCAGCAATTCCACTCTTAGGTATATACCTAAGATATCTGAAAACATAAGCCCACAAAAAACTGTGCTCCTATGAATCTGAATGTTCATAGGCTGGATCTCGGCTCACTGCAACCTCTGCCTCCTGGGTTCAAGAGATTCTCCTGCTTCAGCCTCCTGAGTAGCTGAGACTACAGGCGCACGCCACCACATCTGGCTAAGTTTTGTATTTTTAGTAGACACAGGTTTCACCATGTTGGTCAGGCTGGTCTCCAACTCCTGACCTCAGGTGATCCACCCGCCTCAACCTCCCAAAGTGCTGGGATTACAGGCATGAGCCACTGCCCCCGGCAAAATGGAAACAAGTTAAATGTCCCTCAACTGATGGATATATCCATACAGTGCAATATTATTTGGCAATAAAAAGGAATGAAGTACTAATACATGCTACAAGATGAACGAACCTTAAAAGCCTTATTCTAAGTGAAAGAAGCCAGACACATTTGATATAATTCCATTGATATGAAATGTCCAGAATCAACAAATTCATAGGAACAGAAAGGAAATGAGTAATTTTCAGGGCTTGGGTGTGGGAGGGAATGGGGAGTGACTGCTATTGGGTGCAGGGTTTCTTTTGGGGGTGATGTAAATGTTCTGAAATAGATACTAGTGATGAATGCACGACTTTGTGAATATGTTAAAAACCACTGAAGCGTATACTTCAGAAGGGGGAGCTAAGGCTCCCATAAATTACATGTGAATTATATGTACATATGTATCAATAAAGCTGTTATTAAAAAAACTCCCAGACCTGTCTCTAATATTTGCAAGAGCACAAATGAAGACCCACATACCATATGCCTAAATATTTCAAAATCAAGCGAACAAGCTGTTAAATAAAATATGTTCTCTTCTCTTACCTTGACAAATATACATTCATAGTGCCACAATTGAAAAGCATGTGTAAAGCTCCGGTTTTTATATGCTTGAAAGCTGGTGTGTTTGGGTATTCTGTTGAAGGGCCGGCTGTGTTTAGACAAGTGATCAAATAAAGACATACATAATTCACAAATTCTTATCGTTTTAGTCCATAAAAATGTTCAGGCCTTTATTTCACCAAAATTGCTAATTTGTATTTTAGTGACAGTACCCATCCAAAAAGATTACAGAAATAAAATATAGTTTTTGTCCAAAAGGAAAATTATAGTAAAGGTAAAATTTTAAATGTTCTTTAAAAAGGTATTTTTTTCTAAAATATCCAAAATTATTTATTGAAATTAAAAGGCAAAATACAAATTATAATGAGTGTAACTGTTTTTTGAGAGAGAGTCTTGCTCTGTCACCGAGGCTGGAGTGCAATGGTGTGGTCTTCGCTCACTGCAACCTCCACCTCCCAGGCTCAAGCAATTCTCATGCCTCAGCCTCCCAAGTAGCTGGGATTACAGGCGCATGCCACCGTGCCCAGATAATTTTTGTATTTTTTGCAAAGACAGGGTTTCACCATGTTAGCCAGGCTGGTCTTGAACTCCTGGCCTCGAGTTATTTGCCCCCCTCAGCCTCCCAAAGTGCTGGGATTACAGGTGTGAGCCACTGCACCCAGCCTAGTGTAACATTTTAAATCATCATTTTAAATTAAATCTGGGGCTGGGCATGGTGGCTCACACCTATAATCCCAGTGCTTTGGGAGGCCAAGGTGGGAGGTTTTCTTGAGGTCAGGCGTTCCAGACTGCTTGGGCCACATAGCAAGACCTTATCTCCACAAAAAGTTTAAAAATTAGGCAGACATGGTGTCGTACACCTGTGATCCCAGCTACTCAGGAGGCTGAGGTGGGAGAATCACTTAAGCCCAAGAATTCAAGGCTGCAGCGACCCATGATCGTGCCACTACACTCTAGCCTGGGCTACAGAGTGAGACCTTGTCCCGAAAAAATAATAATAATAATAATTTTAAAAATATATTAAATCTGAATTTTTATTAGTCTTCTGAAATTGTAATAACATTTTATTAAACATTTTTAGAAAAATGACATATTAGCAATTCCAGTGTTTAACACTATATTAGTTCATTTTCACACTGCTAATAAAGAAATACCCAAGATTGGGCAATTTATGAAAGAAAGAGGTTTATTGGACTTACAGTTCCACGTGGCTGGGGAGGCCTCACAATCATGGCAGAAGGTGAAAGACACATCTCACATGGCGGTAAGACAAGAGAAGAGAGAGAGAATGAGAGCAAGTGAAATGAGTTTCCCCTTATGAAACCATCAGATCTCGTGAGACTTACTCATTACCACGAGAACAGTATGGGAGAAACCATCCACATGATTCAATTCTCTCCCACCAGGTTCCTCCCACAACACGTGGGAATTATGGGAATACAATTCAAGATGAGATTTGGGTAGGAACACAGCCAAACCACATCAAACACCCATCTAGTTGGTACTGTAAATAATCAGTATCACACTTCATGCATGTTATATCTAAATTTATATATACAAATATATGAGTAAATGAACGGTTTAAAGATTGCAAAAGGTTCCTCAGCTGCTGTAGGCGTCATTGTGGATATTGCATTAATCCACAAGAACCTCTGGAACCAAGAATTAGTACATGAAGAAAAGCAAGAAAATGGACAGTTGACTCTGCCGAGAAAACGCTTTGGTTTGCAATAATCTACTGCATTCGCGCTCTCTGAGAGTGAAGATTTAACAAGTTCATCTTAGGCTTTTCTCACACATAAGCATTGCTGCCTCTCAAGTCTACCCTGTCCTCAGAAGCAGAATCTGTCTCTCGGGTCAGCAGCTGCACAATCCCTAAACCTTCATACATTCCAGACTTAGATCACCTTTTGTATCCAGGACCTAGAGCAAGAGAAGAGGAGAAGCAGTCCCCCGGGACCTGGATGGTGCCAGTCACAGGAGTGGGTGTTCAGGGCTGTCCTTGCAGGGGGGCCAGTGCTGAGCTGAGGGCAAGGGTGCCTCTTCCCCTGGTCTGCCAGTGGGACTGAAGGAAAGTACAGCCCTTCCATGGGTCACACATCCCAATGGATGAATGCTCATGAGAATTGCCTCTTTGGGCCCCTGACCCTACTGTCTTCTCTCGCTTGTCCACCTGCCTACAGCTGGCCCCAACACCCCGTACCTCACTGGCTGTCCTGCCACCCCCTATCTGCCAAGCGTCAACCTCAGCAGAGGGTAGAGAGGGGCCGCCCCTCTCCCCAGCTGATGGGCAGATAATATAGCTGTCTCTCCTGGAAGAGGGGGTGACAAGGGTAATTACCCACCCACCAGCTAGCCACCCAGAGGAGCAGTCTCTGCCCCGGGAGGTTATGACAACAGGGGAAGGCTTCCTTCACCTCCTGTTATGGCCATTGCCTCCCTGCCTCCTGAAGGCTTCTGGGTGCTGGAGCTTTGAAGATGCCCAGCCCCCTAGTCCTCTAAAGGGGGCTTGTCAACCAAGCAGCCATATCACTTTGTGGGGCTGTAGAAAGAGCTCTGGCTGCAGCCTTAGGAGGCCTGGGTTCCAGTCCTGCCCCTGTGTTGCTGTGTGACCCTGGGCAAGTCATTTCCCCTCTCTATACTCTGGTGCCCTGATATATAAATGGGCCTGGCTGGGGGATGACCTGCTCCAAGCCCCCTCCATTGTGTAACAGTGCAGACCCTTGTTGGCTGCCCACCGAATTCCTTTTCCCTCCCTCCCTGCTTGCTGACCAGATTCCAATTTTGTACAGGGTTGCCACATTCCCCCACCTCACATCTGTATAAACAGAAGTTAACTGTGTGGGGTTTCAGGAGAGTTTTCACTTTTAAAAATAAGGGGCAGACCGGGCTCATAGGGTTTCTTTTGGTCCTAACTTCCATTTTTCTTGCCAGGAATCTGAACGTGAAATCTGGAGGTAGGGTAGCCATTGTGGCACCATACGGTTGAAAGTCAACATCTAAAGCTGTGGGAGCAGGAAGCTGGCATCCTGAAGTCAGCACACTGGCTCTGGGCAGCTCGCCTCCAGGGTCCTCGTAATGTGAGAAGAGAAAGCCCTGAAGTGTTTAAGCCACAGTTTTTGGGTTTCCTTTGTCTTGGGACCAAATGTGTTCCTCACAGACACAGATTAGAACCTGTCTGTGGGGTGGGCTGGGTGCGGTGGCTCACGCCTGTAATCCCAGCACTTTGGGAGGCCGAGGCAGGTGGATCACTTGAGGTCAGGAGTTCAAGACCACCAGCCTGGCATGGGGAAACCTGGTCTCTACTAAAGTACAAAAATTAGCCAGGCTTGGTGATGCACGCCTGTAATCCCAGCTACTGTGAAGGCTGAGGGAGGAGAATCGCTTGAACCCAGGGGGTGGAGGTTACAGTGCTTACAGTGAGCCAAGGTCACGCCATTGCACTCCAGCCTGGGCAACAGAGTGAGACTTGGTCTCAAAAAAAAAAAAAAAAAACAGGAATCTGTCTGTGAGGTGACTCCATTGCTCTAGGCCACTTTAGGATGTTTGGACCTGTGCCTGGATGGTATTATTATTATTATTATTATTATTATTATTATTTTGAGACAGAGTCTTGCTCTGTCACCCAGGCTGGAGTGCAGTGGCATGATCTCAGCTCACTGCAAACTCAGCCTCCTGAGTAGCTGGGACTATAAGCACATGTCACCTCACCCGGCTAATTTTTGTATTTTTAGTAGAGACAGGGTTTCACCATGTTGGTCAGGCTGGTCTTGAACTCCTGACTTCAGGTGAGCCGCCCATCTTAGCCTCCCAAAGTGCTAGGATTACAGGTGTGAGCCACCGTTCCCAGCCATAAGCATTTGTTAACCCCTTTGCACGTCCGCATCTCCCCCTTGCTCCCTTGTAAGCCCTGCAGGTCTAGAACAGTGTCACTCACGAGCTCAGTGTCCCAGGGCTGCCATCACAACATACCACAAACTGAGTGCCTTGAAACAACAAAGCTTGATTGTTTCCCAGTCCTGGAGGTCACACATCTGAAATCAGGCATCAGCAGGGCCGTGCTTCCACCAAAACCTGCAGGGGAGAACCCTCCTTTGTTTCTCCCTACATTCTAGTAGTTGGCTCGGTGTTCCTCAGCTTGTGGATGCATCACTCTCATCTCGGCCTCTGTCACCACTTGGCATTCTTCTGGTGTGTCTGTGCCTTCACAGGGCTGTCTTCCCTCTTTTCAGAAGGACACCAGTCATATTGGATTAAGGGCCACCCTACTTCAGCAGAACCTTGACTTAATTTGATTACGTCTGCAATGACCCTATTTCCAAATAAGGTCATGTTCTGCGGTGCTGGGAGTAAGGACTTCAACATTTCCTTTGGGGGTATATAATTCAACCCTTAACTATCTGCAAGGCATCCTCAGCACCTGGCGCAAGAGATATCTGCGGGATGAACAACAAATACAAATAAATAGAACCTTCTGACTGTGAGCTCCCACGGGCAGGGCTCAGCACCCCATATCTGTGTCCTGGGGCCTAGGTCAGAGCCTCCTCTCCTGAGGGCAGGTAGATGGATTTTCATTTAGATGTATCACAGGGAATCTGCCCAGCCAGCTGGCTGACCAAGCCACCTCTGACGAGAGTCCTCTGGCTGGGGGTGGGGGTGGCCCAGGGAGGGGTTTTCACCCCTCAGAGGTGCAGGCCTGACTGCTGAACCCAGAAAAACTGACAGCCTGCTCAGTACTGCTGCCACTCAGCACAGACGGGGCAATCCCTAGGGAGATGTCACAGGCAGCCGGGGGCGACTGATGTCTTGGTGACACTGCTAATCCGGGGCGCAAGCTGCCCTTGTGTGTGTGCATCAGGCTGACTTGCAGTGGGAGTAGAAGGGGTCCTGTTTGGGAGGGGGCAGTGGATGCTGAATCAGGGAAGAGTGGGCTCCTCCTGCCTGGGGTGGGGAGGCGAGGGCAAGCTGGGCTCTGCAGGGCCTACATTCCCGTCCCCCGTGTCAAACAGTCCCTGGACACCACCACCTGTCCCCTCTTCCCCTTCAAGGCTCCAGTATTCGGTGGCCAGCCTGGCTGCACTCAGAAGGCTGGAAGGGGAGGAAGGACCAAGGCAGCAGCCGTAAAGGTCAGCAGCCCTTGGGGCTGGGAACATCCATGATGCAAATGTGGAATTTACACTCCTGGAGTGCCTGTTGGCCAGCCTCCCGCCTGTTTCTATGCCAGCCAGCAGCCTGGGCAGCACGGGCACAGCAGATGTTCTGGGCCTTGACTGGAACGGACAGCTCTGGGACTCCCCACTGCTTTGCGCACCTCCCCAGAAGAGCCCTGATGTGCACGAGGGAGGGCTTCGGTGGGACTGGACAGGTCTGCTCCGGCTGGATGAGCGCAGCCCATCCTACTGGTTGCGGGCTGTCTGCCTGGGATCTCCAACCTCAACTCTCCTGGTTCCACGGCTGAAAGGGCCAGACGTGGGGAGAACAACTAGACACTAACCATTCATCCTGTTCCACCCAGCTTCTTTCCAAGACCAGTTCCAATAAATGAGTTTCCTGACCGTCACAGGGACTTGGGATGAGGGGAAGGAGAGGCAGGACCATGGAGCGCTCCTCCGTGCCAGGGGCTTTCCTTTAAACCTCCTAACAGCCCTGCTCTTATCATCCTGCTATTCCAGGAGAGGAAACTGAGGTTCAGAGAAGAAAGCCTCCCAACAAGATCACACACCCAAAGAATGGCAGAGCTGGGACTCAAATCCGTGTCTCCATCATTTCCTATGGCTCAAAGAGCTGACTCTAATCTTTACTCAGTACCCACCATTCCTGGCCACTGTTCTGCAAACTGCTTAGCCTAGCAGACCTGAAACGATGTCCTCCAAACCTCACACCAGGCACTGAGAGTCACATGCCTTTGCCGTGTGGGTGTGTGTCTGTATGCGCGTGTCCCATGCAGTTGTGCAGTGCCGTGGTACTGTGTGGTGAGTGCGAGGCCAGGAGTCCCAGGCCCAACACCTCGTCAGCCTCACCTAGCCTCTCTGGACTGCAGGCTCATCCCATGTCCTCTGTAAGTCTGGAATCCCCAAGGCAGAGTTGACCTCCCTCTCTCTCTGCTCTTCGAGCTCCCGCCTGCCCACCGGCAACCACAGCAGAGCCTGACATGCCGTAGGTGCTTGATACATCTCGTCCTTGCCTGACTGACAAAGCTGCCATTCTAAGTCCCTGGGGATGCCGTCCATGGCTTCCTCAAAAGGCTTCCCAGGGCAGAACCTTCTCAGTGCTCAATCTTAATTTTCCTCTCATTTACAAACTTGCTTCTCCCCTCCCCCATCCCTCTGCACTGTCACACTCGCACTCGCTGGCATGTGCGCGGGCACTCTCTCTCTCTCTCTCACTCTCTCTCTCTCTCTCAATCTCTCTCTCTCTCTCTCTCTCGCTCTCTATCTCTCTCTCTCTCCTTCAATCTCTCTATCTCTCTGGTTTCTTTTGCTCTATCTCTCTGGTTGTATCTGGGATTCTGTCCTGTCAGTCTTTTTTTTTTCTAAATTTTCTCCTTTCTTGGTCTCTCATGCCTTCCTTTCTCTTCTTCTATCATCTGTCTCTGGCTTTTCTCTCTTTCTCTGTCTCTGTCACTTGTCTCTGTCTCTCTCATCTTTGCTACTATGTATTTGCTTCCCTTCCCCCTCTCTCTCTCTCTCACACACACACACATGCACACACACACACAGGACCCCACCCCCCAGGAGCCCTTCCACGCATCTGTCATGATGTGTCACGTCACATTTTTCTCCTGGACCATCAGAGCCTTTAATCCTATTGACATTCAGTTAACGAGTTTCTCTCACTATTGACAGAACCTCCTGCCCCACCTGTGCTGGGCTGACCGGGATCAGAGTTCAGAGTTGTTGCTGGGCCATTTAGGGCCTGCGGGGAAGGGAGTGGGGAAAATGGCCTCGGTTGTGAGGGGCTCATAGTCTCCTGCCGCGGCCTGAGGGGTGCTATGGGGAACAGCCCCTTGAGTAGTGGGAGTCGCCTCCTCCTTCCTTGGGATGAGGCCGGCGCTGGGGGAGCTGGCACATCGGGGAGGTGCTTTGTGGCGTGCAGGAGGCCGTGGACACAATGAGTCCCTGGGAGGCAGAGGGACCTGCCCAGGGCCATGCAGTGAGGTGCACTCATGGTTCAGGGCCCTTCTTCCCCCATCTCTGGGCTTGCCAGCCAGTTGTTGGTTGTGCCAAAGAGATCTGGGGGCATGGAGCCAGAGAGGAGTGGGGCCAAGCCCATCAGGGATCCAGCGCTAAATGTGCACAGGCTGCTGGGGCTGTGGGTTGCCTGGAGAAGGACAGGGGAGGGCTCAGGAAAGGGACAGAGGCCTGGGGGAACAGCCTTCGGAAGTTGCTGCTGAGAAACGAACCCTTGGGGGTGCCAAGGGAGGTGTCGTCAGCATTGCCTTCTGGGGATGCCAACCTGCCCAGAGCTTAGGACCAGGAGCCCACCTCCCATGGAACCGCACCCTGGGAGAGCAGAGCTGGGCTCTGGAGGTCCTTCTCAGGGAGGGCCTCTACCCCCATGCAGGGCAGTGGGGGTCCAACCCTCTGTTCATCACCCAACTCCAGAGAAGAAATAGCCCTGGGAGAGTTCAGAGCCTCGGTGGGCCAGGTGGGGTGGCTCCTGGCCTAGGGTGTCCTCAGCAGCCTGTCACTGAAAGGCAGCCTGGAATAAGGAAGGACCATTGGCCCGAGTCAGACAAACTGGGTTCGAACCCCCACGCTGCTCTTCAGGGCTATAAGGACTGTAGGAAAGTGCGTAACCTCTCTGGGCCTCAGTTTCCCCCTGTATAAAATGGAGCAACTGCTCTCTGCCTCCAGTGGCTCCCGATGAGAAACGAGCAGTATGTCATATGTAAACGTGCCTGGCATGGCGTACTCCTGCTCGGTAAACAGCCACCAATATAATTGCTGTTTTAAAATGTCGAACCACACTGACATACCATTATTCAAATATCAGATTGGCAAAGCTCACAGAGTTTGATAACACTGTGCTGGCAAAGCTATGGGGACCAGACAGATGCAGACAAGGCCAGTGGAAGCGTAGCCTGGTGTAATCTCCAAGGAGGGCCATCCGACCTCTCCATTCCTTCACAACTGTGCGTAGCCACGTCTAACCCGGCGGTTCCACTCCTGGGAATTTCCCACAGGTCCGCTAGCACACATTTGAAGTGGGATGTGTACAGTTATTTATTGCAACGTCTCATGTAATTACCAAACACTGGAAACAAGCTAAATGTGCATCAATAAGGGATCAGCCGGGCACGGTGGCTCATGCCTGTAATCCCAGCAATATGAGAGGCCAAGATGGGTGGACCATGAGGTCAGGAGTTCAAGACCAGCCTGGCCAGCATGGTGAAACCCCGTCTCTATGAAAAATACAAAAATTAGCCGGGCGTGGTGGTGCGTGCCTGTAATCCCAGCTACTCAGGAGGCTGAGGCGGGAGAATCACTTGAACCCGGGAGGCGGAGGTTGCAGTGAGCTCAGATTACGCCATTGCACTCCGGCCTGGGTGACAGAGCAAGACTCTATTTCAAAAAACAAAAAACAAAAAACAAAAAATAAGGGATCAGTTAAATAATGCGCAGTCCTTCCATACAATGAAGTCATCTGCAGCCACAAAATAAGAATGAGGAACCTGTTTTGCAAGTGACATAGAACAATAATCAAGATGTGTTTTTAAGGGAAGAAAGCCAGGTACAGAGCAGGATGTGTGTGCATTTTAAAAGGATAACAAATGAGAATCCCTAGGAGGATGACGGTTTATACATAGAAGATCTCTGGAAGAACACACAAGAACTGGCAACAAGGTTCCCTCTGCAGAGGGAAACTGGGTGGTGGGGACCAAAGGAGGAGCGACTTTGCACTGTCGGTTCTTTTGGAATTTTGAATTTTGAATCATGTGAGTGCATTAGCCATTCAAAATATAAATCATGTCTTCAAAAATAAATTCTTATTTCTGTACACTTAAAAAATATCCATTTTATGATTAGCCTCTCCTGGTCCAGACTGAGCTTCAAATGGGCTTTTGGCTCCATGTAAAGTTTCTAGGGGTAGAAATGGCCTCTAGGAATACTCAGAAGCTGGGCCCTGGTGTCTTCAGTGAGTTAGGACCCCCCAGGGGCCCCAAGCCCACCCCAAAAGCAAGGGAAGGGGGACACTGAGGGGCTGCGTTAGCACCTGCCCATCCATAGCCTTGGAACAGCTGTGAAGTCCTTGTGGACAGGTAAGTCCTCATTACATTCTGCTCCACATCCAACTGAGGCTGGCAGAGAAGTGGGAGTGGGTGGGTGTGAATGGGCAGAGGAGGGTTCTGGGGTTGAGGTCACCACTTCCTCTCATGGAGGGGGGAAGGTTGAACATGCTATATCCTCCTGACAGCCGTTGTCAAATGCCTGCCTCCTCCCCTGGGAATTCTGACTGCTGGTACCCAAAGTGTTCAGAATTACACCAAGGGAAGATTCTCCTCATCACTAAGCATCTACTGTATACCTGTGCCAGGTGCTTTCCCTCCCAATGGCACAGGAGCCTGGGGCAGCCAGTAACTCAATCTTACCTGCCACACTCCTTGAGGGGTGCACCATGCTGGCACCTGCCCCTGGGAGAGCAGGCACTCAGGCTGGCCCTGTCTCCAGTGCCCCTGGCTGGAGTCCCCTTCCCACTCCCAAGATCTAGTCAGTCCTGATGCTGGAGCGCCTGCAGCCCCCAGTGGGCACGGCAGCATCACAGACACCCATGGCGGGCAGCAGGAGCTCCGCTGCCAGGAGACTGGATTCTGACTCTCTGAGGTAGCAACAATGTGGAGGAAGGAGGGTGCTGCCCACCCCCTCCCGAAGCTGGGGATGGTTGGTGCTGGGCTACCGGAAGTGGGATAAAGGCCCTCTGCCAGGACTGGTCACTAGGGACCAACTGCTATACAGTGACCCCTTCCTGGGCACTGAAGGTAGAGTTCTCCCTAGGGACAAGGGGCTCAGGGGACAGGTTTTCCTGCACTGCCAACACCAGGGGGTCTTCATTTGACTTCACAAGTGGGGAACTCGTCACAATGGGTAGTTATGGATTCATCGTGTGCCAGAACCTCACAGATTACCATTATAAACCTCAGGAGAAGCTGGGATGGATATCTTCATTTTGCAGAAACTGGGGCTCAGGGAGATGGGGACTTGCCCTGAAGTCACACAACTGACCCTAAAGCCCCAAACCTCTTCACTGACTCCCCACACTGACACACATACAACTGCCTCCTTCTCCCAGGCCTCTGTAGGTGCTTGTATGTCATGGGTCAGCTCAGGCTTAGGGCATTGGAGCTCAGGCATAGGGTATTGGAGTCCAGGCAGACATAGGGGAAAGAGCACTCTGGGAAGTGTGCACAGCTTAAGCAAAAGCACAGAGGTGGGACCGTTCAGAAGGGAAGTGTGAAACTGAAGCGTGAGAGTGAGAGGTGAGCTGAGGCTCCAAAGTGTGGAAGGCCACCTTGGGGAATGGAAGGTTAGTCAGGAAGGATGTGGTTTGAACACCAGGAGGGATGCCTATTCAGGGAGCCCTAGGGCAGCACCGGAGGCTTCTGGCTTGAGGACTGGCAAGATGAGAGGCGTCTTCCCAGAAGACGATGAGCAGGGCGGCAGCGAGGCACTAGCTCAGGCAAAGAAGCCCTGGGGCAGGTGCAGAAGGTGGTAGTTCAAAGAGGCTTCTGGAGTCAGGATTGTTGGATTGAAGCCCAGCTGCTTACCAGCGCTGTGACCTTGGGCCAGTTACTTAACCCATCTGGGACTAAGTAATCTGATCTATAAAATGGATATGACAATGATGACGACAATACAACTTGAATATCTCTTATCAGAAATACTTGGAGCCGGGCATCATGGCTCACACTTGTCATCCCAACACTTTGAGAGGCCGAGGTGGGAGCCCACTTCTACAAAAATTTAAAAATTAGCTGGGTGCGCTGGTGCACAACTGTAGTCCCAGCTACTCAGGAGGCTGAGGCAGGAGGATCACTTGAGCCCAGAAGGCTGAGGCTGCAGTGAGTTATGATTGCACCACTGCACTCCAGCCTGGGTGACAGAGCGATACCCTGTCTCTAAAAATAAAAAAAAGAAAAGAAAACAGGCTGGGCGCGGTAGCTCACACCTGTAATCCCAGCACTTTGGGAGGCCAAGGTGGGTGGATCACCTGAGGTCAGGAGTTCGAGACCAGCTTGGCCAACATGGTGAAACCCTGTCTCTACTAAAAATACAAAAATTAGCTAGGCGCGGTTACAGGTGCCTGTAATTCCAGCTCCTTGGGAGGCTGAGGCAGGAGAATCGCTTGAACCCAGGAGGCAGAGTTTGCAGTGAGCCCACTCCAGCCTGGGCAACAAAGCCAGACTCCATCTCAAAAAACAAGCAGGCCGGGCACGGTGGCTCATGCCTATAATCTCAGCACTTTGGGAGGCTGAGGCAGGCAGATCACAAGGTCAGGAGATCTAGACCTTCCTAGCTAACACAGTGAAACCCCGTCTCTATTAAAAATACAAAAAATTAGCCAGGCGTGGTGGCAGCCACCTGTACTACCAGCTACTCGGGAGGCTGAGACAGGAATATGGCATGAACCCAGGAGGCGGAGCTTGCAGTGAGCCGAGATCACACCAGCCTGGGCGACAGAGCGAGACTCTGTCTCAAAATAAAGCAAAACAAAACAAAACAAAACAAAACAAAACAAAAAAACGGGCCGGGTGCAGTGGCTCATGCCTATAATCCCAACACTTTGGGAGGCCAAGGCAGGTGGATCACCTGAGGTCGGGAGTTCGAGACCAGACTGACCAACATGGAGAAACCCCATCTCTACTAAAAATACAAAATTAGCCAGGCATGGTGGTGCATGCCTGTAATCCCAGCTACTCGGGAGGCTGAGGCAGGAGAATTGCTTGAAGCTTGAATCTGGGAGGCGGAGGTTGCAGTAAGCCGAGATCGCACCATTGCACTCCAGCCTGGGCAATAACAGCAAACTCCATCTCAGAGAAAAAAAAAAAAACCAAAAACAAGTTTTGGGTTTCAGATTTTTTGGGGAATATTTATATTATTCTTATCTGTTGAGCATCCCAAATCTGAAATCCGAAAGGCTCCAATGAGCATTTCCTTTTAGCGTCAGTCATGTGGGTACTCGAAAAGTTTTGAATTTTGGAGCATTTTGGATTTCAGATTTGGGGGTTCGGGATGCTCAATCTGTTCACTCATTGGGCTGTTGTTAAGACAAAGTGGATAGACACATGTCCAGCACTCAGTGCCTGTTAGGACATAGTAAGCGTCCATCTGTCTCTGCGATTTGGTACTCGGTATCATTACTACCCCTGACACTCAGCCCCGCCTCTCAGCCCTGGGCTGCTGGAACAGATCGTTTCTGTTTCCTGCTCTGAGAGGGAGCAGAGGGGACAACATGGGCCCAGTGGGGAAGGAGAAGCCGCCCTCCCTGGAGATTGACGTGTCCCTGGCCCAGACCTAGAGGGACCTCACTGGTTTTAGACCCCTGGTAGGTGACCAGACAGACAAGGACCGGCCCTGGAGGCTGGATCCCTGCCACACCTGTCCTTGCCCCAATTCTAGGTGGGTGGGGAATTATACACCTGTTTCCTTAGTAAGGGATCACTGTGCCCACTTATCGAGGCCCCAGGTTAGACTCCTGTGTCCCCCCTGACACACCTGGGAAGAGGAGTGGGTGGGGTGATGTCTGGGCCAGGGCTGGTGGGCATGCCCCGGCAGCTCTAATGAGGCGTGTGAAGGCTGCAGAGGCTGCCTTGGCAGCGGCACGGTCAATGAGAGGGCAGGGGAGAGGTGGGCCTGGCGTGACGGCCGTGGCAGTCGTGGGCGATCAGCCCTTCGCTGATGGTTGCTCGGGTGAGCAAGTGCGCTCCGAGCCATTCGGCTGTAATAACCCTAATCTGCTCATTACCACTCTCGGAGCTGACGGGTGACTCAGGCATGAGCTGCCAAGGGTTCCTGCCTTTGTAACCCCCATTCCACCCTCCCCCCTCACATCTGTGCAACAGCTGGCCTCCAGGACAGCCGGTTCCCAGCAGACTCTGGCACCATCTGCTTCTCCTGTGGGAGTCAGGCTCCGCAGAGGGTGTGCTCAGGGAGCCTCCTAGAAGAGCAGAGCTAAGGGACACCTGGTCTAGTGTTAGGGAGCTCTGTGTCTCACTCTGCTCCCAAGAGGGGGTGCAGGGGTCCAGGCTGGGGGCTCAGGAGGCTTGGGTCCTGATGGATGTTAAATGACTCATTTTCCCAACGCCTGAGACTCTAGGTCTCTCCATCTGCATGATGGAAGGACTGTCTGGCTCCCTCCCCACTTCTCCAGCCAACCAGACCTAGTGCCAGACAGTGTTTTTCCCGTCTGAGGCCTGGGGCTCCTGCGTGTTGTGTGTTGGGGTATGGGGTGCATTAGAGGACACTTGAACTGCTGACTTCTATGGAGTGTGGACGGGGTGCAGTGGAAGGGGAAAGGGCAGAGGCCCCACCTCACAGTACCTTTTGCCCCACCCAGCCCCAGGCTGCCTATCAATTTGGGGGTTCTCAATCCTCCTGTCCTGCTCCTGCTGGCTTTGGAGACTTGTTCTGCATGGCTGCCCCTTCCTAAAACTGAGAGGACCATCAGGATCCTTGGTAGTCATGATGGCAGCTAAGGCTTACTGAGCACCCACCTTGAAGCCTTAGAAGGCATTGTGCTGGCAGTCACAGCAATCCAGCTAGGTTGGCGCTATCATCCCACTTCCCAGATGAGAGACCTGAGGCACAAAGGGGTTACAGAAGGTCACACCACTAGCAAATGGCAGCTCCGGGGTATGAACCACAGTGCGTGTGACTCTGGGTCTCCTCACAGAACTGCAGAGCCACACGCGGCCCCAGTGTACAGTTGGAGATGGAACACTCCCCTTCTAAAGAAGGAACACACTGAGACTGGAAAACCTGCTGCCGCATATGACTCTGTGCCCACCTGGCATGCAGTAGACACTCAGCAATTGCTCAGGGCTTAAAGGGCTCATCAGGCAAACTGCTTAAATCGGAACTGCTCTGGTGGAAGCAAAGATGGGGTCCCATTGGCAAATTGCTCATAAACCTCTCTCCCAGCCTCTCATTTTCAGGTAATGAGATTGAAGTTGAGAGGGGGAAGGGACTCCCAGGGTCACTCATCAAGTTGGTGGCAGAGTCAAGACTAGAACTCACGTGGTGGGATGTCCCCAGGGGAGCAAGCCCGGACAGGTCAGGAGCAGGTGGGAGTCTCCCTCCCCTCCCAGAGTGGGATGGGTCACGCCCCTGCCGCTTTGCTCAAGCTGAGTCAGAGAGACACGGGAAGAGGCCTGGAGAGAGACGCAGCCTGGGCTGAGCCATCTGAGCACCCAATGGGCAAGTGCACTGGGCTCCACGGGCTCCCACCAGCCAGTGCCCTATATGGCCCTCCTGATGGCCTAGTCCAGGGACAGCCCGTGTGTGTGTAGTGCAGAGCCACCTCATTCCCCACTGTTGACACACCCGACTCCCTTATTCCATCAGCAAACACTGGGCCTGGAGAGACAGTCCAATTGGCTGGCAGTGTTCTCCTCCCAGCTCCCCTCCTTGCCTAAACAGACAGCTCTGTTTGTCCTCCCTGCCCAGCCACCAGGACTTCGCTGTCACCCAGATCCCTGCCCTGTCAGCAACTCGCCTCCTCTCACTCCCACAGAATCCCAGTGTCAGAGCTGGAGAGGCCCATGGGAAAGGGAAACTTTTAGGACGAACTCTAACCCCCTACCCAAGCAACACCACCTCCACCATTTTTTTTTTTTTTTTTTTTTTTGAGACAGAGTCTTGCTCTGTTGCCCAGGTTAGAGTCCAGTGGAGTGATCTTGGCTCACTACAACCTCCACCTCCTGGGTTCAAGCAATTCTTCTGCCTCAGCCTCCCACGTAGCTGGGATTACAGGGGCAAACCACCACTCCCAGCTAATTTTTGTATTTTTAGTAGAGACGGGGTTTCGCCATGTTGGCCAGGCTGGTCTCGAACTCCTGACCTCAGGTGATCTGCCTGCCTCGGCCTCCCGACCTCAGGTGATCCACCCGCCTCGGCCTCCCAAAGTGCTGGGATTACTGGCATAAACCACCGCGCCTGGCTACCACCTCCACTTTTACAGATAAAAAAAAAAAAACAGAGGGGTGGCCAGAGCCATGTAGAACAGGAAGGCAGGCCTTGCATCCAACCACTCACTGCTGGGCGTGGCCTCTGTGTCCTGGCATGCGCTGTTTCTTCTGCTAGGACAGCCCTTCCTCGATGAAGCCTCAGCCCACTGAATGAATGACAACCTTGGCTGCACCTGCACGTCACCCGTGGCTGTCTCTATTGTGACTCATGATGCCCGGCCCCCTTTCCATCACCCTGCAAGCTTCTGAAGCCCAAGACCCAGGTTGGTTCATTGCAGAGCCCCCAGCTCTCAGCCCAAGGTGCCCAGAGTGAGATGCTGACAAAGGCTTGGACATGAATGAATCAGTGGGCTTGAGCCAGAACAAATTCTCTCAATCCTGGCCCAGCTTGGACTCCCAAATCCCAATCCCTGTTCTCCTAGGCCAAAGCTATTCTGAGAGGTGTTTCAGGCCCCTATTTCCAGATCCCAGTGGGCTTTGAAGACTTGGTCTCCCTTGCTTCTCCTGGGCCTGGGCCCCGCCTGGGCAGAGCCTTCTCTCAGTTGTTGTGGGTGAATCACTGGCAGGCTGTAAACAGCTCTATGGAGCACTGGCTGTACCACCAAGGCCCTGGCACTCATCCTAGCCGCGCCAGGGGGATCTAAAAGAAGACATGGCTCCCACGCACCCACGATGGAAAGGAGAAGGTGGAATAGAAACAGGGGGGAGGCTTCCAGATTTGCATACCAACACGTGCATAGGAGTCTGTAATGCAGCCCAGCCTAGGAGGGCACAAAACAGAACCTGGAGAACGAGAAGGGGATGAATCAGAAACCCTTCCAAGAGGAAGGGACCTGCAGCGAGGAGGTGGGGTGGCTTCTGGGAGTTTAAAAACCACCAGTATTTACTGAGCACCTACTGTGCAACAGGCACTGCTCCAAGGCTGCAGGTACTGACATGAACAAAAAAAAGATCCCATGCGGCGCAGGACAGAAAAGCAGAGCAGGGCCAGGGATGGTGTGGGCAGCTGCCTTATGCATCATTTGCAAGATTCTGTAGAAGGACAAGAGCTTGGAGACCTTTCCAGCCACTTAACAGATGGGGAAACTGAGGCCCAGAGAGGGCTGAGGAGTTGCCTGGAGTCGCACAGGAAGACAGGGCAGAGGCAGACCCCCAGGCCCTGTGTATGGGCTCAGAGGTGAGGATGCCTCTTTGGACTTCTTAAAGGAGAGGCTTTGACCTTCAGTAAAGCCCTGAGCTCAGTCCCTCCCCATGTGGCCCAGGTGGGGACTCATTTCCATGGTAGGTAGTTGGGGGCAGGCTCAGGGCAGGACCCCTCCCATCCTGCCCCTCAGAGGAGGGATCCCGGGGCACTCAGAGAAACAGCAGAGGCTCGTGAGGAAAGCGAAACAAGTCACCCAGCAGTGGGTTCTCCAGGGCTACGCCTCCTCCCCTCCCCATCTGTAGATGGGCAGCTCTGACTCCGGGCTTTTGGCCTTTCCAAGACCAAATATGTAGCTTCCTTTCCTCCCCCAGGAGCGGCCAGCTGGGGCCGCCAGCATGGTCTGGCGTCTGGAAACTCAGACTTCTTCCAGCCCCACACCCCACCTACACCAGCCCCAGCGCAGAGCTTGATGTCTGCTGAGTGATTTGCTTTCTGTGGCTTCAACAGCCTCGGCCGCAGCAGGGTCAGAGTGCGGGCACTAACTTTGCAGGCTCTCACCCTGCTAAGTGAACATTAGACCCACATTACATAGCCACTGAAATTTGTGGTTGCCTCCTACAAGCCATTTGATAAGCTCTTATTGTCACCTCCCCCTGGTTTGCGTGCATCCCCAGGGACTGGGGCAGCTTGTTCACTCACAGCCAGGGCGCTGCCAGGGGGCAGGAGCGGGGCATGGGTGGCACAGAGCCCTGGCTGGGAGCTGTGGCCCACTTGTGTTGCCTTGAGCGTGACGCTTGCCCTTTCTGGTTTCACCCGGAAATGGCTCTCCAGAACGTGACTCAGCTTCCCTGTTCAGCCGGCCCCCTCACTGGTCCATTCCTAGGCACAGTCCTGGGCTCTGAACAAAGCAGCCTCTTCTAAGGTCACTAAACCAGCCCCCAGCCCTAAACCTGCCCCAAACAATTTGTCATCCCAAGCCTCTTGGACCTCTTCCCAGAGCTTCCCAGTATCCCTACTCCAAAGCTATCTTTCCCTTCTCTGAGCTCACCTCGCCTTGTCCAGGCTCTGTCCAGACAGCGTCCTGGGCCATTGCACAGGTGGGTACTCCCTGGGGGTGGGGGCCTCCTCTACATTGGACCCTCCTGCACAGGACTGACACATAGTTGATTTCTATAGATGCCCATTCAGTCACTCACCAATTCAACAAACAGCTCTTTGGGCCAGCTTTGTACTCAGCTCCACACTGGGTCTGGGGATAGATATTAGAGGCTAATAAGGCACAGCCTTACCCTCAAAGAGCTCCCTGTCTGAGGAGGAGAAATACAACGACAAAGCAGGTGATTTATGCCCTAATGGGGGAAGCCCTGGGAGCAGCAGGAGCACACGGCAGTGCTACCTAACCCTGGGGAAATGAGGGAAGGCTTCCTGGAAGAGGCAACATCTAAACTGAGACTTGAAGAATGAGTAAGAGTTAGCCAGATAGGGGAAGCAATTCCAGAAAGTGGGAGCGCCCAGGCAGAATTCTGGAGTCTAGAGACAGCACATAGATTCTGGGAACTCTCAGGAGTCAAGCTGGCCTCTTTGCTTCTTCTATTGACTGGCTATTCCCCACCCCACTAAGAAAGGAGGGGAGATAGTTCTCTCCCACCGGGTGGGCTTCCCAGACCCCTATTCCTGCCGGAAGAGGCCTGATAACTCCCAGGTTGTTGGTCAGTTACCACATGCACCTAATCTGCCCGTCACTTCTCTGCTCTGAGCCTCAGCCTCATCTGTCAAATGGGGTGGGGCACTTATGCTCCTATGTCATTCTTACGAGAGACCTGGAGGAGAGAAGAGAAGGCCCAGCCCTTCCCCTGCCTAGCTAGGGGTGCAGCCCGGATTGGGATCAGGTCTGCAGGGGGAAGTGGGGTGGGGGAGACCCTGAATGCTATTGCCCACCAATCTGAGCCCAGGCCAGCCGCAGACCCCTGGCTTCTCTCCCATCTCAGGAGACTTTCTCCCTCAGCCCCCTCACTCCCAGCCACGTTGGATGATGATAAAAAAAGAAAAGAAAGAAATGGTCCTCCCACTACCTGGCAGGCATGCCCACGATGAGAAATGCCTTTCCAGAGGAGCGTGGTCTCTGCAGAGCCCTTGCCAACCCCCAGCCCTACCTGTCGTGATCCTCTGGCTGCTCCCCTACATTTTCTCCCCCTACTCCCACCTCCATCTCACTGGCTGGAGGGGAGTGGGGAGAGAAAACAGCCTTGATGGTGGGGCTGAGGACTCAGACACTAGGCATGGGGGAATGGGGAGCAGAGGGTGGAAGGGGAACCCCAGGACCAGCTTGAAGCAAGTCATTCTTCCCTTCCTGGTTTATAGGGAGGCGGAGGTGAGGGGTGGGAGTGGAGTACGTGACCATCAGACACTCTAGGCCAGATTCAATGCCTGGAAAGGGCTGGGCCCCAATGAAGGGCTCAACAAGCTTATGGGATTAGATCAGAGAGCCAGGGGGACATCAGGAATGGTCTCATCCAGCAAAGGTGCAAACTGAGGTCCAGAGAGGGGCCAAGACTTTCCCAGTCACACAACAAGTTAGAGGAGGCTGAGGCAGGACTAGAACATGGGCCTTCTGTATCCAGTCCCAGTGGTGGGAACGGAATGCAGGATAACTTAGAGGACCGTGACAAAGCCAGGCCAGGCTGCCATGGAGGTCGGGGTCCAAGCCTGACCACATCTTTTATTCCTCCTCTACACGCTGGGCTCCTGTCCCACCAACTTGGATGCAATCACAGGGAGAAGAGAAATTCTTGCCTGGATCTTCCAGGGAGCCAGATTTCCAGGTCTTTCAATGTTCCAGAATTGCAGAAATGCTGGAAGGAAACTCCTGGATCACCTACTCATGAGAGAACTCAGGCCAGGGAGAGGAAGGCCATGCCAAAGGCCAAGCCCCAGTGAGTGACCCATGCATTTCTCAGGCTCCCAGACCAGGGCTCTTTCTGGTGTATCACAGTGGTTAGGAGGCCAGGCTATGAATGGGTCTAACACACCTGGGTTCGAATCCCTGCTCTGCCATTCACTGGCTATGGGACCTCACTTTACTTCTTAGTCATTTATCTCAGCCTCAGTTTCTCCACCTGTAAAATGGAGATGGCAGCACTTACCATATAGGGTGTTACAAGAATTTAATGCAACAACATTAGCTCCATGGGGACAGACTCTGTCTCATTCACCACTGTCTTCTTAGCATCTAGAACACTGCTCAGCACATAGTAGGTCCTCAACAAAATGGAATAGTCATTATCACGCTGTACTATGCTGCTCTGGCTTGACATCAGTAGCAGGGGCAGAAAGGGGATGACCTCTTTTATTCCACTGGCCCCTGAAGAGAAGCCAGAGTCTGCCTGTTGCAGAGGGAGGCCACCAGCCATGCTAGAAAGAATGGCTGTGCAGCCTTAGACAAGTCCCCTCCCCTTTCTGTTTGGTTTCCCCCACGGTACAAGAAGGGCATTGCTAAGTGATGACTTAAGTCTCCCAGCTTGAGGACTGCTCCTGGACCCTGTGCCATGGCCCTATCTGAGATACTTAAATTTTCTCTTCTGGGATGCCCAGAGGGAAGGGCTGAGGGGCAGGGCTGGGCATCCCAGATGAGAAAAGGGGTGGGAACGGGGCAGTGGCCAGGCTCTGCCAGGCTCCTGGGATCCTGTGCTCTATTAGGCGGTCGGCTTATAGGACACAGGAGTAACCAGGGCAGCCAGGCGTCAGTGCAGGCACCAGCCTCCGCTGGGGCCTGAGAATGAAGCTTCTGGTGGATGCTGGCTGGTTCATTAAGGGGATGAAGGGCAAGGCTGGAGACTTGCTGAGCACTTCATCTGCCCCCACCCCCAGCCCAGCCTCACACTACCTGGCACTTAGTGGTTCCCTCCCCAGCAGGCACCGGGGAATGGTGAGGAACCCTGAAGCTCTCATAACAGTCTCCAGTGCCCACTCTGCCCATTAGCTCCTGCTCCTTGTGGCTCTTTATTGTGAGGGAGGCTTTATTGCTATCTCCGGGTTGTAGGGTGGAGGGTGAAGTTTTAGGAGCAAGAGGCCCTGGCTGGGCATGACAGAGCAGGTTCCCTGCAGGACTGTGAGCCCCCTCCCAGGGCTGCCAGCTCCCAACCTGTGGTCTTGCTGCGGTTTGTTGCCAGCCAAGCCACATTTGTCCCCATGAATCCTCTTGTCCCCTACACACACACACACACACACACACACACACACACACACACACACGCTGACCACACCCTCAGCAGAGGGCCTCTGGGGCGGCACTAGACAACCAGGCTATTTTCCAGGGGGTTTCAAAGGCCCAGATCCCGAGGTTCATGAGTCCAGAAAGCTCCAGGCTCAGGAGAAAACAAAGCAACACCCTTCCCTGACTCCTTGGAGGAAATGGCCTCCAGGGGCCCGGGAGGAAAAACAGGAAGGGCCAGGCTGAGGAGGATGTCCTGAGGGTGGGGATGGGGAAGAGGGCCAACCTATCCCCGTCTTCCTCCCTACACTAGTGGGCTCTGCGGAGGGAGCGGCCAGCGTGGTCCTGGCCTTAGGCTGCGGTAGGGACTGTCCTGGGCTGCACTGGGAGGTCTGTCCTCAGCTGGTGGCCGCCCACCTGAGAGCTTCCTCAGGGATCCCAGTTCACGTGATGGGAGCTGAGCCCTGGGGTTAGAGAGTCGGAGTCGTCCATGCGTGGGGGCAGAGCTGTGACACCTGCCCTCCTCTCCCCACTCCTTGGCATGTGGGGACCCAAAGCAAACTCCCCTCCCCTCATTCACCCTTCACTCTGCATTTACTGAGCCCTCCTCAGTACAAAATAGCAACAGAGTAGAGGATAGCAATAACACAGAGTGCTTCCTCCTACCTCCGCCCCTACTTTACAGATGAGAAGACTGAGGCATGCGGACAATTAACGAAAACAAACAAAAACTTTGCCCAGGTTACACAGCCAGAGAGCACTGGAGGAGAATTCAAATACTGGTTGCCTGACTGCACGGGGCCTGCTGGTAACCCTTTCCTAGAGCAGTAAAGGCTTAAACCTCAGTGGGGTCAGGGAGCCCCGGGAGCCCGGAGGTGGGCAGCTGACCCCAGCCCGAGTGGGGCAGGAAGGCTCACGGCTGGCGATTCTTCACACTTACCACTGAGTCCGTTCACCCTCCCTTGCTCGTGGGCGACTCATGCTTTCTCACGATATCCTCTCCTCAAACCCCACCCCACCCTCCCCCGTCCTCACTCTCAGCTGTTGACCTTGTTTCTTACTCCCCGAAGACAATCCAGTCTCTCAGAAGTATTTCCAGATTTGCACGGGCACATCCGCCCCCACCAGCCTCTGCACCCACACATTGTCTCCCCGAGTCCTAGGAGAGATGACTGCCCACGCCTGCCCTCACCCACCACCCCAGGCGGGCACCAGAGCCCAGTCCCTCTGATCAGCAAGTCATCCCGTCCCTCTTCACCAGACCATTCCTGTCAGTGGCTGGGCTGTTTTTCCCCCCATCTTACACATACCTGCTCTCGATCCTGCTTCCCCTGCGGCTGCCACCTAATTCCTTGTTCCCCTTTGCAACAAAATTCCTCCCAGAGTTGTCTCTATCCACTATCATCAGTTCTTCTCCTCCTGTTCTCTCTTAAACCCACTCCAATCTGGCTTTCATCCCCACCACTCTATCAAAAATACTCCTATGGGCCAGGCATGTTGGCTGATACCTGTAAGCCCAACGATTTGGGAGGCCGAGGCAGGAGGATTGGAACCCTGGAGTCCGAGACCAGCCTGGGCAACACAGCAAGACCCTGTCTCTACAAAAAAAATTGTTAAGGCCAGGTGCGGTGGCTCACGCCTGCAATCCCAGCACTTTGGGAGGCTGAGGCGGGCGGATCACGAGGTCAGGAGATCAAGACCATTCTGGCTAACACTGTGAAACCCCGTCTCTACTAAAAACACAAAAAATTAGCCGGGCGTGGTGGCACATGCCTGTAGTCCCAGTTACTCGGGAGGCTGAGGCAGAAGAATTGCTTGAACCTGGGAGGCAGAGGTTGCAGTGAGCCCAGATCACGCCATTGCACTTCAGCCTGGGTGACAGAGTGAGACTCTGTCTCAAAAAAAAAAAAAAAAAAAAAAAAATTAAAATTTAGCCAGGCTTGGCGGCGCACATCTGAAATCCCAGCTACTCAGGAGGAAGAGGCTAAGGTGGGAGGTGGGAGGATAGCTCAAGCCCAGCACATTAAGACTGCAGTGAGCTAGGACCATATCACTGCCCTCCAGCCTGGGTGACAGAGTGAGACCCCATCTCAAAAATAAATAACTAAATAAAATGCTCCTATCAAGATCTCCAGGGGCCTCCCCATGGCTAAACTCAGCTGTCGGTTCTCAGTCTTTCTGCCACTTGCCCCCGACCCCATGACATTTGGCAGTGTAGCCCTCCCTCTTCCCTGAAACACTCTTTCCACTGGGCTTCTAGGCCACCTGCTGTACTCACTTGGTTTTCTGTTACCTCTCTCACCTTTCCCTCTCCGTCTCCTTTGCTGTGTTTTTCTCTTCTTCCAGACAGGCCAACATGGGGTGCCCCAAGCCCAGACTTTGGTCCTGATCTCATTCCTCATTCCTCTGGTGAGCTCACCCAGTCTCATGGCAACAGCATATATACACCAATGACTTTCACATCCATATCTCTAGCCTGGACCTCACATGTTCCACTGTCCACTCAGCGTCCCCTCCCTGTACTAGATAGCTCAGGTCCAACGTATGCCAAGCTGAGTGCCTGTTCTCCCTTACAAAACTCGCTCCAACACATGCCTTCTCCACAGGGATGCCACCTTCCCCAGTGGGCAAAAATTGGTTCGCGGGGGGACAGAAAAATATTGATATTACAGTGGTTTGTAATTTTCCAAAGGGCCAAAGTATAGGAACATGTATACATTATAGCTGTGGTGGTAAAATTCCATTGTGGGCCAGGCGCTGTGGCTCACGCCTGTAATCCCAGCACTTTGGGAGGCTGAAGTGGGTGGATCACCTGAAGTCGGGAGTTCAAAACCAGCCTGGGCCACACAATGAAACCACGTCTATACTAAAAATACAAAAATTAGCCGGGCATGGTGGTGCGCACCTGTAATCCCAGCTACTCGGGAGGCTGAGGCAGGAGAATCACTTGAAACCAGGAGGCAGAGATTGCAGTGAGCCCATAGCCCATATCACGCCACTGCACTCCAGCCTGGGCTACAGAGCAAGACTCCATCAAAAACAAAAACAACAACGACAACAAAAATTTCCCCCGTGGGGGGAAGTGATTAGAGAAAAACGTCTTAAAAGGCTCCTGAGGGTGGATGATAGTGAAAAACTGATTGAGAAAGGGCGCTGCTCCAACACAAACCCCATTTCAGCCAATGGCAATCCAAGCCTTCTGTGGCTCAGGCCAAAGCCTTGGAGGCGATGATCTCGGCTCCTCGCTTTTTGAAACAACCCACGTCCAATCATCAAGAAATCCAGTTGGTTCTGCCTTCAAAATAGATCCAGAATCCAAGCCCTCCCAACCACCCCCACAGCATCTACCCTGATTCCAACCACCATCACGTCTTGCCTGGATTAGTGCAGCAGTCCCCTGACTGGTCTCCCTGCAGCAGCTGCCCCCACTCCCTACACACACACACACACACACACACACACACACACACACACACACACACACACACAGAGTGATCTTTTTACAATATAAACCAGCTCATGTCCTTCTTCTTAGAAAAAACAGTCCAGTTGCTTCCCATCTCCCTAAGTTCTCACAGTGACCTGTCCTCCCCTCTCCCCCCACACTCTCCTGACCACCTCCTTCCTCCCTCTGCTCCAGCCCCACAAGCCCCCTTGCTTTCCTCCAACAAACCAGGCATTATCCCACCCTACAGCCTTTGCACTAGCTGTTCTCTCTCCCTGGTACACTGTTAGCCAGATAACTGCAGGGCTAAATCCCTCTCCTCCCTCAAGTCTTTGCTCAGATGCCACCTTCTCAATGAAGCCTGTCCTCACCACCCTGTCTCAACATTGCAATCCACCCCCAGATAACCCTCACTTCTCTCCACCTTTTCTTTTTCCACAACACTCATCACCTTCTAACACACTATAACATTTCCTTCTTTTGCTCATTGCTGATTGCTACCTTCCTCTGCTAAATGCCAGCTCCTGAGGGCAGGGATGTTTGTTTTGGTCACTGCTGCATCTTCAGCATGAGAACAGAGCCTGGAACACACTAGGTGTGCCTGATCCACCCTGGACACTCACTCCAGCCTCCTGCCATATCTGCTTTCTGATTTTTCCCAGATGGGAGATTCCATCATATCTCCCCACCTTTGAAATCACATTTCCCTGTCCCTGAAATGCTCCCCATGCCCCCATCCCTTAGTGAGCTTTTTCTCAGCTTCAGAACTCTCTCAAAGATGACTTTGCCTCTCTGGTTAGGTCAGGAAGGGCCCTGCCTGCGCCAGACAGGGAATCTGAGCTTTTTCCTAAGAGCAATTAAGGATCCAGGGAAGGGCTTTGAGCTGAAGAGAAACCTGGTCACACTTGCACTTTGCTGCCCTTAGGATAGTGGACGGGAAGGGAGCCAGGCTGGAGGCAGAGGAGGAGACCCAAGGAGGAAGTCAATGCAAGATGGGAGGACCGGGGCTAGGGCCATGAATGAGGCGCATGGGAGGCTGGGAAGGACTGGAGCCAGCAAGGAAAAAGACCAGGACTCACCACCAATGAAATGTGCCAGGTAAGGAAAAGAGGGAAAGTAGGAACATGGCCAAGGTCTCTGCTTTGTAGGGTCAGGGTTGTGGTGGTGCCTTAGCTAAGGACAGGTCATGGGGGAGCATGCATCAGAGTCCTGTGCGAGAAGCTTCTCTCTCACTACAGCTTCCATCCCCTTTCACTGAAGCATCTTGCACCCCAACACTTCTGGCCATAAAGGAAGAGATCAATGGGGATTTGGAGAGGGATGGGCCTTCCCCAGGGGAACCCAGACCTCAGACCTGGAGTGGAGGGAAGGGGCTCACACAGAGGTCTTTTTCAGAAAACAGGCCTTAAGGCTGTTCCCCAGAAATTAGAGAGGAACTTCCGGCTGAGAAGCCCACACTTGCCTCATGTTCTGTATGGCCTTGTTTGACCAGAAAGACAAACAGGACAGGGAGTGGCCTTTGTGACATTATGAGGACTCCCCAACTCAGCCCAGGGTGTGGCAGTCAAGAGAGGACCAAAGGCATCCCCTAGTCAGACACAGCTGTCCCTGGAGCATCTCCCTGGAGGAGCCAGAGACCCTCAGAATCATCTCATGGTATGTCCTCATGTTGTAGATGGGGAAACTGAGGCCCAGAGAGAGAAGTGAATTGCCACAGGGCACAGCTGATATTATCATGAGGGAACTGAGGCCACAAGGAGAGGACTTATCTGGTCTGATGCGGATAGACTAATAATAGCCCCGATATTTGTATAGTTATTTTCTTCCCAGGCGTTCAGAGCACTGCACGTCCATGATCTCATTTGTCCACAAGACATCCCTGTGGGATGGGTGACAAGGCGACTTCATGCAGATGTGAAAATGCTCTGTCATCCCCCGCCACCTGGCACCAATAACCTTAATTTTCTTTTTCGTCTCTATTATGTCCCCTTTCTTCCTGTAACCAATTTAATTCAGCAAAGATTTACGAGGCTACTGCTTGGTTCAAGGTGCTGGGCATTTGGGAAGCTTCAGGATTTCCCCAGGGCCAAGGTCATTGCTCTGCTTTCTGTGGTCCCAAAGCACTGTGTTCAGACCTGCATTTGTACATATCCTATTGTTTTTATACAGCTACCATCCTGGAGGGCAGGGCTTAGTCTTGTTCAAGCTTGCACGCCCCCATGGTGCTCAGGCCAGGGCCTGGCATTCGGGAGCCTGGAGAAATCCTTGCCCAGGGCCACGTTTCCCTGAATCCACCTGTTAATGCACTTGTTGCGCTGTATGACAATTACCCAGAGAAGGAGCAGGATTCTGTATATGCAGTGCCTAGCACACAGCAGCTACGTCATTAATGTTTGCTGAATGAATCAATAAAAAACGTGAAAGGAGGAAGATGGTGGATAGTAATGGGTGATCCTTGCCCTGAAAGAGCTCCCAGTCCATTGCAGGGGTGGAGGAGGTGGACAGAAAGCAGGATTGAAGAGCTGTATAAATGCTATCAACGTAGACAATTCCATCACCGAAATGCTAAGAAGTGCCATGGGGCTACAGAAAAGGAGAGTTCAATCTCACCTGGGAGAATCAGGGATGGCTCCCTGGACAAAGTGACAGTGAAGATGGGCTTTGAAAGGTGTAAACTCATAGGGAGAAACTCAGTTTTTAGCTGAAGGCAGGGCACTGGGCAAGACGAGGAAGTCAAAAGTCATCCTGGGGCAGACTCCATCTCAGGCTAACCTGCTCCTTTCCACAGGCATGAGGAGCCATCGAAAGCCCGGGGGCTGAGAAGCCAGCAGCGCAATTGGATCTTGTGTCTCAGAAAACCACAGGGAGGCCGGGTGCGGTGGATCATGCCTGTAATCCCAACACTATGGGAGGCCTTAGGCAGGCGGATCATTTGAGGCCAGGAGTTCAAGACCAGCCTGGCCAAGATGGCGAAACCCTGTATCTACTAAAAACACAAAAATTATCCAGGCATGATGGCAGGCACCTGTAATTCCAGCTACTCAGGAGGCTGAGGCACAAGAATGTCTTGAGCCTGGGAGATGGAGGTTGCAGTGAGCCGAGATCCTGCCACTGCACTCCAGCCTGAGTGACAGAGCAAGACTCTGTCTCAAAAAAAAAAAAAAAAAAAAAAAAGAAAGAAAGAAAGAAAAGAGAAAAGAAAACCACGGGGAGGGAGGGCACTGGATGGAAAAGACTGGGGGAGGCAAGCGACTGGGCAGGAGCCAGGTGAGGCGGAGGCTGAGTGGCTTGAGTGTCTGACTTAGGGAGGTGGCTCAGGAGTCTGAGAACAGGGTGTGAGAGACTGGGCAGAGAAAAGGGTCTGAAGGATATGGACAGTAATTAGGTGTGGGGGAAGAGCAGTGGGAGGATTTGGGGAACCGATGTGGGGCTTGAGAGAGTGATGGGGCCTTAGCAGCTGTGGGGTGACCCCAGGGAGGTGATGAGTTTCCTCCACCTGGTGGAAAGGCTTCACTAAGTACACAGCTGCGGAGCTTGGGAGGGAGGTCAGGGCCCCAGAGACAGTGCTGGGAATGGGGATGAAGCAAAAGCTGAGGCCGTGGGCGTGGATGAGTTCACGAAGAGAGTGGGTGAGAAAGAAGAGGGAAGAGAGGACGGAGCCTTGGGGGACGCCCACCGTTGGGAGGGGTGGGAGCAGGAAGAGAGCAGGAAATGAAGCAGCCACGGAGGTGGGTGTCCCCCATTCTTCCTCCTTTCCAGGGCGCCCGGCCTCTGCGCCCCCTCACCTCCCAGGGGCCACATCCAGCTGAGGAGCAGCCTCTGTTGCCTGCTCAGCCTCCAGGAGAGCTCCGAGGACTCGAAGGCAGGAAAGCCCAGGGGTTGAAGGTTTGGGCTCTAGACCTTGTTGGAGCTGGTGTGACTCCCACCTGTCCCTCCACCCCGCCGGCTGCCCGACCTCAGGCAGGCCACGCCCCAGGCAAGCCTCGCCCCTGACAAGCCACGCCCCTCGCCTCAGCCCCCCCTCACCTTCCTAAGGGGATCACAACGGGACTTCAGTGACTATTAAGTGGGATAATGCGTGTTATGCACTTGGCACCCGGTCCTGGCAGTCCCTCAGAGCTCAGTAAGTGCTGCCGGCTGCTCTGATGATTATTACAGAGCAGGATTGGATTCTGGCGCTCAGGCTGGCAGGGCCAAGGAGCCCAGCAGCTCCCCCAGAGGCCTTGGTGAGGGAGAGGGCCTGGCCACCTGAACTCGCCCAGCTCTCGGAGTGCTGGGGCCCCTCCTGTCATCCTCCTGAGCCCAGAGCCAGGGATCGCGGAACTGGGACAGTCACAGCTCTCCCGGTGCAGATCACCCTTCCACCTGCTAGGGATAGGCCCACACCCCCACTGCGGTCTTCAACTCCAGCTAGGGCAGAGGGTGGGGCCTCAATCCTGGGGTTGGGGATCCCTCAGAGAGTCATCTCCCCCGCCCCCCATCTATGTACCGTCCCCCTCCTCCCTCCGGGCCGGCGTGGACGCGTCCTCTCAGGTCAGCGGTAATTTGTCTGCTCA
This sequence comes from Pongo abelii, assembly GCF_028885655.2. Lineage (NCBI taxonomy): Eukaryota > Metazoa > Chordata > Mammalia > Primates > Hominidae > Pongo > Pongo abelii. The sequence continues at coordinate 13,497,776 of NC_071994.2, forward strand.
CGCGGGCTCCGCGGCACCCCCTCCGCGCACGCGCATCTCCGCCCCGGGCCGGATACTCGGGGCGCTCTGGGTGGGTCCGTCCAAGTTGCAGAGAAAGACTTCTATGCTGGGGGCGCCCGTCGCTGGAGGGGCAGGCCTCGAGCCCAGGCCGGGCGTTTGCGGGCGCTCAGCTATTAAGAGCGGAGACGCCTCGTCCCCCGCCCCGCAAGAATTCTGCAGCTGGGACTCAGCCCAGGCGCGCTTTCTGCGCGGCCCTGGAGGACCAGGAGCGCGGGCGGCGAGTGCTGCTGGCTGGGGTGGGGCTGCTGGAGCAGGTCTTGGGTTGGTGGATGCTGGCTCCTGCCCCCTCACACACCAATGCCTGAAACCTGGACTTCTTAGAGCCTCAGTTTCCCCTTCTCAGCCTCAGCCTCAGACCTGGAAACAGGTCAATTGCTATCATCGTGGGCCTGCATGCCTGTCTGTGCAGCCTCAGCTGGGCGGGAAGAAGAGTCATGGCCCGCTGAAGGCTGGGGAACAGGTCCCCCACCCCACACTACCAGACCCGGCCTGGGCTCCCTGAGAGGAGCGGGGCTTGACCCCTCTACCAGCTGGGCTCGGGTCTGGGGTTCCAACTCAGGCCAGAGTCGTTCAGCGCTGGGAGGCCCCCATTAACTAGGCCACCCCTGGGTATGGGCGGTGGAGGCTGGAGCTGACTGGCCTGGGTCCCCGGGGGAGGTGGCTGCAAGGCCCAGGGCTTTGAACAAACCACAGAAGGTTTCTGCAATATCAAAAGAGCTCTTAGAAACTAATCACGTGGAGGGAAGGGGGACAGTTGGCGAAAGAGCTTCTGCTTGGTTCCCATCAGCAGAGGATCAAAAAGCATTTGGTCAAAGAACCTTTAAATACCTTGAAAGGCAGGTGAAGCCAGTTCAGTGGGTTCCAAGAGGGATTGAAATGCTGGTCTGAGCTGCAGACAAGCTGGCACCAGCCACAGGAAATGCTGGGGGAGGGGCCTACTGAGGCAGGAGGGAGAAAAGGTGTGGATAGACCAGCAGCTCACCTCCCTAACTGTCCCCTCTTCCCCCACACCCAAAAGTCACTGTGGAGAGGATGGGGAGGGCAGAGAACTGGGTTCAGACTGACAGAGCTGGAAGCAGTCTTGCAGGCTTCTGGGCCAGGGATTTTCATCTGGAACCCGAAGGACCCCCACCCCAACACACACCCAATTATGGGCATAATGTTGTGTCTGTGTTTGTATATGCACTTTTCTAGGGAGGAGAGGTCCACTGACTTCATTAGATTTTCACAGGGGTCCAAGACCCAGTCAAGATTAAAAAACAACATCCTATGATACAGACTGGTAATATGAGGCTCAGAAGGAAGGAGGGGCTGACCCCGGGTCACTCACCTAGTAATCAGCAAACTGAGGTGCTTCCACAGTGCATCCCAGGAAGGGGGTCTCACTAGCCCCCATGGCCCTCAGTCAGTCTCAGGGGTCCCAGAGCTGCCCAAAGGGTAGGGAATATCTCAGAGCAGAGGCCCAAGGTCAAACTTCTGACCAAGGCTGGGGCTGTCCCAAGCCAGAAGAAGGAATACCAACTTTAATCTTTTAAGGGTGGTGAGGGACTTGAGGGGCTGAGCCAAGCACTTGGGGAGTGTCAGGGTGACCATGGAGAAGAGAGAGACTGAGTGCCAGAATCTGGATGAAGAGCTTACAGGGTGAAGGGGTGTGGGAGGACAGATCGGGTGAGGGTGGGGTGGGAATAAGGTTTCCGGCCCTGTAACATGGCCTGAGAGACCCTTGGGGGCCTATAGCTATGGAAGGTCAGCTTGCAGCAGGGTCTTTGGTGCCTGGGGTTACCCCTAGGGAACCAGGAAAGACACCCAGCCCTTGCCATCTCCCCAGGGTATTCTCACATCTTTTTGCAGAGCAATTCTTAGCCTTATTTTACAGATGAGAAAACTGAGGCCCAGAGATGTCAAGTAACCAGCCAAAGCCAAACAATTAGAGAAACAGGCAGAGGCAGGATCCGAGTTCGAGTCTCAGATTCTTCCCTTGATGCTGGGGTCCAAACCCTGCCTTTTAGCACCAGGGCCCCAAAGCAGAACCCGGCAGAAGTGTGACAAGCATAGACTCTGGGTGGGCCTCTGAGATCTGGTAGTTACTGGGTCTGGCGAGAGGAGGCAATAGATCAGCAAGTATTGATGGTGATGAGGTGGGTATAGAGATGGCTGCAGCTGCCTCCTAGTAGTTTGCTGCCATGTCCTTTCTGGGGTGGAGATATCTGTTAACTTTATACTTTTATCTTCTCCAGACTCTTGTCCTCTGCAGAGGAGGAAGGGGAAGACTAGGGGGTAGGAGCAGGGACAGGATGACAGAACAAGTCCTCACTCCTGGCCTGTCACCACCAGTGGGCTTTGCTGTTGCCCTGCACAGCCACCTTCCAGCTGGTCTCAGCCTGTCCCTCCTGACTCAGGCGAATGCTCAGCCTGGGTCTCTTGCCACATGGATGATGGCAAGGAGAGAGGTGTGTTTGTTCTGTCACGTGAGCTGCACAAACAGCTTCCTCAGCATTTTTATTAATAATTCAGCCCATAGCCAAAGGGGTGGGGGTAGGGGGAAAGGACTGTGGGGAGACAGCAACAATGAAGACCATGCCAGGTAGAGGCCAGAGGGGAACTCAGGAGACCTGCCTCCTAGCCGTGGCCTAGCAACAGAGCCAGGCAGCCTCAGGGGCCCTGTTTGGGAGAGTGCAGACCCAGCATCTGTTCCTGAGGGACAGAATGTCCCTCCCTGAAGCCGACCCAGGACTCCTGGCCCTGAGGATGGTGCCAGATCGGAAACAGGCCTGAAGGGTCTGCAGCACACAGCAGGGCAGTCCTTGGGGAACCAGGTGCTGCCCGCATTTCCTGCCATGTCATGGAACCCAGGACAGGGGACCAGAAACGAAACAGAATGAGAGGGCCTCTTGGGGCCCCCCTCCCGTCGGGGCTGGAAGGGGAGAAGCTAAACACCCAGAGGCTCAGGCCCTCCCCAATGACAGACAAGACCCAAGGGCAGAGCAGGGGTGATTCACAGCCTCTGATCTTTTTCCTCAGAGGACCTGCTCACTCCTGCAGGCTCCATTTACCGCCTCTACCCAGTTCTCCGTGAGTACTCAGAAGACAGAATTGGGATTGGATTCTGGCGCTCAGACTGGCAGGGTCAAGGAGCCCAGCAGCTCCTAGAAGCTCACAGTTGGCTCGGCTCTCATCGATATTCCAGCAGGAGAGAGTAGCCTTCTAATGCAGCAGAATGGTTCATGGTTAGACATCTGGGAGAACTTTCCTGACAGGCAACACATGGGCATGGGGAGTATGTGTTGTCTCTGTTGAGGGTAAACAAATAGCAACAACAACAATAATAAAGGCATTCAAAAAGTATAAAGAATAAATTATATGTTCCAAGTATCTTTTTTTTTTCCTTTTTTTTTTTTGAGACGGAGTTTCATTCTGTCACCTAGGCTGGAGTGCAATGGCGCAATATCAGCGCACTGCAACCTCCGCCTCCTGGGTTCAAGCGATTCTCCTGCCTCAGCCTCCTGAGTAGCTGGGATTACAGGCGCGTGCCACCACGCCCGGCTAATTTTTGTATTTTTTTTTTTTTTTAGTAGAGACGGAGTTTCACCATGTTGGTCAGGCTGGTCTCGAACTCCTGGCCTTGTGAACTGCCCGCCTCGGCCTCCCAAAGTGCTGGGATTACAGGTGTGAGCCACCACACCCGGTCCCCCAAGTATCATTTTAAGTGATTTGATTTTTTCACCATGCTTAAACTTAACAATAGTTAAAGGAAATAGGTGTTATTATTCCCATTGTAGAGACGAGGAAACTGAGGCCCAGAGGTGTCTGCCCAGGGTAAACACAGCAGTGATGGCAGCACCACATAAATCTGTATTCTTTCCTCTTTCCCATGACTCTGTGTCCCCTAAACAAAGTGACTGAGGCCCAGAGAAGGGGTGTCTTCAAAGCTTTTTCTGTGTCAATGCTGCAGGCAGGAATTTAAAAACCATCCAAGATTCCCAATGGCCCAGAGCTGCAGTTTGCACAACTATATCTCATGGCTTTTCTCTTGTGTGTCTGAGGAGCTGTCCAGCTCTGACATCCTGGAACAAGGACTGTCCAATGTCTGTGAGGAGAGGATGAGACTTGGCTTCACATTCTTGTAAGAAACAGGCTATAAGCCCTCAGATGGGAGCAAGTACTGAGTCTCCTCATGAATCCCACAGTGGTTAGCAAAGGGGTGGGCGTCTCAACCAGAGTGATTCTTACTCCGGGTTCTCTCACCAGCTCCCCGGGGTGCTGGCTCCGGAGCCTTTAGCTCCCTGGGTCAGTTCTTTCTCCTCTAGAGGCCTTGCCTTCATCACCTGACACTTGCAAGGGGCAGCCTGGGGCATCTCTCAGATGTCCTCTTTGTCAACTCTGAAAAACTTTAGATGCTTATTAAAGACCTGTTGAGTGGCGGTGATGAGGAATTCTGCTCTCCCTCTCTGGACTTTCAGATTGATGGGTGGAGGGATCTGGAGTGGGGAGATTCCTCAGCAGGGAACCTGTCTGTGTGCCCATTTGTTGTGGGGTGTTGAGGGGTGCCCTATTTGCTCTATTTTTTTTTTTGAGACTGGGCTCACTCTGTTGCCCAGGTTGGAGTGCAGTGGTGCAATCATGGCTCACTGCAGCCTCAAACTACTGGGTTTAAGCCATCCTCCTGTCTCAGCCTCCCGAGTAGCTGGGACCCCAGGGGCGCAGCACTACACTGGGCTAATTTTTTTTTTTTCTTTGTAGATATGGGGTCTCACCATGTTGCTCAGGCTGGTCTCAACTCCTGGGCTCAAGTGATCTTCCCGCCCCGGAATCCCAAAGTGCTGGGCTTACAGGTGTGAGCTACCATACCCAGCCCCTGTTTACTCTTTATTAGGGCTATGAGAGAGGCAGCTGGGGTGGGTGGGGGAATGAGCCAAGGTTGCAGACCTTGCAGTCCCAGCCTGTTGGCTTAGCTTTCTGGGGTTTGCCAGGCCCCAAAGCAGAGTGTAGATAACTCCTGGGTTCTTGGCTGCACGTGGGTGAGTGGGGGAAGACAGCTGTGAGGTGTATGGAATAGGATGGCCCTTCCCCAGAGGGTGAGGGCTAAGATTTCTGGCCACTGAGGAATTGTGGCCTTAACCTACGATGCCTTTTTTCCTTCCATTTTTATGTAGAACATTCATTCCCAGGAAATCTGCTCTCCACTCAACAGTCTTCATGGAGGTTTGCTGGGGGAACTTCCTTATCTTTTTCTCAACCGGAAAAGCTGTAGGTGGAGGTGAATGTGTATGAGTGTATGTGTGTGTGTGGTGGTGGTTGGGGATAGACTCCATGTGATTTCAAGGGGATGGGGTCTGTTTGTGTGTGTGTCAGGGGAGACTTGAGATAGAGGGTTATTCCTGGCTGCCTTCTGCACTGTGGGCAGGTGGAGGTATGGCTGGGCGTGAGTAGTGCAGTATAAAGCCAGCAAAAGTGGATTTCTCAGGGTGGAAATAAGAATCCTTGACTCTGGGAAGCCTGACTTACCTGCAAACTGCATTCTCAGCACAGGGGAGGGTAGGATGCTGCCACAGACACAGGGATTTTGCCCTCTTACCTGATCCATCAGTGAACGGTAGGGGCAGCACCTGTATTGTGGGGAGCGTCAGTGTATGTGTCTCTTTGTGTGGGCAGCATGTCTGTGTGGGTGTGTGTGTGGGGGGGCAGCATGTCTGTGTCTGTGTGTGTGTGTGTAGGTGATTACGTGTGTAGGTGTGTGCAGGGAGGTCTCTGTGCCTACCATACCACTAATGGTTCAGTTCTGGCTTTTTCATATCCTTAGGAGACAGGTCTCTTCTCCTCCCTGCCCCAGAATCAAATCATCCCAATTCTGTAGAGAAATGAGTGTTCACCTGATTCAGACTGTGCTGAGCCGGCAGAGAGGCAGAGAGGACCAAGAGAGGTCCAGGGTTGGAAGGAGAAGGAGGGATTTCCTTCCTACCCTCCAAAGTGCTAGGGGCAAGGAACAGAGCGGAGGATCAGAGGAGGAGCTGCTGCTATAGAGGGATAGCCAGAGGCTGAAAAGTCTATTTTCTTCTTTCGTGGGGCTGGGTTAGGTGAGGAGGGTCACTACGCCAAACCTCCCACCGAGGGCAGGGATCTTAGCCCTTTCGGCTCCACCTGTGTGCGAGCTTGGAGAAAGACCGGACCGGCGGACCCAGGCTCAGCGCTGCCAAAAATTCCACTCCTGGTTTTTGCACACACCAGCCCGTCTGCCCCAGACCGCCGCGGTGTTGAGTCCCGAGCTGACGCCCTCGGGCCGCCAGCAAGCGGAAAACCCGGAGTGGATCTCCACGCCTTTTGGATCGGAGCCAAAGGGCACCTCGGAGGAGGTGGCCGGCTCTGCGGCCCTGCCCGGTGCCAGGCCGCGGCCATAGGGAGAGCACGGGCTGGGGGTGGGTCGCGCAACGGAGCCGGACCCCCTGGCCGGACGAGCCCGGCCGTGGGGCTCGGCGGCCCTCCCCGCTGGGACTGCGGGCGGGCGGGGCGCGGGGCGGCGGCCGTGCCCTCGGGGCGGCTTCGGGCGGCGGCGGGCGCGGGTGCAGTGCGGCGCGCGGCCGGCAGCGGGCGCAGGCGGCGGCTGTGGCCGCGGCGTTCGGCGGCTGGCGGGCGGCGCCGGCGGTGCCCCGGGCGCGCTCACACACGCGCTCACACACACACATACACACGGCCTCGTACACACTCACACACGCTCCGGCGCGCACACGCGGCGCGCAGGCCGGAGGGAGGAGGCTCGGCGCTGCTCGGCGGCGGCGGCAGCCTGCTCCGCGGGCGGGCGGGAGGGCTGGCGGGCGGCCCCCGCTCCCCGGCTCCGCGGCTAGGTGCAGCCCGCTCGGCCCCCGCCCTCGGCCCCGCCCCCGGGGGTCGCCCGGCCCCATGCCCAGCGGCGGCGGCGGCGGCGGAGCAGCGCGCGGCCGCGGGCGGCTCTGAGGAGCCTGGAGGGAACCGGCGACGAGGGGACCATGTACCGGGACCCGGAGGCGGCCAGCCCAGGTAAGCGCGGCCCCGGCGGGCTGGGTCGCCCCGCACCGGCGGGCAGGACGGCGGCAGCGCCGGACGCCGTCTCGGAGCCCCAGCCTGGGGCTGCTGTCCGCCCGGAGCCGCACGAGCTCCCCCAGGGGTCATCCCAGCCCCGGGGGGGCGGGATCGAGTGGCAGCGGCTCGGACCCCGGTCCCCCGCAGTCTGGACACTGCCAGGCTGGATGTCCGGGACCGGCTTCTCAGTGTCCCCACAAGGACCTCTCCCCCACCCCCCAACAGCCCAAGGACAACGTGTGTGTCGGAGCGAGGAGCCGCTGCCCCTGTGGGAGCCGGGCAGTGCCCTCAGAGGCACCCGCGGCTCCCCAGCACCGGTGCCCTGGGGGTGCCAGCGCTGGCGGACCCCAGGGTGAGGATCCCGGCAGCTCTTGGCCAAGGTTGTGGGTACAGGGGAGCGGAGTGGCATCGCAGTGCCAACTGTGAATTGAGAGGGTGCCAGGGGGCAAGTGGGAATCTGGTGCGGCAGCTGGGCAGGGAGGCTCTGGGGGGTGGGGAACCGCAGGGGCGTTGATGGGTGAGACGGGGGTGCTTGAAGGGAAAGAGAGCAGGGGCTCATGAGAATGGGGGTGCCAAGAGAATGTTCTCCTAGGTTTGGGGAGGGGGAAGCAAACAACCCCAAACTCTCTCCCGTCCTGGGGGGGGAGGGCCGAACTCCTTTGCCTTCTGCTTCGCCCGCCAGGGGAGTGGCCTGGGAGCCCACTGTCTGCTTGGTATCCTCTAAGCCAAAGCCGAAGAATCTTCCCGTCTTCCTAGGAAATTGCTCTGCCATTTCCTCCTTGGCTCCTGATGCCTCCTCACCCAGTGCCCACCTGTAGGCAGGTCCCCTGCAGCTCCTGCCCAGGCTCCATCCCCGCTCCCACCTGGGGTGCTCCACCCAGTCCCAGCACCCCCAGTCTGCCATTTCTGGCATCAGGGTCTGTTTCTGGGCTTCTCTCTGATGCTAAAAGCACGACTCCCCAGCCCAGGATGTGCTCCCAAACGAAGAGCCTCCGGGCTCCCTGCTGCCAGCCTCCTGGGGGCGGCGGTGCTGTGGGGAAGGAACGGCTCTAAGACCCTGCACAGAAGGAGCCTGCAGCCCTGAGGCTCCTGAAGGCAGTCCAGTGGGTGCTGGCTTTGCCCACTGTTGCCCCAGCCCCACATTTGCTCTTTCCCCTCTAGGGGCAGCCTCAGCCTGTCCCTGCCTCCTGAGGAATCGGCTCCCACCCCCCATCAATTCTTTTCAGCCCAGTCGATATTGAGGACGACCCACTGGGCGCCAGACACTGCCCTCACTCAGCACTTGGATATGAGGGTGAGAGATTCAGTCTCCTTCTCTGGAACCTTGCGCCCTTTTCTGAATGTCCTCTAGGGGAGGGCTGAAGGGGCATTGCCTTTGGAGAGCCCTCCCCTCATCTGTCTGGACCTAGGTCACCTACCCTGGCATCTTCGTCAAAGAGGCCGCCGGCTTCCAGCCCATGGCCTGTGGCAGGAGTATTCTCTTGCTCTACTCACCTTCTTAGAAGCCAGTAGCTTAGTTCAGAAGCCAGCTCTGGGGTATGAAGATGGAAGGTAGGGAAGCAGTAAGGACACTCTCCGCCCCTCGCCCACCAGGCTGGCAGCCTCCCCTCTGTCCTGTTAGGCCGCTGTCCTGGGGCCATGTCCTCTCCCCTCTCCCTCCCTCCTCTTCCCTCCCATGCCTGGGCACCATGACATCACCACTCCTCCAAGCACCTCTGCCCTCACCACGGAGGCCAGCTTGACGTGCTTGGCATCTTCTAGGCAAAGGGTCTGGAGTCCAGTGCCATCCCTGGTGTACTAGCAACCCCCAACTCTTCCCTCACCCCCTCCTTGAATGGGCCTCTCTGGCTGCAGTTGGGACCTGTCTTGCCCACCCCAGTTGCAGCTGCAGGACCCACCAGTGCCTGTGGTAGGGCAGCTGTGACTGGGAAAGGGGCTGGCCTGAGGCTGACTCCTCTCCGGTGTGGGCATGGGGCTGGGTGGGGTCAGACATAGGCTGGAGAGGGCACAGTCTGCCTTTGAGCCTAGTCATCTGGGGTCCTTGAGGAATCAAAGATCTCATTCTGGCCTCTTCCCTCTGGCATCCCTGCCCACCTTTGTAGGCTCTATAGTTCCAGGTGAGATTTCCCTTCCCCCCAGCTCCCCCGAGGCTCCCCAGACTCAGCTCCCCAAGCCAGGGCTCTGTGTCCCCCATTTCTGCCTCCCCATCTCCCCTTGGCTGGTACTGGTTGGGACTGAGATATGCAAATTGACTTATGTGTAACTCAGGCCACCCCTCCCCTCCCCTCTGGTCTCCCAGGGGCCAGTGCCTTTTACATCCTGATCCTCTCATCCCACTCTCAGGAACACCTGCGACCCAATCCTTTAAAAAAAAAAAAAAAATCTGTCCTCTCCTGCTCCCCTTTGCCTCATGCTGGTTCCAGAAGATCCCTGTGGTACTCCCTCCCTCATCCCACTTACTGTGTAGGTCCCTAAGGGCTCAGCTACTGCTAGGACCTTACCTGACAGGTGTGGTTCTCTCCCTACTTGGGCCCCAGGCCCCCAGGCCCTTGGTTTCCTGATCTATTGTGAATGAAGAAAGGGACTGTGGGAAATAATCGGAGTCCAATGAAGAACCCAGACCAGCCCCCTCCCATGCTCACCCAGGCTCCAGCTCCACGCTCTGTCCAGCCTCCCTAGGCCATACCTGCAGCCTCCCTTCTGCCCCCTCCTAGACTTCAGGACCTCTCCCTGCCCTCAGCCTTCACCCTCTGATTCATCCTGAAGTCCCTGTTTCTCTCAGATCGCTTGTCCCCAGGCCAGGCAGGCCCCAGCAGGCCTGCAGGGGTCAGCGTTGCAGTGGGCAGGCAGGACAGCGGCAGGAAAAGAGAGAGGGAGGGAGAGGTGACCTTGCAGTGAGCTGGTAAGCAAGGCCAGAGAGGGAACCACTGGGACAGAGGTTAGGTCCTGAAGGCTGCCTGCCCTGCCCCCAGCCCTCTGTGAGCTTGTCCCTGGGCGTAGTAGTGCTTGAAGCCTTCTTTTGTCCCACCTGTTAGTGGGCTCTGTTCCCTACAGACACTCCACCAGGCAGGTCATGCCTTGGGGACATGCAGGGCAGGGGGCCTTGGCACAGCGGGCCTCCTCTCTCAAGGCGAAGGATCCACTAGATTGTCCAGGCCAACCCTCCACTCACTGGGCACAAGTTAGGGGCAGAGGCTGATGGCGGGTGAGGGAGTGCAGAAGTTAGGGGTGTGGCTGAAAGGGCAGATCAAGGGTATGCCCTGAGGAACAGCTGGGTTAGAGGCCAGGCCTGGAGCATGGGAAGGTCCAAGGAGGCCTGACAGTGTCCACCCATTTCACCAACAACCTCTCTCCTCCCACCTACCTCCCCCAAAGCCTGCCCCATCGGCACATGCCCGGGCCTCCCTGGCCTGCATCCTGGGCTTGAGTCAGAGTCCGGACTGAAGATCGAATGATCTCCCCACAGGCCAGGACACAGTGGAGGACCTGAGGCTGGGCAAGTCTAAAACCCAGAGGGGGCGAGGATGGTTTCAATGGGGCATGGGCCGGGGTAGCCAGTGCTCCCAAGCTGTTGTGTTACCATGGAGACAGGCCCCCTCCATGGCCCTGGTTCACACTGTTCTGTGGCCTTGCAGGGAAGCTTGATCAACAAGCTGCCCGCTTGAGGGCTGGGGCCTAGTGGGAAGGGAGATAGCCCCAAAGCCCCTCCTCATACTGGGGAGGGGGTTAGAGCAGGCGGATTGAGGTGGGAACATACAGGCCAGTAGGTGACAGGTAAGGGGACAGCTGGAAGGCAGGTCAATAGGTGGGTGCTGGGTGAGCAAAGACAGGCCCTGGGCAGCTGGATTCTGCTCCTGGCTGACCCCAAGCTCAGGCTTAAGGGGCATTGGGGGCAACATGGAGTGCCAGTGGGGGCTGTCTCCTTGTTACACCCTCTAGCCCGGCCATTGCAGGATGTTGTGTGGAACAGGCAGAGGAGCCGTATATGGTTCCCTCCCCCTCCTGCCCCTCCTGAGTCCCCCCATCCCACTCCTCACCCACCCCCTATTCTCTCACGGACTTGGAATCCTTATTGAATCTGATGGACCGTTTTCATTTTCAATAACTGGTTCCCCCAGGGGAGTGAGCACAAGAACAGCAGGGAGAAGAGCTGGGAGGGGTCATGTGGGAGCGGGAGGCCCAGTCCGGAGCTGATGACCCCCAGCTGGAGAATGAGTTGGCTTGCTGGCTCCTCAGAGCACTGTGGCATCCCAGGTGGGCATGGGCAGCCCTGTATAGAGCTGGTCCTCTGCTCCACAGACAGTGCCCGGTAGGTGGCATATGTGGCCGAGAGGTCAACTTTCTCTCGTCGGGGCAGTCACTGGTCTGGCCAGGTGCTGGCACCAACCTGTGCCAGGCCCAGCCCGGGTGCCTGCCTGCCTTGCCAGGGAACCCCAGCTGGTGAAGCCAGGCGAATTCTGCCAGTTCCATGGGCATGGAGGTCCCTGACCTTCCAGGCAGCAGGGGCAGCCCTGCTGGGCCCTGTCCAACTAGTGTCTACAGGGCAGGGCTTTGGTCTCACCCAGCAGAATTCCCCAAGGGCTGGAACAGAGTTGGCAGACAGCATGGGACCTGTGGAAGGGGCTGGACTGTGCCCAGAGCTTCGGCCTGGAATTCCAGGTCCAGTTGGTTGGAAGGTGGGAGGGTGCATCCGGCCTGCTCTGGGGGGATCTCTGCAGCCTCCACCTGGAAGGACCCCTTGGGATAGAATGGACCAGGAGCTGAGGTATTGTGAGCTGGAACCCCTGCAAAGCTGCATGTTTGGGGAATTGGTATCTTCATGTGATTGAGCCCGCGGGTGGAAGGGGAGGGCGGAGCCGGGGGGAGAGGCACTGTCTGTATGTGTACCTAGTGTGTGTGCGGGTGGCAGCTGGATGGCCATAATATCTGTGCTCATTGAAGTGCCGGGACCGCTGTAAACAGCAGCTAATGAGTGTATTTGTAGCGAGGCGCGTTGAGGTGCGTGGGGAGCTATGACGGAAAGCTTTAGGGGAGGGCCCCTCCCCCGGCCCTGTACCTGGCCAGGCAGGGCCTGTGTGCCAGGGACCCTGCCTAACCCCTGCCACACCCTCCCACCTGCTGGCATGGCCATGAAGTCCTCGTCTGCCCGGAGCAGGGCCTTACCTGGCTGTATGGCATACATGGGTGTGGACGGGGCTGATCATGGGAGCTTTCATATGTAAGATACAAGCATTTCCATGACAGTGTGGGGCTGTTAGTATGTGTGTATGTGTCTGGGTCAAACTGAGCTCACCTGTGTGTTTGTAACTAGGTCTGGTCTGTGCGTGTGTTTATGCACTGCTTCCCCAGACCCTAAGAGGAGGGCTGCCCATCGTCTCTGTAGTGACCCTGATAGTGACAAACCCTGATAGTGACAAAACCAAAGATGCTGGTAAAACAGGCATATGCTGCTGGCCCTGCTCCTTCAGTGTCCTTCCTGGAGTGCAGAAGGCTGGTGGCTTCCATGGCTGACCGAAGGAGAAAGGGGGGTGACCACTCTGCCCATTAGAGGAGACAGGAGGGAGAGGTCTGAGCTCTAGCCCCAGTGGGCTCCCATAGTTGCTGCTTGCATCAGAGATTGGGGAGAACCTGGGACCTAGAGAGCCCTCTGGTTCTAGAGCCCCCAGGAGCCCCAGGAATGAGAGAGGAACGGTGCCTACCTGTTAGTCCTAGCTGGTTGGTGGAGCATGCACCCTGCCACCAGCCTGGGTAGGGTGGCATGAGGGGTGGGAGGCAGAAGGGGCGCCTGCATGAGGCTCTGCACGAGGGGAGTGGAGGAGAGAGCATGCAGCTAATGTGTCCAATTAAATTACTTCAAACCCTGCCGCGGCAGCTGCTCCCGGCGGGGCCCTGGGTACAAATTGGATCCGTCTCATTACCATGGGGTGGTGGCAGCGGTGCCAGAGAGCGGCGGCCAGCATGGCTGGCACATAGCAGGCTCTCTCCCGCTCTGCCGGACCTGGGCCGGGGAGGGACCCCTCAAGCATTTGCTTGCTCCAGCACGCCTCAGAGGAAGTGCCCCGGGTCCAGATACTGGGGCTCCCTGCACACCCCCATCCAAGGATGGGGGTCAGGGATGGCAGCCAAGGGACCCTTGGAAACACTTTCTCCAGGAATGGGGGTTTTGTGCTTTGCAGAGGGACCAGCTTAAGGAATCCCATCTCCGGTCACCAAACACGTCCTGTGTCCTCCCCTGATAATAACAATAGCATGATAATAGCAAGCCTTGTGGAGCACTCAGTATGTGCTGAGCACTTTACATATGTGCCTCCAGGGACAGCTTGCTTGAGCTAGCGCTCTAGGGTCAAACAGCTATTGATTTGAATCCTGGCAGAGACACTTGCTGCTGTGTCTCTGGAAGCGGGTCAGCCCACCTCTCTGGCCTTGGGTTTCCTCTTCTGTTAAATGGGTATGATGATGGTTCTTACCTCCCAGGTGGTTGGAAGATGAGGTGAGATAAGGCAGAAAAAATATTTAGCAGAGAGCCAGCCCATAGTAAACACTCAGCCAGCGGCAGCTGTTCTCAACATTGTCCTGTACCAAGCAATTGATGTGTGGGATGAGGGTTCTGGATCCTCCAAGGAGAATATGCCTGCTACCTCCATGGTGGAGGAGTTGGGGAGGACTTCATAGAGGCAGTGTCAGTTAAGTTACCATCAGAATAGCAGAGACATGTTGTGTGCTCACTATGTGCCAGGTGCTGTTCTAAGCACATAACATGCGTTAGACCCTCCATCCTCAGAACCACCTTGGGAAGTGCGAACTTGCAGTTAGAAGTAGGTCTGGGATCCCAGCCACACTGCCAGACCTAAGGGTGTGAGCTTCAGATACAGGGCCTTGAGTCCTGAAGGAAGAATAAGAGCTTTGCCATGTGAGCGAGTGGAGGTGAGGCGGTCGGTGAGGTGGGGACAGCACATGCAATGGCTCAGAGGTTCGAGGGATCTTGGCCAGTTGAGGCAGCAGTGAGTGCTTGAGCATGGCCAGAAGGGAGACCTTTGGGGCACAGTAGCAGGAAGTGAGGCTTGGGAAGGTGTGTTGGGCCAGATTATGAAGGAGTTGGCATTTTGAAATAGGAAAACTGAAATTCTTTTAAGAAGTAAGGCATGGAGTGCCATGGATGGCTTTTGAGCAGATCTCTATAAAGAACTTTGACAGCACGGTAGTGTGGAGGGGTGGGAAGTCAGGAGGCAGGTGGGTAGATGGAGCTAGAATCTCAGCCATTAACATATCTGTCCCTACCTCTGCCAGGATATCTGCAGTGTCCGGCCAGCCTGGGCCCCTGCCCTTGGAAAGCTTGCAGCAGATTATAGGCAGTAAGGGGGTAGCCGGGTGCAGGTGGGCATGAATGAACACCCTGAGGGGGCTTCCCAGGTGCCTAGGGTATCAGAGAAAGCCTCCCTAGTGAGGGATATAGAGCCAAGATGGGCAGGCCCAGGGCCCTGTGGACACAGTTAGTCCTCTTGAGGATGTGTTCTGTACCCACATAACCCCCCCAGGCATCAGGGCCAGGCCCGGGAGGGGCCACACAGCTCCTGCTCCAGCTGCCAGGCCTGAGCTCCAGAGCCCCACCAAAGCCAACCTGTCTCCATGGCAACTAGGCAGGCCACCCCCCTCTCCATGCCCACGGCCCCTGGCACAGGGACCCATTCACAGCGGGGCCTGGGTATGTCTTCCCACTTCCCTTGGGGGTCGTCCCAAGGCAAACGCCCTCACACTGAGGTGCTGGCAGTACACATGCATGTTGGCATTTGGGTACGTGTGCACATATGATGTGTATGTGTGTGTGTCCTGCAGCAGGAAGCAGGGAGGCGGGGACCGTCTGTGTTGACTACCCACCTTAGTTGGAAATTTGTTCCCCCTGAACGGGGGTCAGATAGGTGCCAAGGGCCCTGATGCCAGGATGAACTGTGGGCTCCTGTCTTGGAGATTGCAGTGAGAAAGCCAGCCCAGAGAAGGGGCAGCTAGAAGAAATGGAAGGTCAGGGAAAGCTGCAAGGGAGAGGCTCCCAATGGTGCCTGGTGGGTCCACAGACCACCTTGTTCTTTCCATTCATCATGTTATGTCATCTTCACAGCTGTCTTGCAAGAGAGATATCCAATTCACTGCAGTGCAGATGAGGAAACAGAGACTCAGAGAGGTTGAGTGTCTTGCCCGGGTCACTCAGTAGAGCAGGAATAAGATTGCAAGTCGGCCTCACTCCAAAGCCTGGGTCTTAACCACTGGGCTGCATTGCCTGGTGCCTCCTTATCCTACTAGGCTCTAAGCCAGCCTGTCTCTCAGCCCGTCTCTCAGAAGGGAGCACTACGAGTTGGTACTGGCTGCAGAGCTGGACTCAAAGGGTGTCCCAGTGCCTCTTCTAATTCTAGGGTATCCCCTAAAGCCTTTGTTCTTCCTGGAGTGGAGGGGAGTCTCCTTACCACCCTGTCTCCATTCTCTCTACTGGCAAGGTGGAGGGATCCTCTCACTCATGCAGGAGGTTCTCAGGAGAAGGGGAGGAACCCCTCTCTCCCTCCTTGGCACCTGCCAGCCCTGGAGGAGCCTGATGAATTGTCTGTGTGCCCCCCCCCCAACCTCATTCCTCCCTCTCCAGCCCCCGCCTGGTTGGGGAGGTGCGAAGGGAGTGATTTCACAGCCTGTCAGCTGAGGCCTAAAAATACCCAGAACTCTAAGATGCTTGGGCAGGGGGAGGAGAGAGCAGGGACCAGGGATAGGGTGGTGAAGGGTGCAATGGTAACTTGGTCAGAGGAGCCCAGGTGGCACCACAGTCCTGCTCAGGAATGATGGGAGACCCTCTGTCCCCGAGGTCCCCATCTGACCCCATATCTGGCAATGACAGAGAGGGCCAGTGTCTCGAGGGTCTTGAGAGCTCAGCTCTGGCACTCAGACCTAAGGGAGGGCTTAGTCTCAGACAGGAGCCGTTGTGGACCCCAGGGTCCCTGGAGCCTCTAGTTGATGCCTCTCTCTCCCTCTCCACCCCCAGGTTGGCTGGCATCTTTGGGCCGTGGGAGCCAGGCTGTGCCTGAGTCTGCTTCCTTCCTGGAGAAGGTGCCCGCTTCTGCTAGGGGAGAGGCGTGAGGAAGGCAGTGTGGATGGGGGTGCCGGCAGGTGCGGGATGTGACGTGCCAGCCACCCAGGCACTAGAAGGAAGCAGAGGAGAAGGGGTGTGGTGGTCCACGTCACTGCCACATGGCTGTGTGCTGCAGCATGGCACATGGCCCCCACAAGTCAACCAGTGCTCAGAGACGGGAACACGTGTATATGTGTGTGTGTGCATGCACCTGCTAGAGTCGGCTTGTTCTGGTGCTGGGATGCTTGTGGACGTATGTGACCCAGCCTGGCTACTTCAGGTAGCAATGGGGTGGAGGCACAGGAGTGGATGTGGGAGCATGAGCTAACACACCTCACTTCATGCAGATGCATGACTGTGTGTGTGCTTCCCACGTGGAAACACGATGGTAGGTGTGTCTGTGCAGAGGCACATGGGCACACGTCACTGGGGCGCCAAGCAGGGGCTGAGAGGGTTCTTAGGGAAAGAATGCAGAGTGGTGGCCAGGGCACAGGGGCTCTGGATCAAAAGTAATGAGGCTCAAATCCCAGATGTGTCTTGTGCTGACTTGCTTTGTGGCCTTGGGCAACTGACTTAACCTTTCAGTGCTTCATTTCCCACCTGTAAAATGGAGGGAATGATAGCACTGTCATGGGGCTGTTGGGAAAATTCGATGAGTTAATATCTGTAAACCACCTAGAACTGTGCCTGTCACAGAGTTAGCACCATGTACGTAGTAGTTCTTATTATCTGGTCCTACCCTTTGATGGTACAGGTGGGAACATGAAGGCCCAAAGAGGGACAGTGACCTGTCCAAAGTTACACAGTAAGTTAGTGGCTGAACCAAGACTAAAAACCAGACTCTAACGCCTTAAGACAGGGCTTGTTCAAGTCTTGGACCTCATGGATTGCAGTCCTACTGGAGTTTGGGGCTTAGATTGTGCCAGGGCTGTTCTGGGACCTTGGGAACTCAGGGACCTGCACATCTTCAGATAATGTTGAGGGGTCTTCAGGGCAGTGGCCTCAAAATGACCAGCTGCATGAGTCAGAACCATGCCACTGGCTAGCTGTGTGGACTTGGCCAGGTCACCCAACCCTCCTGAGTCTCAGTTTTTTCCCTATAATGGAATAATAATGATACATACTTTATAGGGCTGTTGGGATCAAATGAGATCCTGCATGTAATGTCTTAAGTGGCTGGCACACTGTACCTAGTAGGTGTTCAGTAATGTTTGTTACAATTATAACCCTTGCAGAACCCTCTCACCCTGTGCTCCATAAACGTGAGTTCCTTTGGTTCCCTTGCAGCCCCTGGCCACCCTCACTCCCTTCTGCCTGCCACCCCACACTCCAGAGGGCTTTGATCAGGACTGACTTGCTGGCAGCCATGACTTGTCTTTGTCTCCTGTTGTTGCCCATTGCCCAGAAGGGAACAGGACCCACCAGTAGGACTTAGCCCCTGAGCCCTCTGCGTCTGGCCTCGTCACTCACTTGACCTTGGACAGGCACTGTTTCCTCTCTGTGCTTTGATCCTCCCTCTGAAAAGTAGAGAGGCTGGACACAGCCCCAGAAGCTCCTGGTCGTGTTGCTGTGTGGCCCAGGAGGGCCCCTGGCTCAGCCTACTCGAGGGGGTGGCAGGTTGGCAGGGAGGGAGGTCAGCTGGCTGCCCCGGGTGAGTGGAGCATCTGGGGCCTGAGCCGGCTGGTGGCCTGCCGTCATGCCCGCTCGCACCTGTGGCTGCGTAGGAGGGTGTGCAGGCCCAGCTGGCTGGGCACTGACATTGGGGGAAGCTCAAGGACAATGACGTAGAGAAAGCCCTTCTTGGGGCTCTGGGAGCTGCCACTCTAAGCCGTCCTCCCCCGCTCTCCTCCCCCTTCACCCTGGGGTTTTCCTTCAGCAATTCCTCCTTCCTCCCTGTCCTTCCTCTCCCCTTCCCCTTCCGGAGTCTTCCAGTATCTGTCTCTCTGCCTCTGCCCCTTCTGTAATCTTGACCATTTTCTGGGGCACCTTCTCACTTTCTCTCTCTCCATAGAGGGGAGATTCCTACCCCTTCCTCTCTCTCTGGTTCCTGAGATTCCTCCTTTCTTCCTTCGATGTGTCCCCATTTTTCTGGCTCCTCCTGGCTCCCTCTGCTGCCCCAGAGCCCAGGTCTTTCTCACTTACTCTGCATGGGCATGTTCAGGCTCCTTCCAGCTTTTTGTCCCCTTGCTCCCTCTCACTTCAGAGTCCCTCCCTCCCCAGCATCCCTGCCTCCCTTCTTCCAGTTCTGTGGAGCTCTTTGCTCCTCCGTCAGCATCCCCTGCCCTGACAGAACCCTGACCCAGGCAGTTTCTGTGGCTGGAGCTGCTACCCAGTACCTCCACAATCCCCCTGCCCTCTGTGGGTTGAGAAAAGGGTCAGTCCAGGGCCCAGGGACTGGCAGCCCTGCCTCCTAATTAGCAGGAGGTAATTGCCTGGAAAAAAAAAATTCATTTAGAATGAGACTCCGAGACTCCAAGTTAAAGCTGAGCCGACCAGTGGACCCCAGGGAGGAGGAGTGGGGAAGCAGCCCAGGTCATGGCCTCAGGAAGCCCCTCAGGAGATGAAAGCCCCTAGGACTCCCTGCCTGGCTTGTCCCCAGCACACCAGCCTTGGGGAAGTGGGAAGAGTACACTGGACTGGGTGTCCCACCGTCTTTGCCTGAGTTCTGGTTCCACAGCTCACTGTGTGACTTGGGGCAAGCCATTTATTCCTTGGAGCCATACTTTTCTCTCCTACAAAATCAGAACAGGGCCATCCCTGCCCACTTCACCCCTCAAGATCATGAGGGTCAATTCAGACAGTGGCTCTGAAAGCATTTGGCAGGCTGTAAAGTGCTACAGAGTTCAAGGTGTTACTCTCTTCCTCCATGTGGCTCTCAGCCGAGAGGTGAGGATGGTGGGGGGCTGGAGTGGTCTTGGAGAAACCTGAGGGATAGTGTGGCCTCTAGAACATGGAAGGATGGTGAGGTAGATCCAGCTGAATGGCAAGAGTAAGGGCAGATGGATATGCTCTCCCATGCCCGTCTCAGCACTCACTGGCTGCACCAGCCTGAGTGGTCACCTCCCTTTCTGATCCTCACTTTCCTCATCTGTAGGAGGCTGAGCATGATGCTCCCTCCTGGGGAGGCAGGGTGGCTGGAAGGCTAAATGAGATCATGTTTGCACAGCTCTTAGCACAGTGCTTGGCATACAGTAAGTGCTCAATAAATGATACATACCAGGTATGTCTACTGTAATTGAAGGCTATTATCTTGACTCCCTTAACTCCAGAGAAGCTGTGGTTTTGGGTGCTGTCTTTTCAGGTGGTATTATTTGTTTTGCTTTTTGTTTTTGGAAGGGGGAGAATCTCTACAACCCAGTAAGGTTCATATCAAGCAGCCCCTAGAAACACCAAGCAGATCTGCCCTTCAAAGAGCCCCCACCTGTAGGGTGGGGGAACAGAAGTGGGCTGCAGTTATGGCATTCTCCCTCAACCCCTCGCTTTTTCCTGGGGCGGGTGTGGGCAAAGTTCTTGTTTGGGTGGGGGAGAGGTGTGGAGCCTCTGCCCTGGGGGAGGCCTTTGTGTTCATCTTGGCGAGACTGGCCCTGCCACAGAGGAAAGATTGGTGTTTGTTTAAACAAGCCTTCTCCACCCACCTTGGAGGAGGGAGCAGGAAGTTTTGCCTGCCCCAGGTCTGGCCAGCTGGGTTAAGCCTGCACTGTGACCCAGGCAGCCCCAAAGCGGCCAGGACGCAGTCAGACAGGCTGGAGTGTGCGGGTGTCGGGCAACGCCGCAAGCTCTGAGCGCCAGATTGCCCCGGGAGCGGTGAGGGGGCGGCGGGGACCGGAGAACCGTCTGCCGCTGCTTCCCCGCCGGCCCAGGCCGCCGCTGGGAACTGTCTGTGCGCCCGCCGGGGTGCAGTGCCCGCGCCAGCCACCAGGAGGCAGTGCGGCGGGCCCCCGGGAGGGAATGGGGCGTGGTATTTACCACGTTCGCCGGGCGGCCCTTTTTGTCCTGAGTCAGGACTGGGGTCTTCAGCATCCGAGGACCTAACTCGAGGAAAGGGGGCTCTTGAGGTCGCTGGTTGCTGCCATAGCTTCAGCTGAGGGTTGATCAGGCAGGCATTGGCAGAGGAAGGCGGAATCACTATGCAAAGTCTCGGATCCTGCTCGCTGGGAGCTGAGCAAAGGGCGACCTGGAAGAGGGCGCAGCCCAGGACTGAGTTCTGTTTCAGCACCAAGGACAAGGAGCCGCGTGGCCGGCAGCTGTTTCAGCACCTTGGAAAGCTCGGGGGGGGGGCGGGGCGCTCAGTGGCTCCATCCTCATATTTGCCGTGTAAATGATACCCCTGAATATGATAGAACGGCATCTCGTAGAGGGAATCTTAGACCCTGCATTCCAGCCAGGAGGCTTAGGACCAGAGAGTTGAGTGGGTAGCCTAAGGTCACACAACTGGAAGTGACAGAACAGGATTCAGATCCGCAGTGGTCTCTCTATCCATTTCTCCCGCCCCTGGATTCCCACTAGTTATCTCTGTCCTGAAACCTCTCTGGGAGCTTCACATTATGTTGCATCCCCAGGAGCCTTTGAGCTTGCAAAAATTAAATGCACTCCCCTCCCCAACCGTAAGCCCTGGCCACGGATTTGAATTCCAGGATGGAAGATTTCTAGCCCTGGTGGCCTTCGCGGCTCCAAGCCTCAGGTGGAAGGGCATTCGGGCAGGTGGCCCGTGAGGAAGCCTATGACTTGGGGAGATAAAGTTGAGTCATCAGCATGAGGAGCTTTTAAGTGCTCTGAGATCCTCAAATGAAACATAGCATACAGTTCCAACCCCAGCTTCTTTGCAGCGTGTATTATTAATAACAATAAGATGCTGATTTAGGCCAAGGCACAACAATGCATTATTCATAGGAGTAACTAGTGGTCAAGGCCCACACTTAATCATCACACATCCCTGATCCTGCCTCTGCTTCGCATTCCCGGCGAAGAGCCCCCTCCCCATTCTGAGCCCCTCATTTCTTGGGCTCCTGCTGCTCTGACGGACGTGATCATTTTCACAGCTGCTCAGGTGGCTCATCAGCTTTGGGATCAAGGTGGGTGGGGAGGGTGTCAGGTTCCGAGCTAACTCCTGTCTAGCCACTCTTCAGCCTGGGCTCCCAGCTCAGAGCTGGCACCTGGCCCTTTCCATCCTGAATGGCTTTGGCCTTGATGACTTCTGGGCTTAGCAGCTCTCTGGGGTCTACAGATGGCCAGTCTCCCCTTCCTCCTCTTTTGAGGCTGAATACTGAAGCCAGATGCACCAGGCCTCCCTAGGCCAGGAATTGTGGGAGGTAGGGGTGGCTGTGGTGAGGTGAGGTGAGGGGGTCACTGAGCAGAACATACTGTCACCTCCATTAAATTCAATAATGCATGTGAAACCCTCGGTAAACTGTGGAACACTTTATAAACTGCTCTGCACTGTACAGATGTGAGCCATTATTACCAAGGCCATGTCTCGACTGGAAGAGGCAGCAGAGGTAGGGAAGGCGTGGACAAGGTCCTCATAGCTCACCAGGCCTCGCTCTCTGATAAGGAGTAGGAGTGCTTGTGGATCCTGACATGTCCCTGTCCAATTTCTTGCTGGAACGGCTGCTGGCCCATCCAGATAATCCTTCATTTGCTGTTTACTCACTTGGCATCTCCTCTGAATTCTAAAGCGTCTGCATCCAGCCGGCCTCTGCGGCCCCAGCCAGCACACTCTCCCTAGCTCACTCACACATTATCTGTTTTTGTTACAGTCAAGGTTGAGGAAGCTTGCTTGTGCTGAGCCCCTATTTTCAGCTACTTGTAACTTTCCAAAACAATTCCCCTTGGGCTTCCTCTTTTGCTAGCCTAGTTCCCACCCTGGGTGAAGCCCGAGGGGTTGTGGGCACCTCCACGGCTTTCCAAGGGACACTCAGAGAATGTCCGGAGGGCATGGGGTGGGGGTAGGTCCAAGGCCCTGTTTTTCTGGGAAATAAGTGCTGGGTGTTCTCCCTTCCTTATTCTTTTTTCCTTCTCGCGTATCTCAATTTGTTTTTCCTCTTGCAAGAGAAGAGCTGGCCCTGTTCCCCGGGTGGGTGGCCTGGAAGGGAGAGTCTTACAGTGGAAAGAGGTCAGGAAATTCTGCAAGATGGCAAGACCTGGAGCTTTGCCTGGTTGTCTGGGGTGCAGGGTTTAGCTCACTGCCTTTCTGTTCCTTTCTCCCCAACTCTGCCTCTTTCTGGCTTTCTTGTGTGTGTTGGATTGAGGGGAGGGAGGGAAGCAGGATAGGCACCAAAAATGTCCCCCTTTCCATGCCCAGATCACCCTGGAGCTGGTAAGCTCTGCCCACTTGTAAATGCCTGCCATCTTCCCCCATTTCCATCTGCTCAGCATGCGCATGGAGGGCGCTTCCTATGGAAACCTGTGACTCCAGCTTTCACTGTTTCCCACCTTGAACGTCATCGGGAGCCACCAAAAGATGGGGGTGGGGAAGTGCTGGGGCTTGACGTGTATTGCAGAATCAGGTGGGAGGAGGCAAGCTCAGGATGGGGACATGCTGGCAGATGTAGCCCCAACCACCCCCAGCAGCACTCTGCTTTATCTCCGGAGTAGTGGTTGCACCCTGATCAGTACCAGAGACAGAGCCCTGGGCAAGTCCCTGGGACACCCCATTGTCCTCCTCTTTGCACTCCTAGACTGTCTAGTGCCAGATACCCAACCCCCAACCTGTCCTGGGACCCTGAGGCCAGCTGAGACTCTATCTATTGAGGGTGCTTCTCTGAGGCCAATGCCTGGGCCAGTGGATGGAGGAAGGAGCCCCAGAAAAGGTGTGTGTGTCAGAGGAGTCTTTGAAGTACCTGGGGTAATTTGGGCATGGCTCTAACTGGTAAAATTCTTGGGAGAGTGGGAGCCCTTTCCCTGACTGCTGTTTGTGTCCACTCAGGTTCTTTCTTCTTTTCTGTCTATTCTCAGAGTGTCCTATTTCAAGGCATGGCTCCCCTAGGGTGGAACAAGAGTAAGAGCCACAGGGTTTGAAGTCTTACAGACCTCCAATCTAATCCTGGCTTTACCTCTCTTCTGCCGTGTGTTCCTGGGCAAGCATTTAACCCTCCTGAGCCTCAGTTTCCTTCTTTGTAAAATGGGCATAAGAGTATTTACCCTCAGAGGGGTGCTGAAGTCTGCGGACGTGATTCAGTGCCGAGAATACATTCGTTACTGTGATGAAAGACACTTGGGAAGAAAAGCAGTGGCCTAGGACCTGTGAATGCCTGTAAGAGCCTCCAGGAGCAGAAGCAGTCTAGGTTGGGAGGGCTTGCGGGTGATGGAACAACTCTGGAAGGGCTGGGTGTGGGGAGTGTGCAAGTCACCATCCGAGAGTGTGAGCACACATGAATTCTGGGGGAAAGAGCCTATAGGCACGGATTCCCAGCATGTCCAGCAGCTTCTCTGTACCTTGACCTAGGCTACAGGCTGTGGGAGACCCTGAGCAACTGGGAGACAGGATATTATCCTGTTGCCCCTGCTTGTGGGGGTCAGGTCTATCCCCAAGAAAAGGGGGTTGACAAATGGATCCATTAATTCAAGTTTGGAGAAGGAAGAGACTGCTATGAGTGCCAGTCATTGGGGAGGGCTTCTTGGGGGAGGTGGGCTTATCTGAGACCTTGAATGATTTCATGAATTTGTTTAGCAATTACTTCTCCAACCTCTCCTGTGTACCAGACTTTGGTCTTCAAAGCTGAGTGAGCTGGGGGTCTCAATCCTCTAGGTGCTCCCAGTTGGGGAAGGACACAGAAGGAGCTAATTATTGACCCAAAATAGTTAATTGTCATAGTTACTAGGGAGGCAGAAAGGATTGTAGGAGGGGAGACCATCTTTGTCTAGTTGCCTTGAAGACAGAGAAGGAAAGTCATTCCAGGAAGAAGGAACAGCCTAGGCAAAGCATCATAGGTGTGACAAGGGTTGGCCTGCTTGTGGGAAAGAGGAAAGTGTGGCTAGGTTGTACAGTCTAGCACATTATAGAATGCCATCACATTCGTCAGCTCAAAGGGAGGCCACTGTGGCCAGGCAGGAAAGGATGGGCTCAAGCACCTATTATTCCACATGCCTTAGTTTCTTCCCCTGTGAAATGGAGATAATAATAGTCCGAGGTTGTGGAGATGGTACATGTAAACTTCATGGCACTGTATCTGCCACATTGTGTGCACTCAACTAATGTTAGCTATTATTTGATGGTGACCTCCCCAGCAGGGGAGGTCAGGGGTCATGATCATCATTTGAAGGTAGTGTTCAGGCCCAGCATGGGCCTTGCCCTGGGTAATGTAGTTGGCCAGGGGCAGGGCTGGGGCGTAAACCCAGGTCATCTGCCTCCAAGTCTACAATATATCCCACTGCTCTGCCTCAGAAGGACAGACAGAATCTGAGTAGACAAGTGATGGCAAATTCACGGGGAGAGAATTCCAGGCTAGAGGAAGCGCATGAATGCCTAGAGCTCGTGAATGGCAGAGCTGGCTGGGCATCTGCTTGTGGCCACGGCCATGGGTGTGTGTGCATGGGTGTCTGTGCCAGGGTGAGTCTCTGTGGCTCGTGTCTGTGGCCTGTGTGCATGTGCCTACTGCTCCTGCGGCCCCCCTCCCGTTCCCCTCTGGGCAGCTGGTGAGCTTGCCCTCAGAAAGCCATTCCCTCTCCTGCAGCTCCCCAGGGCATCCCAGCAGCCAGCAGCCCTGTTTGATTCTGTTCATCCATAAATCATGGCTTGCTGAGGAGATGAGAAGGAGTTGGGAGTCGGGGCTGAGCCCTGGTAAGGGACCGGGTTGGGTCGGCATTTCACACCTGAGGCCCAGCCTGGCTTCCAGCTGTCGCCCCTGATCCCATATCCCCATGCCTTAACCCTCCCTCTTCCATACCGTAGGTGCTCACTGATGCTTGCTTTGGTCAAGCCCTGCAGGTCCTGGGAGGGGTCAGGGGTGCACAAAATTGAGTAAGATGTGACCTCTGACCTCTGCCATCCTGTAGAGAAAACTAGAGTGTATCCAGTCCAGTATTTCATTCAACACCATTGAGTGCCAACTCCGTGCCCCAGATATCTCTAATCCAGGGCACGATGTGATAATGCTATGATAATAGCTAGCATTTAGTGCCTACTTATTCCATGTCAGGCACTGTGCTGAGTGCATTGTACATGCTAATTCCTTTAAACCTCACCATAGTCCTATGAGACTATACTATTATCAGCCCTCGTTTACAGATGGGGAAACCAAGGCACACAGCGATTAGGTTATATGGCTTGGACGAATCAGAGCCAGAATTTGAGCCTGAGCAATCTGACTTCAGAGGCCTAGCACTAATCACTATTCTCTAAAAGAAGGATGTAGGCCCAGTATGCTGGGAACTCAGAGGCAGGAGAAATTAATTTCCACTGGGCAGACTAAGGGAGGCTTCCTGGAGGAGGTCTTTTCATCTGGGCCTAAAAAAATCAGGAGTTTGTCAGGCAAAGTTGAGCATGGGGAAAGAACAGAAGGGGTCCTAGTGTATGTGTGTGTGTGTGTGTGTGCGCACGCACGCGTGTGCGTGTGTGTGCCTATGTGTGTGCGTGCATGTGTGTGCGTGTGTGCGCACACACATGCTTATAAAAGAGAGCTCTCAACTCATCACTGCAGCCTCTCCCATCTCTTCTCTTCCATCTTATTTGGGTGACAAATGAGATGACATATACAAGCATTGAACATTCAACAAATATTTGCTGAGCACCCCCTGTGTGTCAGACGCCGAGCTCGTCCTAGAGGATACTGGAGTGAGCAAAGCAGATACAGCCCCTTTCTTTGTGGACCCGGTAGTGTGGCATATAGCAGGTGCTTAATAAATAGTAGCACCTATTATTATCTTTGTTCCTGGAGGCCTGGGATTCTTCCTCCTTCATTCTTTCAATAAGCATTTATTGAGCACCTATTAAATGCTCCACCATTGGTGCTCAGAATACAGTGGTGAACAAGAGACTAAGCCCTGCCCAGATGCTAGAAGGGAAGGCTGTGCATGGACATCTTGTCCACCCTCAGAGGCAGGCCGCTTCCTGGGGTACACAGACCTTACCCTGAGATCTCCTTGGGGGGTGGCATGGCCAGGAGCATAGGCTGTGCCCACAGGACCCAGCAAAGCACACAGGACTCAGTTAGACCCTTCATCCTGAGCTCTAGTCAGCTGATATGCCTACTACAGGCGTGGGCAGAGGGGCAGCAGCCTGCCCCAGCTCATACCTCACTCCCAAGACATCCCGGCATTGGACCTAGGAGGTCTGGCTCTGCCTAGCTCCTGGTTCACCCTGCCTTCCAGGTTTCCTGATGTTGCCTGTCTGCCCTTGTCTATGCTGTGCCTTACCCGCCGGGACCCAGGATGTCTCCTCTGCCTCAGGATAGGTTGTGGCACTCAGCCCTGTCAAAAGGCTGACTAGGGCTCCAAATTTTCTTTCCCCCAGTGTTAATATGCTGACAGTAAGGGGACTTGAAACCATGCATGTCATCTGAGGAGGGGTTAGAGGGCTGGGGCGGCTTTGCCTGGAGAAGACTTGAAGGGGACATTAGAACTGTCGGCAAGGATTGAGAGGCCTGTCATGTGGTAGAGGCAGCCAGCTCGTTCCTGGCAGCTCCAGAGGGCAGGCTCAGGACCAGCAGGGAAAGTTCTAGGGAGACAGATTCAGCTCTGCGAGAGGTACAGCAGCCCTCCCTAACAATGCCCATCCAGGAAGGACCTGCTTCCTGCCTTCTGCTCCCTGCAGAAGCTCCCTGTCACCAACAGGGCTGCCCATGGGCTTTGTGCATCCCTGGGGCCTGACTTCATGACTTTCAAGGTCCCTTCCAGCTGGAGACACAGTGACTCCATATGCAGGGAATGGTTCACTCTGGCTGGTAGGCGAGAACATGCTTGCACCCCTTGATGGCGACATCCCCCTTAGGATCTCCTTAGGGTGTCGGCATGCTGGCCGAGGACATCATGTCACTATTATTCACAACATCAATGCAATTTGCAGTGGCAAGTGTTTGTTTCACCCTGCCTTTGAGGGCTGTCCGAGGGAGGCTGAAGGGTCTGGGGAATCTGTGGGGGCCGTACCAGCTGCCTGGAAGATGACAGCAGCCACCCACACTGTAGGGGACCCTGGGGTCACTCATCCAGAAGAGTTCAACTTTCCTTAGCAACACAACCCCTTCTCCAAATGGAATTTTTTGCAAAAGCTCAAGAACACAGAAGGAAACAGCGCTACTGTGGCTGAAGAGAGCTTGAGGGATCACAGCCTTATCTGCTCAGCCTCCACTCCCCAGAGCCCCAGAGCGACTCCAGGCAACCCTAGGGATTCCAAAGACTACCTCTTGAAAACCAACCACGTACCTCTAGTTGGTGTGATGTCAAAGCAAAGAGTATAGAATCTAAGCCGAATTGCCTGAGTTAAAACCCTGGCTTTGAACTTGGACATGGTATTTGACCCCTCTGTTCCTCAGTTTCCCCATCTGTAAAATGGGGACAACTCATAATGCTTATCTCTGTTGTTGTTGTGACTGCATGTGGAGCACCTGGAATACCTGGCTTGTCCTCTGAGCGGGGAAGGGTCACGGTCAGCTCTTCCACAGATGAAGGCACTGATATCCAAGAGTCGAGTGTCTTGCCTGCCACGTGGCTGGTTAGCAGCTGGACTAGGGTCTCAGCCTAGTTCTCCTAGACCCCAAACCTAGGGCTTATTCTGCTGTGCCCACAGAATGCTAATTGCTTAAGATGAGTATTCTGTTGGGTTTCTGGGGACCTTTCAGAGTGTGCCCACTGGAATCTGGGATCAACAGGCTTTTGTCCCTAGGGACTCTCTGACCTGCAGCAGGGGTTGAGGATTGGTTTTTGAGAAGGATCTTGTTCGACAAAAAAGGAGGGAGCTCCAGGAAGGTCACCTCTTGGAGAATTCCCAATGGCAGAGAGGTATATGGGGGAGGGGGGAGTGTGGAAAGGGCACCAGAGCAGAGGAGCCCACCTGGAGTGTGGCTGTGACCTCCAGCTGCTTCCTACTGTAGCTACCAGATCATGAGCTTGTGAAACACTCCTCTGATCCCATCCTTCCCCTGCTCAAAAGCCTACCGTGGCTCCCATGGTCTACAGAACAAAACAAGCCCCTCAGCTGGATAGACAAGCCCCTTCCCCATCAGGCCCTCCTTTCCTTCCAGGCTGGTCTCCCTGAATTCACTCCCCATACCCTAAGTCCGGCTCCTCACACAATGTGCCTGACACTTTTCCCACCTCCATGCCTTTCCCTCTGCCTGGAATATCCTACTTTCGCCTCACTTCCATCTTCAGACTACGCCAAACACCACCTCCTCAGGGTGGCCTTCCCAGATAGCTCCCTAGTCCCACAAGATGGATAAAGTCCTCATTTGTGCTCCCAGGGTCCTTTGTTTATGCCTGGGATAAAACAAACACCAGCAACCATACTAATACTACCCATCTATTGAGTGCTAACAGCAACCCCTTGGGAGACACTGAGTGGTTAATACACTTGTCCAAAGTCACACAGCTGTTAAGAGGCAGAGGTGGGGCGGGGTGCAGTGGCTCATGCCTGTAATCCTAGCACTTTGGGAGGCCGAGGTGGGTGGATCACCTGAGGTCAGGAGTTCAAGACCAGCCTGGCCAATGTGGTGAAATCCCATATCTACTAAAAATACAAAAAAATTAGCTGGGTGTGGTTGTGGGTGTCTGTTATCCCAGCTATTCAGGAGGTTGAGGCAGGAGAATCGCTTGAACCATGGAGGTGGAGGTTGCAGTGAGCTGAGATCACGCCACTGCACTCCAGCCTGGATGAAAAGAGCAGAGCTCCATCTCAACAAAAAAGAGGCAGAGGTGGTACTCACACTTGGGTCTTTTTTCTCAGGTCTTTTGGAGTCTGGGGCCCCCTGGCTGGGTGTCCTGCTGTTTGATGGTTCTGGGGCACCTAGCATGCTAGGCTGGGTGTCCTGCTGTTTGATGGTTCTGGGGCACCTAGCATGCTAGGAGATAACTTAATTCTAACCTGTCTTCCCCACTGGAGTGGTAGTTCCTTGTGGGCAGGGCCTGTTCCCCAACAAACACACACCCTCATAATTTATATATATATATATATGTGTGTGTGTGTGTGTGTGTATGTGTATGTGTGTGTGTGTATATATATGTGTGTGTGTATATATATATATATTTTTGAGACAGAGTCTTGCTCTGTTGCCCAGGCTAGAGTGCTGTGGTGCAATCTCAGCTCACTAAAACCTCCGCCCCCCTCCAACCCCCATGCCAGAGTTCAAGCCAAGCAATTCTCATGCCTCAGCCTCCCAAGTAGCTGGGACTACAGGCACATGTCACCATGCCCAGCTCATTTTTTGTATTTTTAGTAGAGATGGGGTTTCGCCATGTTGGCCTCGAATTCCTGACCTTAAGTGATCTGCCCGCCTCTGGCTCCCAAAGTGCTGGGATTACAGGCATGAGCCACCATGCCCACTCATAATATATTCTTAATAGATAGTTGCCGAGGAAAGCTCAGCGTAAGAATGGAGTTTACTTTATTTCAAAGTGAGTTAAACAAAGGAAAGTGTGGGCTCATCTGCTTTCAGCCCACACAGCTCCCCTAGCCCTTCCAGTGGGGCTGGGCAGGTTCCATGGGGAGAGCTGGGAAACAGATCTCGTGTCCAGAAGGTACCTTTGCCCATCCCTTCCCTGGAGGCCTGGCCATGGGCGGTGGGGCTGTGGTGGAGTGCCCTGCTCCTATTCTCCCTCGGAAGCTTGGAGATCAAAGTCCTAGTTCTCCCATTTGGCCTGAGAACTTTGACAAATGTGGCCCCTCCAGCCTTGCAGAGCTGTGCTCCTCAGCCCAGGAGAGGGAGGGGCAGGACCTTGGTGATTGCAGGTAGTCCGGGTCCGAGCTCATGGGTGCTGTGGGCCCTGAGGTTGAAAGTGAACTGGGTGCAGGGGCTTCCGGGGGATTGAGGCAGCAGACTTGGTACAGGAGGGGGCTGAATTTGCCTGGCAGGTGGACAGGTGGGAGCCTCACAAGTGTGGTCTTTCCCCACAACTAGGAGGCTCAGGAAGTCAGGAAGGAAGAGGTGGAGCCCAGAGAGGGTTCTAGTAGAGCAGGTAGAGAAAGGGCTGCCCAGGGTGCTGGAGTGGAGGAGGGAGGGAGCCCAGAGGCCCATGAGAGCCGATGAGAGTCATCCCTGAGGGTGACTGCTAGGCCCTCCTCCACCAGGCTCCATGGCCAAGCAAGAGAGACTGGGAGAGGAAGAAAGGCAGAAGCTAAAACCGCAGGAACCAGAACCAGACAGATACCATCAACTCTTAATTACCATGATCACTGGCACCAAAAAGCCCACGCAGGCTCCTCTGTAAATAAACAGCATCTCCTTGGCTTTAGGATGCATCCCAGCACACACAACAGATTGATAGTGCATGTGTGATCTATGTGGGTCTCCACTCACTGCCCCACATGAGAATTTGTCCTCAAAGTTTTTGCCTTCCTTACGTTTGGTTTGGGCTAATGTTTACAATCACCTATGAGGAGGGCGGGGGAGGAGGTCTGATCTGCATTTACAGAGGAAGAAACCAAGTGCTTCTGTGACTGGTGGAAGCCACACAGCCTGGGAAGGGATGGGATTCAGACAGAGGCCTGAGATTTTCCTCCCAGGACAGGTCTCATCTTTGCCAAGGGTGCCAAGGTTTCCACTTCTGAAGTTTATGGCACCTCGGCACTTGGGATGAGAGCATTTAGGAATTACAGATGGGCTGTAGCCATGGCGTGGTGGGGGTGAGGTTGGGGGATAGGGATGTGCAGAGGCCAGTAGGTGGGCTTCCAGACCCATGAAAGCTGGGCTAAAACGGGCAACAGCAGGCCAGAGGGTTCCAGAGATTCCTTTGACTACACATATGGCTGGTGAGTCTTGGGAAACAGGACGACCGGCTAGTGCCATGGGGCAGATGTCCTCAGAGGGGCTGTCAGAGCTAATAAGGACCCTTTGGACAAATTTCACTGGAGTTGCAACTCAGAGTGTGTGTGTCGTCAGGGCAGCGGGTGGAAGAGTGCTGTGTGAAAAGGCCATCCAGGAGCAGTGGCCTGTGGAGGGATTTGAT
This sequence comes from Pongo abelii, assembly GCF_028885655.2. Classification (NCBI taxonomy): domain Eukaryota; kingdom Metazoa; phylum Chordata; class Mammalia; order Primates; family Hominidae; genus Pongo; species Pongo abelii. The sequence goes on from NC_071994.2 coordinate 13,529,091, forward strand.
GGACGGGTGAAGTCTGGCTGAGCTGAGGGGCACATTTGGCCTCTCCCTTTGAGGGTCTCAAGTTTGGAGGACGGCACAGATCCCATGGACTCACACAGGGTCCGTGCAGGGAGAGACAGAGAAAGATGCCAACTGGCACAGTTTCCCCATTTACAGATGAGGAAACTGAGGCACACAGAGAGGAAACCACCCAAGTTCATCCAGCAAGGCAGAACTGGGAGTAGAACCTGGGTTCAGAGCTCCCAGTGAAGGGGCCAGATGGAGGGTAGGGTGGTGGTTCTGGAGGGCTCTGGGCTGAGGGAGGGTGGCAGGCCCTGGCCAATAAGGGTGTGACCTGTACCTGTCCTCCCCAGGGGCGCCCTCGCGCGACGTCCTGCTGGTCTCTGCCATCATCACCGTCAGCCTTAGCGTCACTGTCGTCCTCTGCGGCCTCTGCCACTGGTGTCAGCGCAAACTGGTGAGGCTCCTGAGGGCCCCTTGGAGGGTGGTGCCTAGCCCTGCACACTGCCCCCCCCCCCCAACAATTACAGGCTCGGGAATTTTCCCAAGGGTGCGCACAGGTGACTCACCTGTCAGCATAGTCAGGGGCACTTCCATAGAAAATCAGACCACGTGCATACGCATGCATGCATGCACACCCTGCGTTTACCCGGGTCTCGGCCCTATACTTCTGTTTATATACCCAAAGCCATGCATCTAGGGACACATTCGGGGACAGACTTAGGACTCACAGGCATTCGCACGCGAGCAGCTACACACACACACACACACACACACACACGTGCCCTGCCTCCCGCATAAAGCACCGCAGGCACACACGCGCAGACTGAGAATCGAGCCCCCCCACTCTAAGCACCGCGCCCCCTCCCCTCTGCCCGCTCCCCTCCATGGGCGTGGCCGAGCCGGTGGCCAATGCGGAGGCGCCGCCCGCCCCACCCCCGCACATCCATCCTGGCTCTTGGGTTTGTACAAGCACAAACGGCTCCTTTTCATTTTTAACGAGGGCTGGGGAATTAACGAGCAGGATTAGTCCATCAATAAGTAAAGAGACCGTCAGGAGGGACATTCATCCCCTGAGGGCGCCGGTAGGCGGAGCCGGGCTGAGCCGCCCGCCCTGCATCGCGCCGCCCCGCCCAGCCCGCAGCCCGCAGCTCCCCGGGCCGCTGCTCCGCAAGACCTCCACTCCCGTCCCCATTCCTGCCGCCCGGCCCAGAAGTGTGATGGGACTTTGGGGGCAGCAGGGGGCGGGGGGGGGGGCGACGGTGGGCCCGGGGGTGTCCTAGGTGCGGCGCCTTTGGCGGAGTCAGATGAAGGAGGGTCACTGGCAAGCATCCCCCATCTCCCCGGGCCGAGAATGGTGGGAGTGGGAGCAGGGCACCACCTCTGGGAACCCCATTCTCTTCCTGCGCAGCCACAGGGGGGCCTTAAGGACAAGGGGGGAGCACTGTGGCTGTGGGCACTGGGTGGGTAGAGGCTTCATGCCCCACTCCTCTGTAGGAAGAAAAGGGGCAAATACCCCTGGGAAAGGGGTTTGGGGTCTTGTGAGAGACCTGCGGGAAAGACCGGAGAGTCCCAGAACCCAGTATGCCTCCTTCAAGAAAGGCAAACTCAGGACTTGGGAGCATGCGGCTCCATCCTGGGTGTTGAACTTCAGGCAGCTCGGACCCCTGGGGAGGAGCCATAGTGGAGGCCAGCTCTGCTCCCTGTGCGAGTGTGTGTGCATGACCCGATCCCCCTCTGCCTGCAGGTGTGTGGAACCGGGCTGGCTGCCCTGCTTTGTTCCTGGGTCCCCTGTGTCTGCATCTGTCTCAGAATTTCAGGAAAGGTGGTGGAAGAGGCTGGGCCATGTGTCTCTGTGTGTGAGTGTCCTCGGAGGCTGGAGGAGTGGCTGAGCATAGCTGCAGCCCTGAGCATCTTGTTGCGGGGCCCCTTAGGCTGTCTTGCTGTCTGTCTGGATTTGAAGGCCAGGGAAGAAGGCTGCATGAGCAGGCGCTGCTGGCGACCTTGTGTGTGTGTGTTCCATGTGGGGTCTGTGCTGAGTGTGTTGACTTTGAGGGTATTGGTGCACTGTGTGTGTGTCTGTCTGTGCGTGTCCGTTCACCCCTCAGTGGCGGGATGTGCATCAACTCATCAGATCCCTGTGTGAGCCAATGCTGGGGTCTGCCCCACCCTCCTGGCCTCCTCTGCATATGTGCTGCCGTGTGTGTGTGTGGGGGGGGGTGTGGGTGTGGGTGTGTGCGGCGAGAGATGACTTCCAGGACCCAGGTACAACTGAAACTGGTCTCTACCCCACCCCCATGCACCTCCAGTCAGGGGCAGGGCCTGGGGACAGGAGTTCAAAGATAACAGCTTTTGCAGCAGATGGGGGGCTGTCAGCACAGGAAGGACCTTGGGAGCTGAGAGATGCAGAAGCAGCCTCTTCCCTGGTCCCAGTCCCTCCCCACAATCCCCAGCCAGGAACCCTCCCAGGGTCCAGACCACAGGCTGTCCCTCTTGACTTGCTGTGGATAGAATGCTACTCTCCCCAGTCCCCCAAGTCCTGCCACCCCCTCCCCTCCGCCTCAGGGGTTCCAGAAGCCAGGGAGCTCGTTGATCAGGCTGTCTTCTTGCTCCATGGAAGGGACTTTAAAACGCTGTCCCCTCCCCCAACACACACAGTTGTTGGGCTCTCCTTGCCTGCCTGTCCCCTCAGCAGCAGTGACGTGATACCCTGACAGCCCAGATCCCATTTCCAAACATTAATAACTTCCTTAATCTCCAGCTGGCTTTTTCCGGCTCAGCCTGGCCACCCCTCCCTGAGAAGCAGGCTGGTGGTGTTGGGCTGCTTTGGAGCTGCCTAACGTCACCTGGACCCTGCCTGGTTTCCTGTTAACTTGGGTTGTCCCCCTGCCCTCCAAATCAAGTCCTGGCCTGGTTCCTGTCCCCCATAGCGCCTCGGCTCCTGCTGCAGAGCAATAGTCGAAGCCAGAGGGGAAGGTTCTCGGAGTTGGGGAAGGAAGAGGGGCAGACAGAGGCTCCCAGAATGTCTGTGGGGGCACGGCTCGGAAAGGGCTGACCGTGCCCTTCCTGGCCTCGGGGAAGGGGCAGCGGACCTGCCTTATGAGAGGGTGCTGGCCGGGGCAAGCTCTCCTGCCAAGCCAGAAAGAAGGAAGAGAAGGGCAAGGGGTGGCATGGGATGCCCTCAGCAGCCCTGCTCTTGACCCACACTGCCTGTGTGCTGGAGAATAGTGGGGCGGGGCTCCTGCCTGAGGGTCCTGCCAAAGGGGGCCTGAGGTCACTGTGGCACAGCCGCATAGGATCTTCCCAGTTGGAACTGGGAATTGTTTGAGATTTGGACCTCTGGGTAGTGATGGGAGGGATCGGAGATGGAGCTGTGAGTGGCTGCTTTTGTGAACCCAGGGTGTCCGGCATCTCTATATTTCAACTCTTAAACTTCTGACTTAGAGGTAGCTGCTGGAGGCCCAGACTCTAGGGTGGGCGGGGCCGTAGAAGGGACACTTCCAGGTGATGATTTCTGAGAACTGCCCAGTACCAGGTTGCACCCTAGGTACCAGAAACCCACAGCCTTGCCTCTGTGGGAGCACGTGCCGGGAGATAGGAGCTGAAGTAAGTAAACAGAAATACTCATATCTGTGATGAGAGCCTGGAGGGATGAGGAGTCTTCCTTCTAGGGGTTCATATGGTGACACCATTTCAGAAGGGAGGAAAGAGGCCAGAGAAGGGAAGAGACTTGGCTAGGATGAAGGGGGAACATGCAGCATTGCTGGAGCCAAGCCCCAGGCAACCCTGAGGTGTAGGGCACTGCTGGTGGGATGAGGGAGCTTTGCTGCCGGTCTCCCTAGATAGGTGGCTCCCATGCCTGGGAAGGGGCTGCCCCTGGCAGGAGCATCAGGGAGCATGGCTGTGACAGGAATCATGGCAGTGGCAGTGACAGCTCTTACTCTGCTTTAGAGAGGATGGAATAATTGACTGTTGTGGCTGTGGTGCTGGTGCACATGACAGGGTGTTGGGAAGCATTTGTGCGCGCACGTGTGTGTGCGTGTGTGTGTGTGTGTGTGTGTGTGCAGCTGGGGAGGGGCAGGCCAGTGCTCAGTGGCAGAATGGGCTGGGAGAGGCAGCCCCAACCCCCACACAGCCCCTGTCCCCCCACTACCCATATCAGCCCTGGACCTGGCCTAGGTCCGTGGCCCATGGGTGTGTGTGAGGACGCTTGGTGGCAGCCAGGAATGTTAATGGGGCTAGGCTCTGCATGAGCTAAATTTAGAAACCCAAACTGAGAAGGTGAATGGTGCTCACCTTCCCGTCAGCAGGCCCAGTTGCCGCTGTGGCCACGGACCTTCCTTTAGCTGGAGGACCTGGGGTACCCACCCGCTGCCCTGCCCCCTCCCTCCCCCTGCTAGTGTGAGGGACTCTGGGGGGCAGGGGCCCAGGCTGCCTCCCCGCAACTGCCTCTGAGTCAGCGGGCAGTCTCTCTTCCTAAGACTGCCTTCCTAAAACAGCCTTGCTCCTGCCTCACAGCCCCAGGGCACAAGGACCCCCCAGAGAACCCCCAGACAGTGGTGGACACAGCCCCGAGCAGGACTGGGGACATGGCCTTCTCCCCGCCCCCACTGCTCACATCACTGGCCACTGCCAACCTTGCCCTGCAGGATGCCACCCCCACCATCTGGGGGCGGTGACGTGGACAGTGTGACGTGGCCAGGCGCCTGAGAGCCGTCTGTCCGTGGCAGAGGGAACTGTGTTTCTGGGAGCTAGGCCAGAGCCCCAGGAGATAGGCAGACAGGAGGGGCTGATCCCTGGGAGTCAGGGATGAGGTTTGGGTCGAGGTGGGTGGGGCAGGTCCTAGAGCCCGATGGGGCCCAGGAGCTGCCAGCCGGGGAGCAGGCATCCAGGGGATTGGCCCCCACCGCGGTGACAGCCTCGCACACTGGCCTTGTTGCCACGGCCCGACTCCAGTCTATCTCCTTCCCCCCCGGGTCCCTGTTCTGGGGAGGTGGGGAGGGTACAGTCCTGTTCCCCAGGAGTGACACCAGTGCTATCTCCACAGGGCAAACGCTACAAGAATTCCTTGGAGACGGTGGGCACGCCAGACTCAGGGCGTGGGCGCAGTGAGAAGAAGGCTATCAAGTAGGTGCCAGCCTGCTAGTTTGGGATGGGGCCACACAAGCAGCCCAGGTGGGAGGAGCCCCTTCTCTCCCCCAGCCCCACAGACCTGACCACACTCTTTCACTTCCCCCACACCCTGATGCCATGCTCTCTACACCCTCCACACACCCCCAACAACTCAGGGGCCCCGTCTTTTCTGCCTGTGCCCAAGCCCCTCACAGTGCTCCGGAGTCCCTGGCCTCCGTTTCCGCTGCCCTCACCGCCAGCACCGTCTGCGCCCACCTCAACCCTGGTTGCCGCTTTCTCATCCCACCCTCCTGTCACACACACTGTGCCCACCACCCGCCGGCTTCCCTGGACCTCTAAGACCCTCTCATGAGGCCCCTGCTGCTAGGCCGGGGAGGCCCCTCCCTAGCGGGCCCCAGGTTCTTTTCTCAGATCCTGCCAGTGTTTGAGGATGACCTGGAAGTGGGGAGGCAGACACACCTGTGTCTGGGCCACTCAGGGAGCAGAGCGCTGGGGAGCAGTCCCTCCCTCCCCGTCAACCACACCGGCCGCTGCGTGTCTGGCTGTCTCTGCCTCACCCAGGTCTCCTTGTTCTGCCGTAGAGCCCTCTTCAGGGAGTCTGCCCTCCCACTGCAGACCACCTTGGCCAGCCCTCTGCTGAGGTCACTGGGAGACACCAAGAGAAGTCCCCCACCCACCTGGCTGGGGACTCAGGCCACCTGGGCTCTGGAAATGGAGGCTTTTGCTTGGGGGGAGACCTCTGTGCCCACTGGCCAGTGGCCCCAGCCCCTTCCTCTCTGCTGAGCCCAGAGGTCAAGGTAGGGGTGGTTGCCCCACATCTCAGCCTGGCCTGGACCAAGCCTGCCAGCCAAAGGGCTCTGCCTGGAAGCCGAGCGCCCCCAGCCCTCCCTACCTCCACTCTTCCTCTCTCTGAAGGCCCAGCCACCCTCCCCCTGCCCTCTGGCCCCTGCCCACTGCTGGTCTAGCCTGCCTTCCCCTGTGTCTTTCCCCTTCCCTTCCCTTCCCTTTCCTATTTCTCCACCTTCTCTTCTAGATCCTCTTCTGCCCCATTTTGTTCATCTCTTGCACTGATCCTGTTTGGGGCCTTGGTAGAAGCTGTGTGCATGTGTCTGGGGTGGGGCAAGAGGAGGGGTGGGCCAAGCTGAAGCTAGGGGAGGGCGGGAGGCTCAGGAGGAGGCTGCGGGAGCCTTTGAAGCTAGGTTGGTTGCGCAGGCTCCAGTCTTCAAAGCCAAGTGCTGGCAGGGCCCAGGGGCTCTTGCAGAGTGCAGGCCCGGGCTTTCTGGAGGCGAGGGAGCACGTGGGGGAGCGTGGCCAGCCCAGCACCTGTGCCTTCTCCAGGACAGGCCGTTTACAGCCGTGGGCCAGGGCTGGGGGCCTGCCTCTGCCAGGTGATCATAACCTTCCTGGATAGGGGTGTGTGTGGCAGGGCCCGGAGTCCTGGAAAGGGCCCATGAGAGGAGACAGGATTCCCAACCAGGGGGAGGGTGGGCAGCAGGCTGTGCCAGGCTGGGACCAGTGCCCATGAGGGCTCTCTAAGACAAAGTGAGGCAGCAGCAGCCATCCAGCCTGCCTCTGTGTGGTCCTGCAGCCCCTACACTCACAATCCTAGCCTGCCCCCGATGCTGCTGAGTGGTCAGGCCCTCTGCCCCGAGGGACGGAAGCCACCGTGTGTGTCTGCATGCACCTAGGCCTTTGCTTCTTTCCAGAGAACAGAAAGATCCCAAGTCAGTGGAGTCACAGGAGGTGGAGCCTCCTTCCTGCACAGCCCTCCATGGGCTTAGGACCCCTGACAAAGGATCGTCTTATCAAGGATTCTGGAAAACTGTGTTCTTTAACAGTGCTTTCCAAACTGTGTTGTTCCTCAGGGCCCGTGTGCCCCACAGATGAGTCATAGCTATTCCACGAACCAAGGGTCTCATGGCCAACTAAGTTTGGGGAACAGTGCACACTCTATCTCCCTCTTGGTGATACTGATATTCCTGGGCACATTAAAGGCTCTGAGAAGTCCTGTGGTAAAGGAATCAGTGTTTCCCAAATTTCTTTAATCAAAGATCCTTTTTTCCAGTACCGCAGTGGAAAAACCTGAGAGACCCTGGAGCGCTTCAGAACACAGGGTGGGAGACAAGTCTGGCAGTGGTGACTCTGGGTGGATTTTTTTTCTGGGACCTCAGGTTGGATGGCCCTAGATTCTGGAGATCTGGAGGGAGCGGGAAAGAGAGACTCCCACCTGCTCCATCTTTGTTATACCTGACACAGGGAGACCCCATCCATACCCTCGTGTGAGGCTCTGCTGGGAAGGGACATCTGTGGTGGGAAGGGGGTTTTTTCTCAAGGGATTAGGTTCCCCTGGAGCCTGTCCTGCCTCCTCCATACCCACCACGTACTGCCCCTGTGAGCTGGCTCTGCGCTTTGGCTTTGAACCCTGTACACAGAGTCCCCTGTGAGACATTTCCAAGGTCTACTCTGGACAGAGAAATCTGTCTACAGCAGGGATGCCCAATGCCACCATCTCATCTGGGCCTATGGTGGCAGCTCAGCCTCTCTTCATCTTTCTCACTTTTGTGCCTGAGTCTGAGGTTGAGAACCAAGGTCAAGGTCAAATTCTAAATGGAGGAAAAAGCAGGTCCCACAAGAACATGTTTGCTTGATCCTGGGGGTGAGTTGTGCCCCCGCCGGCACCCTTCCCCACACTGCCCCACCTAGGCTTTGGGGAGCAGCACAGCCTCAGTCCTCCCCAGGCCCACCCCAGCGCTCTTCCTGGGGCCCGTTCCCTAGAGGCATTCCCGTGCCTGAAACATGGCTGCCTTCCGGAATAGTCACTGTCTCTATTCCCCCTGTACTCCCAGTCCTGCTTCTTGGGGTCCCAGTAGCCTGATGAGCTGGTGGCGCCCCTTGTCCTTGGCTCCCAGGGTTTCCAGGCCATGCCCTCCACTGGCCAAGGCTTCTGCCACCCACCCCACCTGCAAGTCCCCACGTTCTCAGGAGAAGGTGGAGAGTCCGGGGCGAGGGTCCCTTCCAGACCCAGCAGCTCCACCTTGGAAAGGGACAGGGACCCAGGGAGGGGCTGCCCCAGCAGGCAGGCCAGGGACACACCCAGAGAAGGACAGGTTCCCGCTACACAGGCCCCAGAACAAAGGACCGAGGGGCCCCCTGGTTACCTTAGTGACACCCTCAGCAAGGTCAGAGGCCCGGGAATGCTCCCCTTTCAGGGGAGTGGGGTGACCCAGCTGCCACATTTGCAAGGAGTAGAGATGGTCTCCAGCTCAGCTGAGATCCCCCAGTCTTAGGTTAAGGCTGCAGCCCAGCCTCACGGGGAGTAGAAAAGTGCAGAGGAAGCCAGGGAGCCCCTCAGGCCAGTGGGAAGAGGAGGAGAAAGATGGGCAAGGGGCTGGGCCTGCCCCAGGAGGGCCTCAGTGGAGAGAAGATGGAAGACAAGAGAACCTTGAGTTCTCCAGTACTAGAGCTTTTATTCTGCAGTGAGAGAGTTGATAGTATAGCAGTTACAGCCAGTCTTCTCCTTTGACAGGCAGGGAAACTGAGGCCAGGAGAGGTAGGGCCCAGCAAGTTGGCACCTGGGCCTGATCTGCCTTTCAGCTCCGTCTAGCCAGAAACCAGCACTCTCCTTCTCCCACTCCCCCTGCTCACCCCAGGCCTCATCCCCAACCCTTCTCCCCTCTGTCCCCCTCCTCTCATCATTTTCTCTCTCCCACCAGCTTCCCAGGTGCGAGGCTCCGGTCTGCCGCCTGCCGCTTGCCTCCTTTCTGTGTGGCTTCCCGGCCCTCGAGTGCGTGCGTGTGTGCGTGGGTATGCTTGCACATGTATGCGTGTGTGTGTATGCGTGCATGTGCCAGGCACAGACTGCGGTGCCCGCCTGCCTTTCTTCCTCCCGCAGGAGCTGACCCACGAAGCCCCGCCCACTGTGTGCCCGGCCCCGGGGTCCTGGTCCCTTCTGCCCCCGCAGGACTTGCAGTTCTTGTTTCTTCTTGTATCTCCCTGTTTTCTCCCCTCTCTCTCTGCCCCTCCAGTGATCTAGACAGAGACTTTTGGAATAACAATGAGAGCACAGTGCAGCAGAAATGGAGCTCCTACCCTCCCAAGGAGTTTATTCTAAACATTTCACCCTACGCCCCTTATGGCGACCCACGACTGTCCCTCAAGTGAGTGACTTTACCTGGTTTGATCATATGTACCGAGTATCCGCGCACGCCCTTCTTCCCTCCTCCCGCCCCCACCCACCTCTGGCCCCGCTCACTCCCTCTCTCCTCTCGCTCCTGTCCCCCAACTTCCCCACTCATCCACCCCATGGGCAGGCCGACCATGGAGACGAGCAACCCCACCTGCCCCCACCCACCTGCCTGCCCGCTCCTGTCCCCTCCCCCAGGGCCAGCCTTGCAGGAGAGCCCCCTCGGCAGCCATACCTGGCCCCCCCAGCTGGTCCCGGGGCCCACCCCACCTTCTGTGCAGTCAGGATGGGGTTGCCCGTTTGGGTCCCGCCCCCTCGGTTGTGGTCGCTTCTTCCTCCCCGCTGTGTGCTGCCGTGGCTGCTCGGTGGTCGGTGGTCGGTGGTCGGTGGTTCGTGGCGGTGGTGGCGGTGATGGTGGTGGTGGTGGTGATGAACTCTGACTAACACGGCTTTCTCTTTCTCCCTGCCTTGGGGCCTCCTGGCCTGGACAGCCCGCTCTTCCTCCGTCGTTAACCCTTCGTTGTCCTGTGGGATAGAGTTGGAGGTGGCTGCCCTCCCCCAACCCCCGCCGCCCCTGCCCCAGGCGGTGGGGAGGGGCCCCCCCTCCGTTGTCGTGGTGCGTTGTTCTCCAACCCCCAGCCCGCCCGGTCCCCCTCTCTCCTCTCTGCAGGCTCCGCTGTTAACCCATTTGCAGTGCTGATGTCTCTCTCTCTCTCTCTGTCTGTCTCATGTCCGTCTGTCTCTCTCCTCCTCCTCTCTCACTGTCTCTTTCTTCCTTTTATCTGTTATTGTTTTTCTTCCTCTTCCACCCCCCGACCCCCACGTATGGCCTGCCCTCTCTCCCCCACCGCCACCCCCGGTGCCCCTCTGGCCTGGCTGCCTCGTGCATGCCTCCAGTGGCACCCTCCTGTCGGGCGCCAAAGTGGCCGCCGCGGCGGGGCTGGCAGTGGAGCGGGAAGGCCGGCTGGGGGAGAAGCCGGCGCCGGTGCCGCCACCCGGAGAGGACGCCTTGAGAAGCGGCGGGGCTGCCCCCAGCGAGCCGGGCAGCGGTGGCAAGGCGGGGAGAGGCCGCTGGCGGACGGTGCAGAGCCACCTGGCCGCAGGGAAGCTCAACTTGTCCAAGTGAGTGATGGCGCCCCATGGCTGCCGGAGCCATGAGCTCAGGCCTGCCCTGCCAGGGTGGACAGCGGGACCCCTGGCATGCCCGCTGCTGCCCCCAGAGGTGCCGTCCTCGGCCCCTGGCTCATTCCATCCCTTCATGAGACTCTCTCATCATCTTTGCCATCTGGCACGACGAACTCAGCCATACAGTGATGCATTTCAGCCTCTGGCTGATGCCCCATCAGTCCCTTCCTTTGCCAGTGACCAGGTCATTCCATTTTCTGCCCCCAGGGCAGCTTCATTTCAGTCCCCGGGTCATCCCATCCTCTTTGATTGGCCACCCCATCTCAGCCACCAGGTCATCCCTCCATGGGCAGCAGGCCTGTGGTTGTTCCATCTCATCCTGGGTATCTGGCCCACTCTCAGCCTGACAATCACCCATCAGCTCCCAGGCTTTCCCTCTTACAGCCAGCAGATGGCTCTAGACCCAGAAGTTGAGCCATTCCATTTTTGACCATCGGGTGACTCCAATGGCTGTCCCAGTCTTGCTTGAACCATACATCATCTGTTGTGGCAGCCACTCACGAGCAGCCGCAGGCTGCCCCATCTGTTCATCCTCATCTCAGCCATCCCCGTTGGCTGTCCCAGTCTTGGTCACCGAGCTATCCCACCACTGGCTGTCGGGACCGTGTATTCCTGGAGGTTGGGTTGTCAAACCCCAGCTAGCTTCACTCACCAGATGTCATGGGGTGTTCTAGACATCAGGCAGAAGGAGCCGTCCCCTCTGTTAATAGCTGTCTGAGCTTGTCCAACAGTCAGGCCCACTCTTGGCTGATGGACGTAGGATTGGCCCCTGTTTTCCACAGACAGTATATCCCCTCTCATGGGGCAGCTTTATTCTCATCTTGGCCTTTGGAAACTTCTGATTCCCCTCATCAGAGCCCTTCTAGGCCCTGAGTCCTTTGAGCTGTGACCAGTCTCCCTTGGGGTATAAATTCCATTTTCAGAAGTTGGAACTCCCAGCTAATGGAGCAGCCTCCCACTTAACAGGCCAACAGCCCTGCCCCTTCCTACCTGTTGGGCCATCCTGTTGCCTCAACTGAGGGCCCTCCTGATTCTCTTCAGAAGACCTGTGGTTCCTGCCATTGGGAGCACTGAAGGCCACCGTACCGAGATCTCTTTCACTAGTTGGCTTGAGTGCACACAAGCCAATTTCTCCCAATGTCTGGCCCCAGGAGGGTCCCACAGGGAAGCCACACACCCCTTCAGAGAGCCCGGCCCAGTGCCCCACCCTCCCAGTCTGCCCCAGCCAGTCTCCAGGCCGGTTAGGCCTCCATGCCATCCGCTGGCTCCAGGCCTGGAGGAACCAATTTTAGTTTCCTGTGACTGAGAGGTTGTAAATTGGACTAATTTTGGATGTGATAGGAAACCAAAATGAGGTCACCAAGGAGGGGGAGGAGGCAGCTGCCAATGTGCCGCCCTCCCTCTGCCTTGACCTGCCCCCAGGGAGCTGTGGGCCTACCTGGCCGGCCAGACCTGGGCCTGCCCCTGGAGGTAGCCCGGATTTCAGGCCTGAGTTAGGCAAGGCTGCCACCCCTCCAAGACCCCAGCTAAAGCCACATTTTGCTTTCTTCTCTCTTTCTTTCGCTCTCTCTTTACTATACTCTTTCTCTCCCTCTTTCACTCTCTCTTTTTCTTTCTCTCTCTCAGCCCACAGGGGTAGCCTAACTGTTGTCTTTTGGTTCCCAGGGTAGGCTCAGAGGGTGAGCAAAGCTGAGGTCTGGTTGCGGTGGTGAAGGTGGCTCCCAAGGGCTCTGGGGCCTCCTCCCTTGGGCAGCCCAGGGGATACTTGGCTGCCCCATGGCCCTAGACCAGAGGTCAGCAAACTTACTCAGTAAAAGGCCACTTGGGAAATATTTAGGCTTTATAAGCCATATAGTCTCTTGCGCAATGACTCAACCCTGCCACTGTGGAATGAAAGCAGCCAGAGACACTATGTAAACTAATGCCAATGGCTTGGTTCCAGTAAAACTTTATTTACAGAGACAAGCAGCAGGCTAGATGTGGCCCACAGGCAATGGCTTCCCAACCCCTCCCCAAGACCACTGGATTGAGAGGTGGAGGGAAGGGACAGAGGAGGAGAAGATTGGAACCCCTGAAGTTCCAAGATGAGAAATGATTCACCCGAAGCTGCTCATTCAGCCCAGTCTCTGGCTCCGCTCTGGTGCCTGGGGGCAGCCTGGCTCTGGCGCTGCCTGTGGGATATGGTGAAAGCTCCAGCCAGCGCATGAAGCAGACAGGTTCTCCAGGGGAGGCCAGGGACTTCTGACCCCAACCACTGGCATGGGGAGTTTTTAACCAATACAGCATTTTCAACACAGCCCAACCTCATTAGATCCTCATGGCAATTCTGTGACAGAGGAAGCTCGGGGATTATTTCATTACTCCCATTTCATAGATGAAGAAACTGAGGCCCAGACAGGTGGAGTCACTTTTCCAGAGTCCCATATTTAGTAAGTGGCAGAGGTGGGGTTTGAACCCAGGTCTCTCTGAGGCTATACTGCATCTGACCAGCCATGTCCTAGTTCCTCTCTGCCCTTGCCCCACTTCCCAGTGCATTTCAGAGATGCCGATGGGCCCGTGGGAGCGCATCCCCTTGCAGATGCATCAAAGACAGTCACCCTGTTCTCGTTAGAACTGCGGTGAAGTGTCGGATGAGGGGATACTGGGTTCCACCCTGTCTGCACTCTTTCTTGGTCCAGTCCTCTGACTGGGAGATATTTCCAAGGTCCCAGGAAAGGACGCTGGACCTCGGAAACAAAGAACCCTGGAAAGAGGGCAAAGATCCACGCCAGAGCCTGAATTCTAAGGCTGCGCTGGCCACAGGGTAGAGGTCTGCCGCTTCCTTGCCTCTGTGGACAAGGTATAAGAACTGATGGCTTCCCCGGCCTCCCCAGGATTACTAGGCCAGCTCCGCACTGGCCTGGATTTCTTCCTGTCTCCAAAGGATGCCAGTACTTGGAACACAGAGGCAGACTTTCCTGGTGTCCCCCAGCGAGATAGCGGGAGGGGCCACAGCAGCTCCCTCCACCCCTCCCACTCCAACATGACAGGCAGCCTCAGGGCCCAGGGGACCTGCCTTCACCACGTAGCCTCGGCAGCACTCGCAGCCCACTCAGACCAGCAGGGAGGTCGGCCTAGCCAGGAGGTATTCTGGCACTAGCTGAGCCAGGGCCAGAAGGTGGGTGGGCAGAGCCGACCTGGGGCCTCAGGGCGGGCGCGAGGGCTTTGCAGCCTCCTGGGCGAGGCAGTGGCGGCGACGGCGGTGGCGACAGCTCCGATGGAGGCCTGGCGAGGTCCGGCAGCGCACACCCTGCACTGGGGCCTCCTAGTCCTGGCCCTCGGCTTCTTTCTCTTCCACTGTGATCCCTTCATCTGCTTCTCCTTTCTCTCCTCTCCTCCACCTGCCCCAAGTTTCGAGGACTCCACCCTGTCCACGGCCACTACCCTTGAGTCTATCCCCAGCTCCACGGGAGAGCCGAAATGCCAGCGACCCCGCACCCTGATGCGGCAGCAGAGCCTGCAACAGCCGCTGAGCCAGCACCAGCGGGGCCGGCAGCCCAGCCAGCCCACCACCAGCCAGAGCCTGGGCCAGCTGCAGGCCCACATGGCCTCGGCGCCAGGCCCCAACCCCCGGGCCTATGGCCGGGGCCAGGCTCGGCAGGGCACCTCGGCCGGCTCCAAGTACCGGGCGGCGGGGGGCCGCAGCCGCTCCAACCCGGGCAGCTGGGACCACGTGGTGGGGCAGATTCGAAACCGAGGCTTGGACATGAAATCCTTCCTGTAAGTCCTCCCCTTGAGCGGGCCGGCCCCCACCTCCCTGACCCAGCCTCCTGCCCCCCAGATCTCCTTGGGAGCAGCTGGTTGTGTGTACCTCTCGGCCCTCCATCCCCTTGGCAGGGTGCCAAGCAGACTTGGCAGCCCCCTCCTTAGCCTCTTGTGGCTCATGCCTGAAGGCCACCACGGAAGGATTCTCAGCCACCTCCCTATGAGGACCCCTGCCCCCCTCAGTGCTCTAGGGCTCAGGGAAGTTCCCCCTAAAAGTTAAGTGGAGACACTGGACAATGCCCTGAGATACATCTCTTCTCCCCAGCTCGTCCCAGGCTGCTCTTGGCCTCCTGGCCAGTCTTCCTTCACTCCTGCGACCTCTCTCCTCCCCCTTCTGCTCCCAAACCCATCCCTTTCACTCATCTCCAGCCCTGCCTCCTCCCTGCAATTTACTTCTCCCCTGTAACCCGACTCTGCTGGCCTTCCAGGCCCACACCCCTCCCTCCCTCCCTCTCACTTCCTCCATCCCTGTCCCTGCCACCAGCCCTCCCCCATCTCTCTGACCTTCTATAGCCACCTGTCCTCCAGCTCCCGCCCTGACTTCCCAAGTCTCCTTCCTCCAGTAATGACCCATCCCCTGAGGACAAATCTGAGATGTTGCCCCAAAGCTTTAGAAAAGGTTGTTTCTAAATTGGAGCTTTCTTTCAAGTATACAGGTCTAAGAAGTAACAACACACCGTCAGTGTCTAACCTTAACCATTCCCTCCAGCCATTCGCCCACCCCCTGCTCTCCCTGGAGGGGCCCCACCCAGGAAGCCCCCTCCCCAGCATCTCTCTGGACATCTGCCCCCGACTCTCAGAGCCTAAGACAGGTCTGGGCTGCCATCCCCAACATCACCCCCCTCCTTTGCCCTAACATGAGCTTCCTTCCAGGCCCTGGGGATTGTTCCCATCGCCCAGGTCTTCCCTGGGAGCACTTTTCACGGAGCAGGAGACCAGCACACTAAGCCTGGGCGAGGAGAAAGGGAGGAGGAAAGGGAAGCATTGGCAAGATATAGGGATTCTGAAGGCAAGCAAGTTCCTCGGAGCATCGTGTCTCTCCTCTGAGGCCTCAGCCAGGGCTTCCCGGGCAGATGGGAGCGCTGCCCTGGGAGAGGCACCCCACCCGAAGAGGCGCTGCCATGCCAGCTTCCCATACCCATGCGAGTGGCCCATGGCCAGCAAGACATGCTGCCTGTGACTCTTTGGCAAATCAGGACACCATATTCTCTGGGGCTCTACCCCACTCGAGGACCTGCAGGAATCTAATTGGATGCCTGCACAAGATGAGATGCCCAGAAGAGCCTCCTGTCTTCCAGGAGGCGGTTTGTTTTGGGACAGAGGCCGTGATCCAGGTGTGGATCTTGGAGAGTCGAGGGAATTGGTTCTGCGTGGCTTGAACAGGACTGAGAGCCTGCTGGGCCCCTGCACGTCCCTGCTCCTCCCCACCTCAGACTGTCTTATCACAGCTGTCACCCTACTTCCTGTTCCAGCAGCCATCAGACTGGGCCAGGGGCCTGCCAGGAACCTGGGTACCGTCTCTTCCCTGCCTGCTGCCTTCTCAGCTAACCGGGATTGGTCCAGCATCACGCATGCAACAGCATCCTCTGTCCCTGCTCTGTGCCCCAGGACAAGTCTCATGTCCCCCTAGTTGCTGGCAACCTCCAGAGCTCACCTCAAGGGTCGGCCAACTTTTCCTAGAAAGGTCCAGATAATAATTTAGGCTTTGCAAGACGCATGTGATCTCCATCACATATTCTTTTTTTCTTTAAAACAACCCTCTAAAAATGTAAAAACCACTCTTAGCTCGTGGGCCGTAATTTGCCCCTTGCTTTACAATTTAGCTGCCCTGTTTCTGAGGCTCTTTTCTTGCCCAAACACTGGTGGCTCCAGTAGAGAGGCAGGTGGCGAGGGTTGTCCCGACCCCCCATGATCCCACCCACCCCTTGCAGGGAGGGCAGCAGCCCTCTGCTTGATGGTCGTGACTCCCCTAACATTGCCAGCTTCTCCCTCCACTCTCCAGCCCCTGCCCCTCATCCTAACCCTCGTGTCCTGCAGAGCTGGAGAGAGTGACGAATCGGGAATTTATGCAGAGGAGCTGTTCTGGTTTTAAGAAGAGAAAAAGGAGTATCTGAAAAATGCATTAACTGGGGAAAAAACATGTTGTTTTCACTGAGTTTGCCTTCCCCCAGCACAACTAGCTCCCGAGCAGCCAAATGGAATTTTACCAACTCTGAAACAGTACCGGTGGGCAGAAAACAAAAGGAGGATTTGTCCTGAGGGAGGGGACGGAGTTGTTTCCCGAAAGTTAGATCCCAGCACAAGGGTCAGCCTGGAGTAACTGTGCCCAGGACCAAAGACACAAAGACAGGGAGGGGCACAGCAGCCACTTAGCTCCCTCCGTTCACTGAGACCCCAGAGGTAATGTCCCATTTTCCAAGACCCTCGTGCCCTCGCCCCTCACCTCAGAGGCTATTTCTCGCCTGTTTGTTCCCTGTTTGACAACTGCTCTGAGAAGTTAGAGCAAGCTCTTCCTCTGTAAACCTCGCCTCCCTTCACAGTGGTTGAAGTGGTAGACTTCCTGACCCAGCATCCTCTCCCTTCCAGAATACTCCGTCAGCCCTACTGTCTTCCCTTTGGCCCTTCTTGAGACAAGCTTTCCTGCCTGGCCTGTCCAAGAACCCCTCCCTCTCCTTTTGTTCTGATGAGAGGCCCAACGCTGGAGGAGCTCCACAAAGCACCCAGAAAACGCTCGCGGACTCTGATGGTCTTCAGGGACAGCAGGGTTGCCAATGATGCTCCCTTCTCCCCTCCTGGCAAATGCGGGTAACCTCGCAAAGACCCTGGCAAGTTGCCCGATGGTTCTCTGAAAATGCCTCCTACTAAAGGTGTCACACCTGGCCTCATACGGCTGCCCACATGTCCACTCCAAGAGAGTCTCGCCTTCTTGCCTACCCCCTCTCCGTTCAGCCTTGACTGTGCTCCCTCAAAGCACCATCTCTCACTGCAGGCACAGGCTCCCTGCAGTCCTGCCAAAACTTCTCCAGACCTTGCCAAGTTCCTGCACTTTCTCGCCGCCTTGGCTTGTGGTGCCTTCTGGACCTCTTCTCCAGTGAAAGGCCCTTGACCTGGACTCAGCGGTGGTGCTCATTCCCTGGATCTCCAGCAAAGAGGACACAGGAGACAGCCACTATGGCCGAGCTGCCATATACCACAAAGGACTTTCATTCTCCTCTGATGGGCTTGTGTATCCAGGAGCCTAGGGGAGGTAGCTCCTTAGACCCTACCTGGCTTCAAGGACATCTGGTTGACCATGACACAGCGTTGTCTATGAAGGGCTTTCATAAGGACAGGGTGCAGTGCCCATTGGATTTCGAAACTTTCTAAGCCTGCGCGGTGCCGGTGCAGGATAGTGACGGAGCCCCTCCCTCTTCTCCCAGTGGCCCAGATGGTCAGAGCGAGTCCAGCTGGGCATGCATTAGCAGTTGGAAATCTGTGGGGTCCCAGGGCCTATGCTCCATTCCCCCCACCCTATCCCCCGTGTTCCCTTGGGACTGTCCCAGCCACAGGCCACCTCTGCAGGCCTCTGCCCAGCCCCTTGCAGTTTAGCTCTGGAGAATCTTGCTCTTGGCTCGGACCAGTGGAGTCTCAGGCCGTAGTCACCTCCCCTCCCTCCCTGCCTCCACTCTCCCGACTCTATCCTGCAACTGTTGACACTGCTGAAGTTTGCTTTCTTTCCTGCAGGGCCAGTTTCTTACACTTTTTTCTTCTCTCTCTTTGTCTCTGTCTCTCTCTCTCTCTTTCTCTCTCTCTCTCTCTCTCTCTCTCTCCTTCCCCGCTGCCCCTGCCCACGGGGCCTCCTCGTTTCACCCTGGCCTGTGGGCTGCCCACCCCGGGCAGGGAAGGCCGGATGGTGGTGCTATCCTTGGTCTTAGGGCTTTCGGAACAGGATGACTTTGCCAATATCCCTGACCTGCAAAACCCTGGAACCCAGCAGAACCAGAACGCTCAGGGGGACAAGAGGTACGAGCACAGGCGAGGGCCTGCGGCGGCGGCGGCAGAGAAGGAGGCGCGGAGAGGCCGCCTGCCTCGACCGGCCCCAGCTGCTGGACGAGGTGGTGGTGCCTTCAGCGGATGCTGGAGCAGGAGGACAAGCCCCCTCCCCAGCCGGTGCCCTCACGCACAGCCACCTCGGTGGTGTCCCTGGGGTCTGAGGCCACTTGCGGCCATCCTGGGACCATTCTGGATCAGGCCTGTTCTCTGGCATGCTTGCCCCGGCCCGGAGCAAGCGCAGCCTTTTCTGCCCCATCTTCCTGCTTGGCTCCTCTCTGCTGCCCCTCCATCTTTCATCTCTGTCCCCACCCCAACCGGAAATCCCTGTTTCTCTGGTGGTTGGTGGGTGGGGGGGATGTCAGGGAAGGGGCGCCAGCCTGTTCTCCCTCATCCCCACCCCCTCAACCTCCCTCTTGCCTGGAGGTCCTGTTGGGCTGCTTGGCTGATGGAAGAGGAGCCCATGGTGGGAGGATCTGGAGCGTGGGAGAGGCCTGGTGACCAGAAATAACCAGAAGGCTCTCCCCTGAGCCGGGGCACCAGGAGGGAGCTGGGGAGGGCCCGGAGCGGTGCAGGCAGCCGTCCTGAGCAAGGGTGAGGCCTGGCTTTGTTGGGCTCCCTGTCACTGCGGCTGGCCTTGGGACCCTGTGGAGACCGGGCATAGCCTGTGTGGCCACAGCACAGGCCAGGCAGAAGGCTGGTCACTTAAACTGCCACAGCCTCAGCTATCAGGAATTCAGGGAAGCCTCTCCTACTGTCCCCGTCTCAGGGAGGGGGCAGGGCGCTGCTCATGGGCACGGGGTAGGGTGGGAGGTCCCAGGGTTCAGGCGGCATCCCACAGCTGGAGCCAGTGGATGCCTGACCTTAGGTTGGGTTGACCACACCTGTGGTTTCCAGGATGAATTAGCCTTTGGGAATCACGGGAGGAGGGCTTGTCACCTTGATGGGGTCTGCTTCCCATCAGACCAAAGGCTTGCAAGGGGGCATGTGGCCTGGCAGCCAAGACATCTGCCTTCCAGCTCTGGTTCTGCCAGAGCCTCATTTTGCAGCCTTGGGCAAGCCACAGCCCCTCTCTGGGTTCTCTGCTCACTTATCTGTCCAGCGAAGAATTGGACAGGCTAACCTCTAAGGAATGGCCCCTCAGGCTCAGATATGCTAAGCTTTTCATGAGGGAAACAGGCCTTTGGGCTGGGGCATGTGTCCTGTGAACTGGGCAGGGACTGTTTGGACAGGCCATCCTGAGGCTCTTGAGAGGCCCCTAGGGGCCAGAAGGGACTGTCCCAGGCTGCTGCCCTGGGCTTGTGGGCTAGGGAGGGTGGATAGGCTGAGAGGCAAGATGGCTGGCTTGCCTGTCCCTCTGGTGGCTCCTGGGGACCACCCCTCCCAGTTTCTTCCCATCCTGAGTCCACAGTTGCATGGTCTGTGGGGGGCAAGGCTGAAAGTCCCCAGAGAGTGGGGTCAGGTCTTTCACTGAGTGGCACAAATGGTGTCAGGCGCTGAGCCCAGGTGCAGGGGTACTGGAGGAGTGGAGTCTGCCACCCCTGACCCACCTGGGCACTACAGGAGCTGTGACCTCCTGAGCCAGGGTCTCAAAGCTGGGCTGCAGGGCAGTCAGAAGGCCACTGGGAGAGCCAGGGGCCAGGGGCGAGAAGGCACACAGCGGGTAGCTGGAGTCCTCTGAACGCCCACTAAGAAGCTGAGACTGGTGCTGGGAAAGGTGTGAAGCGTGAGGGAGCAGAAGCAGGCTGGAAACGAGATTTCACATCACCCATGTGTTAATGAACCGGCTCCATTGTCACCCACAGTCTATTTTTACCTCCTTGCCACTTAGGTCTCACTCCATATTTAACACACCCATCCCTTCTGATCATCACATCAGCTTGTCCCCTGCCTTCCTGGGAAAGGTGGGTGTGGGGGTGGAGGCCGTGTGCCCTCGCCACCACCCAGCCTGACTTTCCAAGTGGACCATGCCATTCCCGCCTCGTCATGCCCACACATCCTGGAAACATTTCTCATGGCCACTGGGGTGCTTCTCGGATGGTGGGCTGCCACAGGGGTCCAGAATCCAATGCTTCCTTCCCAGCAGACTCTCCCCTTCCCAAAGCTTGGCACCAGCACCACCCACTGGGCACCAGGCAGCTTAGGGCCCCACCCCTCTGAGCTCCTGGACCCTCAGACCTTAGAGTGGTGGCCTTGGAGCGGCTGTCCCTCCCTCTTCAGCCTTTCCTTCTAGACCCAGGGTCTGCCCTTCTGCCCCCAGCCCCGTCTATCCCTCCCCAGCTGACCCCTTGACCAGATGTCTCTGGAGGAAGGGGTGGTGGCCCTTGGCTGTCACCGGGGAGGACACTCAGCCCCCTTGGTCTGTGAGCAGCAGGCTCATGGGAGACAGCGTCCCGGGAGGAGGAGTGGCCATTCCAGGTTCCAAGCAGCGTGGGAGTGTGTCCAACAAGCAGCAGGAGATGGGAGGGCCAGTCACTGCCTCTGTCCCCACGATTCTTGGTGTCCCTGAAGTCCCCCATCTGGGATCCTTCAGCTCCTGGGTCTCAGCACCACACTTCAGACTGCGCTCCCGGGAGGGAGGGAGGGAGGCCCTGGCTCCACGCCCTGCTGTGCCCATTCCACCCTCAGCCACTCTGCTCGTGTCCACCCCCTCATGCTGTCTGCCATCGTTTCACCACTGCTCTTTGGGATCCAAATGGTTTCCACCGCGGCCCACCCCCACCCCAAGTGGGGGACAGGGCAAGGCGGGGACCAGGCCACCCCCATTGCTCTCCCTACTCTGAAGCCACCATGTTCCTCTGTCACGGTGTGTGTCCCCCGCCTCCTCTCTGCCTCTCCTGTTGGCCGCACGCTCCTCCCTGTCCCCTAGTCCACCTGGCAGCCTTCACACGTCTCTGACTAACTTTCTTGGCCTCTCTCTCCCTCTGTCTCCTTTCTCCCATCTGCTCCTCACAGGGCTGCCCTGGGCCGGTGATGGGCCCCTCGGCCTCTCCCTCTGCCTCTCTCTGTGCCTCTCGCCTCTGTCTCTCTGTCCTGTGACCTCCGACAGCTTCAGTGGCGCTGACCATCTTTCCCAGGCTGCTTGGCAGCTGTGCCGACGCTGCGGCGTGGCCAAATAACTCTAACGTTCTCATATCTTCAGCAGTCAATCTCACACTCTCCCTGCTCTCCCACTCTCTTTCTAACCTGACTTTACCTCTCCAGCTGTTTCAGGCTCCTTTCCTTCCCCCTGCCTGCCCGTGTGAGCACGTGTCCTCTCGTGTGTGTGTATGTGGTGCGTGCGTGTCCACATGTCCATGTGTGCCATGGCCCTCTGGGAGGGGCACCCGCGTGTCGTTGGGTGGAGTGGGCGTTTCCGTGTTGTAGAGGCAGGGCCAGGTTTTCACAGCAGGTGTATCGTGCTTCTGATAGTTAGGACGTTGGGC
Organism: Pongo abelii; assembly: GCF_028885655.2. Lineage (NCBI taxonomy): Eukaryota > Metazoa > Chordata > Mammalia > Primates > Hominidae > Pongo > Pongo abelii. Next base: position 13,550,850 of record NC_071994.2, read on the forward strand.
CCTGAAACCACTCCCTGCCCTTTCTGTTTCAGTTTGTCCCCCTTCACGTGCACACGTGGCATGCCTGGGTCTCCCCAGTGCGTCTCCTCTCGGGATCTCCGCGTGCCATCGCTGTATGTGTGTTGTCACTGCTGCTGTGGTTGGCCTGCCTGTGGCCTCTGCCATCCTCTCCCTGCCCCTCTGGATGTCTGTGGGGCTCATGTGCATGTGTGTGTGCATGCGTGTGCGTGTACGCGCGTGCGTGTGTACGTGTGTGCGCGTGCGTGTGCGTGTGTGTGCACGCACGTGCACCCTGCTTTGGGATCCTGATGTCTCCCCTCCAGGGCCTGGCATATTCCGTGCATGTCTGTCTGTGCCCGTCGTGGTCACCTGTGTGCTGGAGGCTGGTCTCTACCAGAGGGCCGTGGCTCATGTCCACCCTCAGCGTGTGGCTCCCAGTTTGTGGCTGTGTGCTCTCAAAGCTGTTCTATTTTAGCCTGTCCTGAGCCTCATGCTACTGGTCTTCCGTCTCCTCCTCCCTACCTACCCCTACCTCTCTTCCTCCTCATGGGACATTGCATCCTGGTCCCTGGGCAGGCTTTTAGAGCCCCCTTCCTGACCCCCAGCTGAACGGAGCCTGGTGGGTCAAAGAACCCAGCATCTTGGGAACGGCATGGAGTCAGGTGCAGACAGGGCTTCTCGGTGGTGCCCATCTTTCTGTGACCGTGGGTGAGAGCCTTACCAAATGCACAGTCTTCAGCAAGTGGGAGAAGGATGGGAACTGGGGAGCAAGGGGGTGTAGGCTCACCCTATCCAATATGGGGCCATTAAACCTAAATGAGCTTACATTCAACAAAATTAAAATTTCAGCTCTCAGCCACACTGGCCACATTGCAAATGCTCAAATGCACACGTGTGGCATGTGGCTGCTCCACTGGACAGCACAAACACAGAACAGTCTGTCACTGTGGAGAGTTGTCCTGACCTCACCTGGTCAGTCTCATGTCTGGAGGGTGGGAAGAGGATTCTTGATGAGCCCAAGCAAACACAGGTGGGGCATCTGGGAAACAGACATTCTGGGCGTGTCTGCAGAGGGTAATGACGCAGAGAGGCACCTGGACACACCACACCACGGTGGAGCCTCCCCCTTCCAGGCTGGGGGCGGATGGGATAGAACAAGCCTCTGGGGAGTGGGGGCGGTGGCCAGCTCAGAGACCGACTATGCAAGCCAATGACTGGAGGGTGGGGGGTTTCTGGGGAACAGGAAGAATGGGGACACCCCCCAAAATATCCCCTATAGGAGTAGTTAAGCCACAGTCGCCTGGGGTAGAGGCTGCAAGGAGAATGGGCCCCGGGCATGGGTCTCCAGGGAAAACCAGGTGTCCACGTGGACTGGAGTACCGCTCCTGCCGGCCCGCCGGGGATGGCAGCTGCTGGGGTCTGAGAAGGTCTTGCCACCCCCCAGGCCGGGGTGCCCAACCCAGCTCACTTCCCAGCCCAATCTCATTTGGACTCCCCTGCCCCCAGGTTGCCTGCAGGAGGGAAGACAGTGAACACAGCCCCGGTGCCAGGCCAGACACCCCACGATGAGTCCGACCGCCGGACCGAGCCACACTCCTCCGTCTCAGACCTCGTCAACTCCCTCACCAGCGAGATGCTCATGGTGAGAATGAGGGAGCCTGCGCTGCTCCGAGGAACTGGGCTGGGAGGCCAGGGACGGGAAGAAGAGGGACGTGTGTGGGAATGGGCAACGGCATGGGAGTGGCCAGGCAGGGGAACCGGGTCAGAAGCAGCCTGGAGAGCCAGGCCCAGCATGGTGGCCACTCGGCGCTTGGTGACTGAGTGTACAAGGCCTGGGTTTTCTTCCCAGCTCTTTCACCAAAATATCTTCTCCATGTCTCAGTTTCTTCCTTTGACAAGTGAAAATAAGAATTCCCATCCTGCTTGGATCCCTCTGTGGATTGAGAAGGGGCCAAAGAAAACCCACTCATGCAAGATACTTTCAGGATCCTAGAGGGAAAGGCTGGAGGGCAGAGGACTCAGGGCAGAAGGTGTCCCCTCCCGAGAGTGATGTCCCCTTAATTGGAGGTCTGGGGTGGAAGGCCTAGCCCAGCGACCTGCCCTATTCCCATGGCTGACGGCCCCTGAGAACAGGAGAGCAGGAATCCACTGGTCCCAGCTCCTCTGAGGGGACAGCTGTGATGGGGTGCTCCTGTCCACACCCACGCCCCACCAGAGGCGCCAACCCTGTGGGATCCTAGTTCTAGGTTGTTTGGCCCAGACAGAGGTTGTGGTTCCCATGGTGCCCCCAGGGGGGCAGCAGTGAGTCACAGCCACTTGCCCCACCTGTACTTTCCAAAGAGGCCCTGGGGGGAGAAAACTGGGGAGATTGGCAGGCAGGGATTAGCTCAGAAGTCTCAGGAAGGCTTGAAGAGGCGATGAGGCTGGGAACCCAGCACCTGCTCTGTTCCTACTGGACTTGACCTGGGACACTTCATCTCCTTGGATTGAACCCCTCCCTTCTGTAGAGAGAAGGAAGTAGGCTTGGGAGCTCGCAGCCCTCCCCACTACCCTGGCACCAGGGCCCCCACCCTTCTGCCATGTAGGGTTCCAGCCAGCTCTAACCATCCATCCCCACTGCCCCTTCTAGCCTGGCGTTTCTCAAATTGCTACGTGCACAGGAATCACCCGGGAACCTTGGTAAAATGCAGATTCCTGGTCAATGGGCCTCAGGTGGGGCCTAAAAGCCTGCTTTTTTTTTTTTTTTTTTTTTTGAGACAGAATCTCACTCTGTCCCCCAGGCTGGAGTGCAGTGGCACAATCTCAACTCACTGCAACAGCTGCCTTCCGAGCTCAAGTAATTCTCCTCCCGCAGCCTCCCAAGTAGCCGGGATTACAGTAGTACACCACCACGCCCAGCTAATTTTTCTATTTTTAGTAGAGACGGGGTTTCACCATGTTGGCCAGGCCAGTCTCAAACTCTTAGCCTCAAGTGATCCACCTGCCTCGGCCTCCCAAAGTGCTGTGATTACAGGCATGAGCCACTGCGCCCAGCCTATCCTGTGGTTTTCTTGAATCCATATTAGAACATCAGATTTTCCACATCCTAGATCTGGTCACCTTGGGCCTCCCCACCTCTCCCCTTCTCCCTGCCCACCAGGCCCCTGTGTGTCTGGCCCTCCACTGCCCTCCTTCCATCTTCCCCCACCCAGGCAGACTGGCCCTGGCTGTCCTCTCTTCTGGACGGGCCATTGCCACAGCCCACCCTGCCTCCCTGCACAGCCTCTTAATTGGTTACAGCTTCCTGGCAGCCAGGTTCCCAGAAGGGACAGCCCCTTCCAAGCCAGCTTGCCTGCCCCTTGCTGCCCCCAGGGAGGAGCCGACAGCTGCAGCCAGCAGAAGGAAGGGCAGGCCTCATCTCCCTCTCCTGTGCTGGGAGGATGCTCAGAGGTGGGAGGGCAGAGTCTAATTGCACAGCTCTGTGCCAATGCTAGGTCGTTGACGTTAACAGCCGTGATAAGCTAAGCAGGGCAGAATCAGCCCACTGTGACCTCAGCCTGTCCTGGTCTCTGGACCCTGGGCTGTGGAATCTGGGGGTCAAGAGACAAGAGTTAAGCACCCAGAGCTGGCCAAAGAAGGAGCTGAGGGGCAGAGGTGTCTGAGAAGAGGCGAGGCCACACCTGCTTCTGGGCACCTCCTGCCCTGATACAGGGGTGGCTTGTTGCTTTTTGAGGCTGACTTCTGCTGGTGCCAGGGCTCAGGAAGCACCTTCCCTGACTGTGATGGGGTGGCCAACCTGGTTGCCATAGAGATGGCTCTGTCCCAGCTGAGTAATTAGGGCTCAGGGTTGTGGCTTAAGAAGGCTGGGAGTGGGCATAGAGCTGCCACCCCTTTCCCAGGTGAAACCTACCGGGCTAGCCCAGGCCTTCCCAAGACCACACCGTTTGGCAGCCAGGAGCCAAGGGACCAGAGGGACCTCAGGTGGGGCTAGGGCCAGCTGGGCTCCAGTCACCAGCAACTCTACCCCAACTTCAGAAGGAAGGGGGAGGGCGAGTGATCTTTGCTGGCAGTGTCTACCCATGCTATGCCCCAGGTGCTCGGTCCCTTTGCCAGTGGGTCAGGCCACGGGGCAGAACTCTAGAAGGAACCCCTTCTAGCTCTCCCAGGACCCCTCAAAGTAGGTCTCATGGTCCCCACTCTGCAGATATAAAAGCAGGGTCAAAGGGTGTGGGGCTGGCATGAGCAGGGAAAAGAGCGTCGGGAAAAAGCAGGCTGTGGGCAGGGAAGCCACATTCTCAATGGGCCTGCGGTGGGGCTTGCAGGTTTATCTGGATCGGCCAAGGGGTGGGGGCTGGAGGGAACATCTTCTGCTGAAAGGCAGCTCGGTGCTCCCAACTAGGCAAGACTGGGGTAAAGCCTCAGACTCTAGATCTGAGGGCAAGAGCAAGGCGCAGGTGGAAGGGCTGTCAGGATTCCTGGCTGCTAAATACTGGGTTCCATTCCCACCGGCCATTCAATCGCAGGTGACTTGAGGCAAGTGACCTAACCTCTCTGTGCTCGCAGCCACAGTTGGAACACCGGGAAACTGTTCCAGCTGTGTTCCAAGTGTTCCAGCGGGCATGCCTGCCTCATTGGGATGTTGTAAGAGGTCAGTGAGGACAAGGCACAGGGCACAGGGCAGAGTCTGGTGAGGTGGGCGGCCAGCCAGTCCATGGTAGTTATTATTGTGAGTGTGAGGCCGGGTGCGTGGCTCATGCCTGTAATCCCAGCACTTTGGGAAGCTGAGGCGGGCATATCACTTGTGGCCAGGAATTAGAGACTAGCCTGACCAACATGGCGAAACCCTGCCTCTACTAAAAATACAAAAATCAGCCAGACGTAGTGGCACGCGCCTGTGGTCCCAGCTACTCAGGAGGCTGAGGCATGAAAATTGCTTGACCTTGGGAGGTGGAGGTGGCAGTGAGCCGGGATTGCACCACTGCACTCCAGCCTTGGCAACAGAGCGAGACCCTGTCTCAAAAAAACAAAAGCAAAAACAAAAAACTTATCATGAGGGTGATTCCGACGCTTTTCACCTGGCACGGTGAGTCCGTGGGTCTTTGCCGGCTTGAGGGGAAACCTCAGTGTTGCCCTGGGGTGCGGGCCTGCTTTAGTGGAAAGAACAGGATTTTGAGTCAGAGAGGGTTCATACTGCTGTGCAGTCTTGGCCATGTGACTTAACCTCTCTGAACCAGTCTCCTCAGCTAGAGGGTGGTGACACCTGCCTCGCCTGGCTATTGTCAGGATTCCATAAGGAGATGGCGATGCGAGAGTCACTGGTCATGGTAAGAGCGCACTGGATGCATTATTATTATCTGTATTATTTAGTCTTTCAGAGCCTAGGGCTGCCTCTCCAGGATGAAGGAAAGGGCACAAAGCAGGTTTCTACAGGAGAAGTTGGGGAGAGAAAAGATGCCTGCAGTTTTTCTTAACTGTGGTACCCAGGGTCCTACTTCTGTCCCTCATCCAGTCATCATGGGAGATTTTCGAGCCAGGGGTACCTGAGCCATAGAGCCCCCTAACTGGGTCTGTTGTGGTCAGTGGTCTGGGGCTTCGCTCAGGCGGCTGGGGGGTGGGTAGGGTTCTAAAACCTCCTAAGTACTACCAGTGTGCTCACAGGTTCAGACCCTCCTCGCAGCTGCTTCCTGTGGTTCGATGTCAGGATGGGATGACATGCCCACCCTGCCTCTATGTGACTGTCTATTGCTGGGTCAGCCCATGCGCCCTCCCTCCCAGCAGTCCTCAGCCCCCATGGACGGTATAGTCATCTGAGGCGCCTTTTACACAGCACTGATGCCCAGGCCCACACCAGCCCCATCGTCAAACTGCTTGGGGACGGGGCCTGGGGAGTCTGCAATTTTCTTGTCCTTAGTGATTCTGCCTTGCACAAACAGACGTTGCTCCTGAAAACTTGCCTCTCTCATTTTGTAAATCACATCATTCTCCGCACCCTAGAGAGTCACTTTCCAAAGAATTGTTGTGGTAAACTCTTTTGTGATGTGAACAGCCTCCCTCATCTGCTGTGTAGCCCGGGTTTGTGTCGGTGCATCCCACAGTTGGTCCTACCGTGCCACGAGAGGGCAGGGAGGTCTGGGGGGCTCAGGAATCCCAGCACGCCCCAGGGCAGCTGCAACCAGGAAGGCGAGGCAGCAGAGCTGGAGCTTGGGGCAGGTGGCAGACCCAGGGCTGCGGGGAGAGCCTGGGAAGTGAGTGTCGTGCATACCGCTCTGAGGTTCAGGAGACAGGGCTGTCTCAGCTCTGCCCTCCCCCTTCCCCTCCCCTCCTGGGAGACCCTGGTCAAGGCACCTACCCTCTGAGCCTGAGCAGCATCCGTGGGATGTGAGTGTGGGCTGGGCCACCACCTCTGGCCTCTCACCCGTGCTAGCCAGCGGTGGGGACACGGGGGAAGCAGAATCCTCCCCAACCCTGCCGGCCTCTCCCCCACCCCCAGCTCTCCCCAGGCTCCGAGGAGGATGAGGCCCACGAGGGTTGCAGCCGAGAGAACCTGGGCCGGATCCAGTTCAGCGTCGGCTACAACTTCCAGGAGTCCACGCTCACCGTGAAGATCATGAAGGCCCAGGAGCTGCCGGCCAAGGACTTCAGCGGCACCAGCGACCCCTTCGTCAAGATCTATCTGCTGCCCGACAAGAAGCACAAGCTGGAGACCAAGGTGAAGCGGAAGAACCTGAACCCCCACTGGAACGAGACCTTCCTCTTTGAAGGTGAGTCTAGTGCCACCTTCCCCCGCCATGCTCACCTCTTGCCGTCCACCATCCCCCTACCCAACCACACATGTGGCCACATACACAGACACATATGTGTACACACACCTGCAGGCCCACAAATGCACAAACACACATGCAAGCAGATACACTTATGTGCACACCTGCATGCGTGCACAGGCACAGATCCACACACACGTGCTCTTGCACACGCCAACGCAGCCAATGTCCTGGCCCGGTTAACCTGATGCATTTTGTGTCTAGTTGGGATCAGGTCACAGGAGCCCAGTGGAGCCAGCATCACAGCCAGAGGCTGAGGAGGGAAGCTGGGCCACCGCCTGGTGTTTCAGCCCAGACCCAGAGCTCATCCTGAGGAGGGCAGGGAGGGAGGGAGGCACCCGTAGGACTCAGAGCTGGAGCACTCTGGAGCCACCAGATCATAGTGGTTCAGTGCACAGGCTGTGGCCCAGGCTGCCTGGGTTTGAATCCCAGCTCTTGCCACTTACTCGCTGCGTGACTTTGGGCAAGTTCCTGAGCCTCCCTATGACTTGGTTTCCTCATCTACCAAATAGAGATAATAATAGTGAGGGTTCAACAAATGAGTGAATTGTAAAAGCACTTAGAACAGTGCCTGACACCCAGCAAATGCTTAATACCAGGTTGTTAAACACACTCCATCTGTTGCCGTTCTCTGACCCCCTCCCCCGCATGGGACAGGAACAACAGCTCTGAACCATGCCTGGAGGCCGCTGAGACAAATGTCCTTTCTCTCTCCTGCAAGCCCTCTCTGAAGGCCGGTCTTTATCTGTTATCTCTGAGGATTCAAGGTAACCAGGAAGCTGGGCGTGTGATTAAGGAGTGATTTCTATCCCAGGGCCTTTGGGTGCCAGGACCCCGCTTAGACAAGCCGTAACTCTTCGCCAACGGCCCCCGGTTCAACCAGGGAGAGTAAATCCCTACTCCAGCTGCCCCAAGCCCTAGCCTTCCAGAATCTTCACCGTGTACCCCAGGGACCTTTCCCCACCTGCCGTCCCAGCCACTTAGCACCCCACCTCTTCTGCAAGATGACAGCCAGGTCACCCACTAAATGGCACTGAGGGTGAGCAGTGAGTGTCCGTGTGTTTCTGGACGCCCTCCTTTGCAGGCACCATGAGGGCCCGTTTAGAGATGGCTCAACCAGCAGGAGGTTCAGCTGTCTGGAGGTATATGTAGGCAGCTGGCAGGGTGAAGTTTTTGAGCAGAACTCCAATCCTCTGGTCTCTTCCACGAGCATGTACCCAGCAACAGCCATGAGCTGGGCACTCTTCTAGGTACTGGGGGTGTAGAAAAGAATGAGGCACCATTATGGCCCTCAAGGCATTTCTGGCCTAATGGAGACACAGATGTGTAGTTAACTCAGCCACACACAGCATGACAGGAGCTGCAGGAAGTCAGTATGAGCTCCCTTTGGTGGTGCTGAAGAAAATTTCCCAGAAGAGGGACCATTCAAAATGGGTTCTGATGGATGAGTAGGAGTTTGCCAGGTAGGAGCCTGCCTCCTCTGGTGTTGATGAGAGCTGACTGGGGTGCAGTGACCTCTTGGAGCTTCCAATATTCCCAGAACACTTGTCCTCGTGCATTTTACCTGAATTGATGCCAAGGGTCCCCTGGGCAAGGTCCCTGGGAGACTCTGAAATAAGCAAGACACAGCTGCCCGCAATATGAGGAAAGGGACCCTGAACAAATTCAGAGAGTCTCCTCTTCCAGCTCACCTGCTCCTGTCAGAGCTCCTCGGTGATTCCAGAGTCTCTGGGGGAAGGTGCTGGAATCCTCTGGAGCTCCTCCTTCCCTTCATCTTCTGCACCAGCCAGGCTGAGGTTCCAGGCGTCCTCCTTCCTGCTCATACCTGGTTTCAGAATCTCCTCACCTCAGGCCTCCGGGCTGGCCTGCGGCTCCGGCACCTCCTGGGCCAGTCCCACCTCTGACTAAGCCTCCAAAGAGCTCATGACTCCTGGCTTCAGATCTTCACCTGGCCCCGTCTTCCTTTCTGCATCCCATTCAAGCCCCTTCTGCTCCTCTCCCTCTGACCTTAGCGGCCACCTCACCTCCGCACAGTCCTGCTGCTCCATCAGGCCATTTCATTGGCATTGATTCATCTGTTCAATTATGCATTCACTTAACAAATATGTATCGAGTGCCTACTATGTGCCAGAAGCGGTGTTAGACACCGAGATCCAGTGGTTGGTAACAGAGAGGCCTTTCTGGGAATCCTTGCCTTCCGGGAGAGCCAGACAAAAATCAGGGAAAGAGACAGAGAAATCTATTACCGCGTGTGATACGTTTCTCGGAAAAAAAGGTGCTAGAGTGGATAATGGGATCCGACACTGTCTGGGGTGCCAGGAAAGAATGCTGAGACCTGAAGGATGAGAGTAGCCAGGAGGGGGTCATGATGGGGCCAGTGTGCGCCCGGCCCTGAGGCGGGAGGAGTCGGGGTGCTGAAGGGCCAGGAAGGAGACCGATGTGGCTGGAGCCCAGTCATTGAGTGGAGAGCGGTCACAAGCCAAGCAGGGAGAGGACAGCCGGGCCAAATTGTGGAAGGACTTGAAGCCAAGGTAGGGTGCCCAGCTTTTATTCTGAGTGCACTGGGAGCCATTGAAAGGCTTTAAGCAGGAGCACATTATGATGGAATTTCTATTTTTAAAAGATCTCTGGCTGCCGCGTTGAGAATGGACGGTAGGAGAAAGCGTGGACGCGGGGAGGGCGGTTTGGAGACGCTTGCAGCTGCCTAGGCAAGAGGTGCCAGCGGCTTGGATGAGGGAGGTGGCAGTAGAGAAGGGGATGCTGCGGTAGGAAGGATGGAAGCACAGGCAGGAGGAGAGGGGTGTGGAGTCACAGGACACTTGTCACCTCCTGCTTCTGTGCCTTTGTCTTTTCCCTCCCACCGATGCTTCCCCATGTCCCTCTGCCCTGAGTCCTCCTGGGGCCTGCGTACTGGCAGCTGTGGCCACCTAGACAGAGCCACTTGCCCAGACCCGCCTCGGGACGATTGGCAGAGGCTGCTCAGCCACTGAGATGGACACAAGGTACATGGGTGAATGGATGATCGCAGTTCTACTCTTTACTAGCTGGGACTCTGGGCAAGTACTTTAAGCCGTCTAAGCCTCATCTGTAAGATGGATGAGATGCCATTCACCTTGGAGAATTGTTGAGGGAATCCCATGAGACAGTGACAGTTCTTGCTAGCATTTCAGTAAGGTCTAATTGCAATCCGGTGTGCCTGCTGGCCCGGTGGGGTGGCAGCGGGAGGGCACAGGGCCTGCCTCCTCTTCCCAGGGCCTTCCTTGCCTCCTGGGCCCCGTGCGGCCCCTCTGTCCCTCTCTTCACTCACACTCATCTATACCCCCAGGTTTTCCCTATGAGAAGGTGGTGCAGAGGATCCTCTACCTCCAAGTCCTGGATTATGACCGCTTCAGCCGCAACGACCCCATCGGGGAGGTGTCCATCCCCCTTAACAAGGTGGACCTGACCCAGATGCAGACCTTCTGGAAGGATCTGAAGCCATGCAGTGATGGGAGTGTAAGGCCCCATGGGTGGGCCTTAGCTGGACAGGCAGCAGGGCAGGGCTGGGAGATCTGGTCCTAGACCATTGTCAACCTTAGGAAGGCCAGGAGGGCTGTGGGAGAGGGTGCAGCCCTCACTAGCAGTCAGAGCATTGGTGCTTGGCACTTGGGGGGACCCACCCGATCTGTAAGAAGGAACCTAGGGCTATGTTCAGGGAACAGAGAGGCGATGGTGGCCCTGGGAGGTGCAGTACACACACCTGCCAGATGGGGGGAGACAGAGTGAGACAGAGGTGACAGACAGGGGCATGGGTAAGCGCCAAGGTCGTCGTAGAGGGGGCCTGGGGGCAGCTAGGCCAATCAGAGAGCTCTGCTAGCCTAGTTCCCCACACCCCTCCTGTTGTACCTCCCAGGGGAGCCGAGGGGAGCTGCTCTTGTCTCTCTGCTACAACCCCTCTGCCAACTCCATCATCGTGAACATCATCAAAGCCCGGAACCTCAAAGCCATGGACATCGGGGGCACATCAGGTACGGGGCTTCTCCAGCAGAGGACGGGCGGGCTGGGGAGGTGCTGGTGACACAAGGGTTACACCGGATGTAGAGAGCAGGGTCTGCAGTGGTCCTCACCCCAATCCGCCACACCCCCACCTCCAGTCCTCACTCCTTACCCTAGAGACCCTGGGGCCCCCCTTTGGAGCACCCTCATCTTGGACTCTGTTCAAGAGTCAAGATGTCAGCATCATCCTGGACTATGTTCTTCCCAGAATCAGAAAGAGAGGGAACATTGTGGGAAGACCTGGGTTCTATCCCCAACTCTGATGCTACTTGTCTGAGATTTTGGGCAAGACCTGGCCTCTCTGGGGCTCGGTTTCCTCGTTGGTAGTAATAGGAGGGCCCCACGTGATCGCTAAGGTCCATCTGCTGATTCTCCCAGGTCCCTCTTGTTCTTGCCTGGGTCTCTTCTTGCCTCTGGGGAAAGCACACGGCCCTCCTGCCTCAGCTTCCATTCCTGGAAGGGGAAAAGGATCCTAGGAAGTCCCTCCCCCACGGCCCCTCTAACCCTTCCCCACTCCCTCCCCCAGACCCCTACGTGAAGGTGTGGCTGATGTACAAAGACAAGCGGGTGGAGAAGAAGAAGACGGTGACAATGAAGAGGAACCTGAACCCCATCTTCAATGAGTCCTTCGCCTTCGATATCCCCACGGAGAAGCTGAGGGAGACGACCATCATCATCACTGTCATGGACAAGGACAAGCTCAGCCGCAATGACGTCATCGGCAAGGTAGGGGCAAGGCAGGTGGTGTGGTGCACCTGCTGGCGACAGTGAGGCTCCGTTCCTTAAAAGAAGCAGCGGGAGTAGTGGACGGGCACAGGCTGGACACCAGGAGAGATTGGGATCAGTCTCCTCTCCTCTCAGGCCTCTGTTTCTTCATCCGAAAATAAGGGGATGAGATGACCCCCTCCCTAGGGTTCCTCTCTGAGTGTCCTCCTATGGGTAGGTCAGCTCAGGACAGACCACCAGCTGGGCAGGGAAAGAAGGAGTGCAAGAGAGGAATGGCCTGGATCTCAAAAGAAAGGTTTACTGGACAGGATGATGACTTTGGAGCAGTATTGCCCGGGATCCCGTCTGCACAGGGTGAGCTGCGTGGGGCAGCGTTGGGAGCTGCAGTCAGACTCCAAAGACCTCGTTTCAGTTCCCACTCCATCTGCCGATAAGCAACCATATAACCTTGGGCAAGTGGCTTGGCCTCTCCCAGCTTTAGTGTTCTCATCTGTAAAATGGAGCAACTAATACTGTCCCTGTAGAACTTTACAGGGTGGTGTAAGAATTGCTTGAGGTATGTGGATGTTCTTCTTGTAGAAAGTTGGCCGGGCACAGTGGCTCACGCCTGTAATCCCAGCACTTTGGGAGGCCGAGGCGGGCGGATCACCTGTGGTCGGGAGTTTGAGACCAGCCTGGCCAACATGGTGAAACCCCATCTCTACTAAAAATAGAAAAATTAGCCGGGCATGGTGGCGGGTGCCTGTAATCCCAGCTACTCAGGAGGCTGTGACAGGAGAATCCCTTGTACCCGTGAGGCAGAGGTTGTAGTGAGCCAAGATTGCAAGACTGCACTCCAGCCTAGGCAACAGAGCGAAACTCTGCCTGAAAAAAAAAAAGCGATCTCTTCATATCACGTAACCAAAAAATTCATACCTGACCTTGAGTTTTCCCAGGATGGGATTCTGTGACATAAACCCTTCCATGTTGCTACCTTAAAATGTCTACTCCTGTGTTTACTTATGGTTTAGTGTTGAGAGCACGGGCTCGGGAGTCAGATTGCCTGGGTCCAAATCCTGGCCTTACTTTTTAACGCTGTGACCTCTCTGAGCCTCATTTTTCTCCTCTCAAAATGAGAGCGGGATGGTCCTACCCTCACAATGTGCTGGGAGGATTACGTAAGATCACACAGGTGAGCTGTTTAGCATAGGACTTGGAACATATGTTAGCTAGTATGATAATAAAGGGGCATGTATATCCATTCAGGCAGGACAGTTTGACCAGGAGTATGTGAGGAACCAGTGCTCAGGGCAGTCACGGAGGAAGGGGAGATGCCAGGACTGAGTGAGGGGTACACACCTGGGCATTACCCTGTGTGGGGGAAAGGGAAAGGGGGACTAGATACCCACAGGGAAGGGAGCTGAGTTGGAGGCAACCCTCAGACAGATGGAGAACTCACCTGCTGGGGTGAGGGAAGCAGCCTGGCCTAAAAGAGGAGAGCTAGCCCTGCTTGTCATCAGGTATGGCACGGGGAGTATGACTGGCCAATCTGTGGTCACAGGTGAGACAACTCCCCAGGACATTGCCACTCATACTCCAGAAAAAGTATGTGCCCCTGCCTGGCCAGGGCTTGGGTCCTGCCGAGCACCCCCTTGATCAGCCCAGCCCAAAGGCCAAGTGACCATATCTACTTTGATATTCTTTTGAAGCTTAGCCTTTTGGTGTCAGATGTTCCTTAGATACCAATTAGAGCTCCTTTTGAAACAGTCCTACCTTCTGTTGGCTGAACCAAAGCAAATGTGGATTTGTTCTCACTTTGGCCTGGAAACTTACGGAGCCCAAGGATCTCTGAATCCTTCTGACTCCTGGCTCCTGCTCAGCCCCTGGAAGCCAAGAGTCTGCCCCTTGTCTGCCTGGCATCATCCAAGGCTATCGGTATCATGCTGGGCTGAGGTTGCAATGGGGGGCACTCCCAGAGCAGGGCAGGCCCATAGTGGCCCCAGAGCTCCGTGACTTCCAAATAGTTAACCAGCTCCAGCAGGATGGAGCCGCTGGCTGAGAGAACTCACCACACAGAGGCATGCCACTGTTCCCAGCTGAGCACATGACATGCAGCATCCCAGCTATCTGTGAGGCAGGTACAGTCATCAGCCCGCTTTACAGAGGAAGGTCTGGGGCTAAAAGAAGTTCCACCATATGTTACAGAGCTGGGGCTTGCTCCCCATCCTTTTTGTTTTGTTTTGTTTTGTTTTTTGAGATAGAGTCTCACTCTGTCTCCCAGGCTGGAGTGCAGTGGCACAATCTTGGCTCACTGCAACCTCTGCCTCCTGGGTTCAAGCGATTCTCCTGCCTCAGCCTCCCGAGTAGCTGGGATTACAGGCATCTGCCACCATGCTGGGATAATTTTTGTATTTTTGGTAGAGACAGGGTTTCACCATGTTGGCCAGGCTGGTTGAACTCCTGACCTCAAGCAGTCCGCCCGCCTCGGCCTCCTAAAATGCTGGGATTATAAGCATGAGCCCCCGTGCCTGACCTCCCTATCTTTTTTTTTTTTAGACAGAGTCTTACTGTAGTCCAGGCTGGAGTGCAGTGGCACAATCATGGCTGACTGCAGCCTCGACCTCCCCAGGCTCATGTGATCCTCCCACCTCAGTCCCCCAAGTAGCTGGGACTCCAGGCACGTACCACTGTGCCCAGCTAATTTTTTTGTATTTTTTGTAAAGATGAGGTTTCACCATATTACCCAATCTGGTCTCAAATTCCTGGACTCAAGTGATTCTCCCACTTTAGCCTCCTACAGTGCTAGGATTACGGGCGTCAGCCGCTATACTCATCCACTGAGGCCACAACCATCCTTTTTCTTTTAAAAAAGAAAAAAAAACACACTTTATTGGCTGGGCGTGGTGGTTCACACCTTTAATCCCAGCACTTTGGGAGGCCAAGGCGGGCAGATCACGAGGTCAGGAGTGGCGAGACCAGTTTGGCCAACATAGTGAAACCCATCTCTACTAAAAATACAAAAATTAGCCGGGCATGGTGGTGCGCACCTGTAATCCCAGCTACTCGGGAGGCTGAGGCAGGAGAATCACATGAACCCGGGAGGCGGAGGTTGCAGTGAGCCAAGATCGTGCCATTACACTCTAGCCTGGGCGACAAGAATGAGACTCGGTCTCAAAAACAAACAAACGAAAAAAACCCACTATTTTTGAATAATTTTAGATTTCCAGAAAAGTGGCAAAGATAGTAGAGAGAGTTCCCGTCTACCCTTTACCCAGCCTCCCCAGTTGTTAGCGTCTCACATTTGATAGGACATTCGTCACAGCTTGAGGAACCAACATGGGCAGTGCATTGCTGTGAACTAGACTCCAGCCGTTATTTGTATTTCACCAGTCTTTCCGTTAATGTCCTCCTTCTGTCCCAGCATCCAATTCAGGACACCACATTGCATTTAATAGTCACGTCTCCCCCATCCCCTCTGGCCCATGACAGTTTCTCAGTCTTTCCCATTCTCTATGATCTTAACGGTCCTAAGGAATACTGGCCAGGTGTCCTATAGAAGGCCCCATATATCTGTTTTTTCTCCAATGCTCGTACTCTTAATCACCCCCAAGTCCCAAAGCTGAGGTCAGCTGGGCCAATCCTGGGGGTTCCGGAGGGATTCATGCATGCAGCCCCGTGAGGCTGCGAAGCAGGATTAGGCCGGTAGCATAGAGCTCCAAAGACCTGGATTTCAGTCCCTCTGCGCCACTTATAAACCCTGTGACTGTGGGTAAGTCTCTTAACTCTTTGCACCTTAGTTTCCCCATCTGAAAAATGGAGATAATCATATAATCCTACCTCACCCTCACCGTTGTAGGATTTGATGATCTATGTGTATGAAGTCCCTAGCTCAGTACTCACATGTAGCAAGTGCCCAGGAGTTGGGAACGATTATAATTAAGGGGGGCTGGACAGCACCCAACAGATAGGGCAGGGAAGGCCATGGAGACAAGCTGCCTCCAACCCCACCTTCCAGACCCCACTGCAAAATAGGTTGGCAGTCTAATTCCGAGAGATCTGGTGTGCCCAGGCTTGGGGGTGTGGGGGTAGACAACCAGGAAAATAGATCAGGCTGACCGGGGGAGGGAGGAGGGCGCCTCTGTGGGCTAGGTTGTCACAGCATGTGGAGGCTGGGGGGCCACAGGCTAGGGTATCATGGTGGAGTTGGGGTGTCACCCCTGTGGGGGAAAGGGCCAGTGCCCTGGAGCCTGTGCCAATGCCATCGTCTCCCCTTTCTCCCCAGATCTACCTGTCCTGGAAGAGCGGGCCAGGGGAGGTGAAGCACTGGAAGGACATGATTGCCCGTCCCCGGCAGCCCGTGGCCCAGTGGCACCAGCTGAAGGCCTGAGTGGGGCCAAGGGAGGCCCAGGGGGCCGAGGGCCCAGGTCCCCATCATGCCCTCACCACTTTATGCACAACGCCCGGCCTGAGCCCCCTGCCATAGGGAGGGGAGGACCCTGAGGGCTCAGCCGGGGGGGTCCCAGGACTCAACTGGGCCCTGTTTCTAGGAAGTACCAGCCCCATCCCTCACAGTCCAGCTCGGGGGAAGGGGCTCTGGGAGGCATTTTCCTGCTTTGCCCCTTTTCTTCCTGAATTACTAATACTAAAGAAGTTGGGGGAGCTCGAGAGCCAGACGGCCAGACAGGCAGACCCCTCCAGAGGCCCGCCAGGTGGGCATGGTCCCCCGTTTTCTTTAAGGCAGCACCTGGAGTGGAGAGAGGCCACTCCCTCTCCAGCCCCCGATGTGGACCCAGGGAGGGGAGGCTGAGGCGTTTGGCTCTGCTCTGGCCGGGAGAGGCCCATCCCCAGGGCAGCTTCAGGTGCCGGCTGGGCCCTGAATGCCGAGGATAGTATATAGCCCGCTCCTGGGTCCTGGAGCTGTGGCCCTTTGTACTTGTGTTGTGTCCATTGTGTGTGTGCGTGGGGACAGAGGCCTGGAAGTGCAGAGGACTATACAGAGAAGGCAGGTTTCGTGAAGGCCAGGCAGGGTTGGAGGCTGGGGTGTGAGAGGAGAGGCCTGTAGGGCTGAGTGGGGTAGGGTGAGGCAGAGGTCGGAAACAGAAGAGCTGCAGTTGCTGGAGCTGGGCTGAGAACTGGGCTGCCTCCTGCCATCCCCCCATCTCCTCCCCTTCTCCCCTTGGTGCCCCGCTCTGCTCACAATCTGAAGTAGTTCCCTCCTCAGCAATTTCATCTCTTGAACACTGGCTTACACCTTTTAGGCACCTACTGTGTGCATAGCATTCCACCAGGATTCATCTCCCTTCCTTCTCAACGGGTCCTGAGCCCGACTAGCTTTGCCCTAACTCCTTCATCAAAAGACCCCCCGCCAGCTTCCCACACCTCATACGCAGCCACATCTGCCCTATTCTCCATGCTTTCCAGCTTCCCTGCCCTTCCTCATCTCTCCCTGCCTGTGCAGACCCCCACCCTTCTTTCCTCCACCCCTCCATCCCCCGATGCTTGTAGACCTTCCATTCATTCCGTCTCATCGTGCGTGCTCTCTGATCTTCCATCACCTGACCTTCTCCAGGACTGTCTTCTCACCCTTCCCCGCTCCCTGGTCCCCGGGAGCAGCTCCTTCTGCCTGACTCACTCACAGTGCAGGGAAAGGAGGCAGAGAAAAGACCAGGATTCTGTGAGTTCTGAGGTTGCCACACACAAGCTGTGGTTTCTCTGCCTCAGCCACTGATGAGACTAAAACTGGCTTCCCCTTGGAGACGGCAGATTTCAGGCTGATCCCTGCTTAAGCCCTTTCATCCCCACGCTGGTCCTGGTATTGATACAAGACCCAGCTGGTGACAAAGCTTCCAATCCTGGGGGTCCACGAGCCTGGGCCTGACATTCCCAGAACCACCGCCAGGTGGCGCCAGGTCCCCACAGTCTGTGGCCGTGGTCTTAGCCCACAGTTCCACTCTGGATGGGCCTGTGACACCCCAAAGAGAAGTGGACTCTGGATAGGGTCCCCACATCCAGGGCGTGGGGAGACCATAGGCATTTGGGAACCATTTTCCTTCGATCGGCTTCCCCTTGAGCTGAGCATTCTGCTTGCTGCAGTATATGGGTCGCCTTTTGCCCATACCGAAATTTTCTGAAATTGAATCGCACACCCCCACCATTTCCTCTCCCTGGGATCTGGAGGAACATCATACATAGTAGGTGAATCGTTTTGTAGAGTGAAGAATGCTAATGTAAAGCAAATAGTCACCCACGTTCCTTGTAAATCCAAATGTTTCTATATTGTAGCTTTGCTTAAAATGGGGTCGGCCCCAACTGCATCCTCCTCTTTGGCGGGCTGGGGAGCGGCCCCCAGCCGGGACGGGAGGGCAGCGACCCCGAGGCCCCGTGGACGTGGGAGAGAGTGTGGTGGGAAGTCTTGAGCGGAGGAGGGGATCTGCCCTTCTCCACTCCTCCCTTGGATCCGCCTCGGTTTCCTGTCCCTCCACCACCCGCCTGCCCCGCGGAAGACCGCCCAGTGAGCCAGCCCCCGCCTCCCAGGCCCCTTCGCCTGCTAGGGAGTCCCCTGGGGATCCAACCAACTTGTATCGAGTGGGCGGGGCAACGGCTCCCCCTTTTCCCGAGCCCCGCCCACAGAGCTCTTAGCCAATCCTATGCAGAGAGCACCTCCTGGCAGGGGTCTCTTCCCAACCAGACCCCACCCAGGCACATTAGCGACCAGGCTTGGGCTTCCCCAGCGCCCCACCACCACCACGTGCAGGTGGAGCTCTGGGATGCTATGTTGGGGCGGCAAGTGGTGGGCCGAGGGCCGGGTAGGCTAGCACGGGAGGCAAGGGTGGTATGGGATGGGGCGGGGGCGGTCTAGGGCAATAGGAGAGCAGAGAATGGGGGAACTTGAGGGTGGGGGGAGGGCACCGGAGCCCTGCCACCATCCCAGGACTTTGGGCAAGTCACCCGCACTCCCTGGGCCTCAGTTTCCCCATCTGTAAAATGATGGTAATAATACTTCACCTACCTCATAGGGGAGGTTGTGAGGCCACCATCACCTGACCTGGGGGTCAAGGCAGGAGGACTCCGAAGGTGCTACCCGTGAGCAAAGTGTAATTACCGAATCCTGACTGCAAGGCCCACCTGCCCCTCCCCCACAGAGCCTCCAGAGCTAGCTGAGGCCAATGCAGGCCCATCCGTCTCTTCACTGTGTCGCAGGCCCTTTTATGGGCCTCGTCTGCCATCTTTGTGGGTGCCCTAGACTTAGTCCTTATCTTGTCCTGGTTTCCTTTCTTGTGACCATGTCCCCATGAAAGTGCTGTACAAATTCCACCTGCCCCAGGACCCCCGCACCTGCCCTCTGGCACCAGATGCCAGGGAAGGGACAGAGGAAAACAGCCACAAACAAGCCAGGGGGGCTCCCCTGAGTCCCCCAGGGGTGGGGATTGGTGGCCACTGTTTGTATGTCCTTGAGTGCAAGTGTTTTATAAAAAATAAAACAAAAACCCACCATCACCAAAAAAAAAAAAATTTTTGCAGCGAAGAGAAATGAAGAAAAACTGAAGAAAAAAAAAAACAGGAAAAAAAGAACCATACAAAATTTTTCCACCACACATACCCTCTAAGCCAGCAAGATTTCCTCTTTGCAAAATCATATTTTTGTGGGAATGGGCCCTGCTTTTTGTGGCAAGGCCTGTTCTGATTAATAAAGGATCGTGAAAAAGTAGGGCCTTGGCTGTTTCCTCCGTGGCTTCCAGCCCTCCCTCACCTCCCTGGGGGCAGAGGCAGTGGGGTGAAGGGGATGGGGGCCCCGGGGCTGAGCCTCCCCTCAGTGTGTCACCTTTGGGATTTGACTTCACTGGTGACCAGGCCCTTCCCGAGCGTCCAGCCATCCTCAGATCTCTATAGAATATGATCCCACTGGCTTCCCAGAAAGCAGAGAGGCAGCTACATCTCCCACATCAGGCCTGACACAAGGCTTTTTGGGAGTAGAGTCCTCTCTAGGCCTCAGGGGTGCCCTCCAGGGTCACCCAGCCTGACGTCCCCTCCTTCCGTTCCCAGAGGACCCTTGCCACCCTCCAAGGCAGTTCAGACAAACCAAAGGGGGACACTCCAGCTTTCCCACCACCACCCACGGGGCCACTGTAGTTTCAGGCCAGCGCCTCCTTCCTGGTCCCTGAGGTGGGAAAAGCAAAGACAAGGAGCTCTGTGTCTATTGGCTGGACCTGTGGCTTGTCTCAGCCCTCTTCTAGTTTCATTCTTTAGGATTAGAAAAGTCTCTTCCACTCAATAGAATAGGTTCCAGCCTGAGGTGTGGGAAGCTGGGTTGTCATCCCCTCTGCAGCCTCTGTGGCCCTGGGCAAGCTCTTTCCTTCCACCTGTTTCTTCTGG
Source organism: Pongo abelii (assembly GCF_028885655.2). Lineage (NCBI taxonomy): Eukaryota > Metazoa > Chordata > Mammalia > Primates > Hominidae > Pongo > Pongo abelii. The sequence continues at coordinate 13,570,763 of NC_071994.2, forward strand.
CCACAACAAAGCAATAACCATCCCCATCCTCTGCCCTTCCTTCCCCGCCCAGCCCAGGGGAAGCTGAGCCCCCACAGCTCTCAGGGTACTTCAGAAGGAAGGTGCTACATCTGGTTCAGACACAGGCACAAAAGGAACGAGCACATCCCCGTTGTCATGTGTCCACCTGCTGGCCCCTGCCCCCGCCAGGAGTGAAGCGGGCCATCCCGTCAGCCCCCTGCTCCCAGCACCTGGGGCCAGCAGCTGCCTCCCGGAACGCACCAAGTACCCCATCCAAAGCTGTCTGTCCCTCGTTTCCCACAACCTGGTTTAGATATCCCTTCTGATCTCTGTTCCAGAGATCAGAGGAAGCCCCGGGGTCAGGTAAGTAGCCTCAGGGGCGCCCTTGGCCAGAGCTTCTGTTCAGGCGCTCTCCCGTGAAAGCAGCCCTGGAAAACTGAGCCTGAAGTCAGAGACAGCTCAGGCCCAGCACAGAGGGCAGTCCCTTGCCACTGGCTCGGGCGCTTCCCTGGACTTTTTGCCTTCCTGCGTTTTTACTTCTCTGGGTCTGTCTTCATCCATGCCTGCTCTGAGATGCTCGCCCACCCCTCCCTGTACCTGGGACCATCGCCCTCTGGTGTTTTCATTCTCCTGTAAGTCCCCCGCTGGATACTGCTGCTTTCTGGAAGGCTGTCTCGGGTTACGTCCTGTGCTCCTCTCCCTCCCACACAAAGACAACCAGAAGGACAAGGCTTGAGCACGCCGATGCCCCAGCTCGTGGCTCCCCAGACCATCTGTTTCCCGTGAACATGCCCCGCTCCCCGTGTCTGTGTCCTGTGTGTATGTGTCGTGTCTTGTTTAGATTGTGAGCCCCCTGGGCAGGGATCCCTGTCTGCATACGTGTTCCATGTGGCACGTCCGGGTGTGCTAATAAACGTTCATCTTCAGAACAAGATCGCCAGGTGTCTTGAGGAAGCTTTGGGACAGACAGCTGAGTAAGCCAGTGTGGTGGCATTGGAGGCAGGGAGGGACTTCTGGGTAGGGCCCCCAGCTCCAAGAACCTGTTCTCCCGCTTTCCTGAGTCCCATGAGGGTGGGTGGGAAGGGGGTGAGGAATGGCATTGACAAGGTTGGAAAAGGCTCCAGGCCTGGGTCTCTGCTGCCACACTGGCCAGCAGGGCTGCTTGCCTGGAGGCTGGTGGGGGCGGGGGCCGCAAGAACAGGCGCAGTTCTCAGCCATTCCACTCACAGACCTGACTGCCAGCCAGGGACCAAGCAGTTCTTCTGTGACACAGTGAGCACTGGGTTGGGAGTCCTCACACCGCTTACGGGTGAGTCACTTGCCCCCTCCCCCCGCCGTTTGTTGCCCTGCCGCCTCCTCCGCCTTTCCCTCCGCTTGGTTCCCACAGCAGGAAGGAAACTTCTTGCTTTGACCGCCAGCTCCCTTGGCCTCTGCCCCTGAATCCCTGGTACACACATGACTCTTGCAGAATTTCCCTGCGCTATTCCGCCATGGCCTGCCCACCTCTGACTGCCCCAGGACGATGTGGGAAACCGCAGAGGCAGCCCATCCATCCTGTCCCATTGTTATAAGCGTCCCTTCCAGTCCCCCCTGCCCCCTGCTCCCCAGAGGCCAAGTGGGAATCACAGGAAGTTGTGGGTGGGGCAATGCTAGGACTCCTAATACAGTGCTATCTCCATCACCGAGGGGAGCTGTGACACCCAGTTGTCCCTGGCAGTAGCTCCCTCCCTACTCACATGGAGACAGAGACCCTCAATCATGCTCTATAGCATCAGCACCCAATTTAACCAAACTCAAACTTTCCAGAAGGGACTGGCTTCTGAGGGTGGAGAGCAAGCGAGTAGCAGGGCCAGGGACAGAGCCCATTCCCATTCCCCGGGGGAGCACCTGCTCAACTGGCAAGCAGTCATGGCTGCGAGTGCCACGTTTGACAAAGCAAAAGGGTAAGGCCCTAAGGGCCTCAGGGTGGCCCGGGGGACTCATTGCCAGGACTTTGCCCCAACCTAGAGTCCTCAAGTGAGAGCAGCAGGGGAGGAGGTACAGGGAAACAGACCAGACAGAGGGAGGAGACCTGAGCTCACTCATGACAGCAGTTATTGCAGGTGACCATGGCTACCTCTGCACCCTGCTGCTCCTGTGTCTAAGATTTGCATGAAAGGAAGGTAGACAAACCCCTTGCACGAAGTATTGAGATGCAGCATCAGATCTAAATAAACCCAATTCCTTGGGCCAGGTGCGGTGGCTCAAGCCTGTAATTCCAGCACTTTGGGAGGCCGAAACAGGCAGATCTCCTGAGGTCAGGAGTTCGAGACCAGCCTGGCCAACATGGTGAAACCCTGTCTCTATTAAAAATACAAAAATCAGCCGGGTGTGGTGGTGTGCACCTGTAATCCCAGCTACTCAGGAGACTGAGGCAGGAGAACCGCTTGAACCTGGGAAACAGAGGTTGCAGTGAGCCAAGATCATGCTGCTGCATTCCAGCCTGGGCAACAGAGAGAGACTCCATCTTGGAAAAAATAAAATAAAATAAAAGTAAATAAATAAATAAACCCAACTCCTCGTGTACAGATGAAGAAACTAAGGCCCAGGGGGTCATGACTTGCTCAAGATCACTTGGTAAATAGCAGAACTAGGCCTGGAATCCCTGCCTTCTGATTCTAGGCCCAGGGTGTATTTTCCCTATGCTGTGATACAAGTGGCAGGTCAACAGGAGAGTCCCCAGTCAGCTGCAGCTCCTACCCCACCTGCAGCTCCTACCCCACCTGCAGAGTGATCATCTCTCAAATTACTTTCTCCAAGTTTCCAGACCCCTGGAAGGCCCACTGGCCCTGATGGAACCCCAACAGGGGGAACTCTGGGAGGGACAAGGTCTACAACAGCCAGGCCCCAGACCCTCTTCCTCCTTGGGAAGGTGGCAGTCTCCAATCTTCCCCACCCACCACCTCTTTCTGTCCGTTCAAGGCCTTCACTCTTATTTGCAAGCTGACAGCCCCAGACCCATGCCCAGCCTCCTCCCCAGCCTGGGCCCAGCCTCCTCCCCAGCCTGGGCCCAGCCTCCTCCCCAGCCTGGGCCCAGCCTCCTCCCCAGCCTGGGCCCAGCCTCCTCCCCAGCCTGGGCCCAGCCTCCTCCCCAGCCTGGGCCCAGCCTCCTCCTCAGCCTGGGCCCAGCCTCCTCCTCAGCCTGGGCCCAGCCTCCTCCTTAGCCTGGGCCCAGCCCCGTGTGCCAGCAGAGCTGCTGGGCAGGGCCTGAACTTTTGGCCCGGTATGCCCCTGTTGCCTGGTGATGAAGACCTGGCAGGATCTTCTCCGGGGAGATGGGCCTCCAGCCTTGAGGTTTTACAACTTTCTTCCTTTCTTTAAATCGTTATTTATTATTTTCCTGAACAACAAGAGGAGAAAGAAATGCCAAAACTGAGCAAAAAGAGACTAAGGAGAGACAGAAAGAGGAAAATAGAGCGAGAGAGATGGAGGGAGGCAAGTCTAGAGTCATGGAGGGGTGGAGGGGCAGTGCCAGTCAAAGAGTAGGGAACGATCGGCCCAGCTTGAGGGTGACTCAAAAACATACAAAATCTTCTGCAGAATTAAGCTGTGGGATTCTGCAAGACAGGAGAGCAGCTTCGAGGGGCAAAAGCCACCCCTGACGACAGCACTTGTTCCCCAGACAGACAGCACACAACAGTTGGCAGGGTCGGTCTGATATGGAGCGGGGGGGGGGGGGGGGGGCACGTTGGGCGGGGGCAGTGCCAGAGGGAGCCCAGGGTCCCCACAGCAGTGGGTTCCAGTGCTCCCAGGGATTATAAATAAACAGGCACATGGGAAATGCACATTCTTTCTCCAAGAAATATAATTTACGTTTACAGCCAGTTGTTTTTTCTTCTCCCTAAAGAAAACGTTACCATGTGGGGCCCCTGCCCCAACAGTGTCCCTGAGTGTCCTTGGCCCTGGCTCCCTCGTCCCGTTATTGCTTGGATGAGGAAGATCTGGCTCTGGGAATCGCAGAGCAAGGCCCCTCTCCTCACCCCCTCGGGGCTGTCCCTGGTGACGGAGTGGAGGTACAGAGTGCCAGTCCCGTGCCAGCCACCCTGGCTGTGCCCATTTAAGGGAAAGGAGAGTGCAGGCCGTGGGAGAGGCGCTGAGCAGCCTCCCAGAGCAGAGAGCCCCTCTCTGCGGTGCAGGAGGCCCTGGAGGCACGGTGGCTTCTTTTCAAACTTGACAGCTGGAAGGCTCAGGCTATGGGGTGGGGAGTGGAGGGGGAGCTCTCTCTTCCCAGCAAGATTCCAGGCACATGCTGGGAGGCTGGGAGAAGAGAACAGAATAGGGTGGGGGTGACCCCCTGCCTTCTGTGCCCCATACCAATCTCAGGGGGCCGAGGAGGGAGGTATGTACGATCAGCCCTGGTGGAGTGGTGAGGGCAGCTTCGGTGTTGGGGCCCCCATCTGTTTCCCACTTCCGTCCCTGGCACCAGCCCCACTCCAAGCCCCTGCTCCTGGGCCAGGCCCTCCTCGCAAGGGCAGTCCGGCCCCACACAGGCACGCAGTCCACCCCAGAGGTAGCGACTCCTGTCCTAGAAAGGGTGGGCCTAGGAGACCCAAACCCCAGAAAGAGGGAGGGTGTTGGGCGCCCTGCATCCAGACTCAGGGAGACGTGACAATTCTGTGGTCCCCAGTGACCCTAGTTCCAGGAGGAAGCTGGTGCCTCTGTTATCAGTGGCTCCATCGGGGACTGGACCCAGCCCAGACTTCTTGGTCTGACAATTGCCCACAGATCAGCCAGGGTATAGTCAGTCCTCTCACTACCTAGGAGTGTCTGAAGATGAGCCCCAGCCCTGCCTGTGCCCGGCAACTCGCCAAAAGTGGCCGCTCCATTGACCTAAGCAGGGGCCCACCGGTCCCGCAGGTCCAACCAGCCAAAGCTTCCTAGAGCCCCTCCTCTCAGAGTGGCTGAAGCCCATCAGCCAGAACATAGGCTCAGGTGCCCAGTCCTGGAGTGGCTTCCAGGGCGCGGAGGCTGCCCCCGGGGGCGCCCAGAGCCCGGGAACCAGCGCCGCCTATAAGCAGGTCTTCCTCCTCCTCATCCTCAAAGGCCCGCGCTGGGCGCCGGGGCGGAGGCCGGGGCGTGGGCTCGTCGCGCTCCGCCATGCGCTCGACGGCGCCCTCGCCCACGAGGAACACGGTGTCCGCGACGCGCGGGGGCCCGGTGACGGGGTTGTGGTCATAGGAGAAGACGCGTAGCGCGCGCAGCGGGTGCAGGTCGGGGAAGCCGCCCAGGCGGTTGCGGTCGAGGTCGAGGATGTGCAGGCGGCCCATGCGCAGCAGCGCGGGCGGGAACTCCTCGAAGCGGTTGCCGTAGAGCCAGAGGCCGCGCAAGCCCGTCATGCGCGGCAGCTCGGCCGGCAGCGCGCGCAGCCGGTTGTCGCCCATCTGGAGCGACTGCAGCGCCACCAGGCGCAGCAGCGGCCGCGGGAAGCGCCGCAAGAAGTTTCCCTCGATCCAGAGGCAGCGCAGGCTCTGCAACTGCGCGAAGTCGGCGGGCAGCGCCAGCAGCCGGTTGCCGCCCAGGTAGAGGCGCGTGAGGCGCGGCAGGCGGCACAGGCCGTCAGGCAGGCGCTCGAGCTTGTTGAAGTCCAGCGCCAGGATGCGCAGCTCGCGCAGCTCCTCGATCTCCTCCGGCAGCTCGCGCAGCCCCGTGCCGCTCACATACAGCTTCTGCAGGCGGCTCAGGGCGCACACTGCGCTGGGCAGCCGCCGCAACCGCCGCCCGCTCAGCTCCAGCTGCTGGTCGCCGCTGCGCAGCTGCTCCTCTGCGTCCGACGGCAGCTCATCCGGCGTGGACTCGGCGATGCCCATGGTCACGGGCCCCGGCCGGGGCCGCCGCCACTGCCACCGCCCGGCATCGCACCGCCCCGGCCGCCCCCCAGCCGCCCCGACGGTGCCGGAGCCGCGCCGGCCCCCGGGCCCCCCGCCCCGGCCTGCCCCCGCGCCGGGAGGGGGGCCGTGCGAGGCCGGGAGGAGGCACCCACTTGGGGCACCGCCGCCTCGCGCCGCGCTCCACCGCCCGCCCTCGGGCCTCCCCCGTTGCCTCAGCCGGAGGCCGACTGGCTAGGGTTCGTGCTGACTCGCAGCTTAGCGACCCGTCGCCCTGGCAACCCCGACGCGCGTGCGGCTGCCAATGAGGCGGAGGGAGGGCGGGGCGGGGCGGGGCCAAGGCGCCACCCTAGTGGGGTCCCAGCGCCGGAGCCCGCCCCCTACCTGCCCATCCAGCCCACCGCGGAGCAAGCGCAAGCAGAGAGATTCCCCACCCCGGCCAAGCCTGGCACTGAGACCCGACGCCCGACGCCGTTTGGTGTGCGGTTGTGTGCGCCCCAGAGCCGCGGGTCCAAGAAGGCGAAGGAAACGTCGGCGGTGGATCAAAGACTCTGGACGACAGGCTCACAAGGAGGGATGAGGGGCGCGGTCACTGCCGGCCATTCACGTCCAGCGGCGTGCGGCCGGCCTACCTGCTGGGATCACTTCAGTATGGTAACTCGAAACAGTGTTACTGTCCGGCCCTTTTCACATCTGCTGGTTTTACCGGGACCCAGGGCTTGGCTCCGCCCTGCCTAATTGCCCTACAGCTTCCTCATTGCTACACTCACACCCCTCTCTCCTGCTAGGATCCCTCCACCGACGCTCAAAGTCTGTGTGTGGCTGCGGTGGACAGAGGACTGGGACACGTGAACGCCTTTGAGCCACCAATCATGGCCACTCTCATTCCATGACTCTTCGTTCGCCTGCTACCACCAGCAGCAGATCCCCCCTGCCTTCTCCCCCCACCTCCCATCCGGAGTCCTGCCGGAGCTCCTAGCAGAAAAGCACTGGCTGTCATTGGCTTCGAGCCCACGTGTGCCCAGCACTATGCTGAAAGCATTGCGTTGGGTCCTTGGCACAGCCTATGAGGTAGACACCCTCATCACCCCGATTTTAAAGATGGAGAAACTGAGGGTCAAAGAGACATGACTTGAGCTGGGTCAGTCTGAGCTGGGTGAAGTGCCCAAGGTCACCCAGCTGATGAGCAGCTGGATTCGAAGCCAGGTAGTGTGACTCGAGAGCCTGTGTTCCTAACCATAAACCATACCGATAGATGGAAACAGGGGTCACTCCACCTCCAGCAATGAATTTTCTCACAACAGAGCCTCTGATTCTCGGGACAAAGCTACAAAGACAGCATTATAATCCCACATGAAAGATGAGAGAAGTGGCCTCGCGGGGATTAGGCACCCTGCTTACGGTCACACAGTTGCATAGAGGTTGCAGCCCGGGAGCCAAATTTTCGGGCTCCAAGCCTCCTGCCTCCTGCCTTCTCTTGAACCCGGCTGGTGTGACCCATGTAACTGGCTGAATGGACTGACTTCAGGACAGCACGCTGCCCTTTGGCCCATGCCCGTTGCCATCCCCACTGCAGGGGAAGGGGGATGGAAGACAGCCCAAGGGCAGAGAGCAGTTGCCAATGCAATGGGAGGATGGGAACCATCCCCACTGGAATATAAGCTGCCCGGCCAGGGAGGTTTGGGCATCTCCTTCCCTACTGGCACAGGCTCTAGAGCATACAGTAGACATTCAATGCAAATTTTTTTTTATTTATTTATTTATTTATTTATTTTGAGACAGAGTTTTGCTCTTGTTGCCTAGGTTGGAGTGCAATGGCACGATCTTGGCTCACTGCAACCTCCGCCTCGCCTCCTGGGTTCAAGCGATTCTCTTGCCTCAGCCTCCCAAGTAGCTGAGATTACAGGCGCCCACCACCACGCCCAGCTAATTTTTGTATTTTAGTAGAGACAGGGGTTCACCATGTTGGTCAGGCTGGTCTCGAACTCCTGATCTCAGGTGATCCACCTGCCTCAGCCTCCCAAAGTGCTGGAATTACAGGCATGAGCCACTGCGCCTTGCTGAAAAAAATTTAACGTTAAAAAAAGTGGAGGGAAACATTGCATACAGTGAAATGCATAGATCGTGTCTTCTTGGATGCATTTTCACAAATGTACACACCCCTGTCCCATTTCCATCAACCCAAGAGTTCTCTCAAGCCTCTTGCGGTCAATCCCCACCTTGCAGAGGCAACTATGATCCTGACCTCTACCCTCATGAATCAGTTTTCCCTGTTCTTGAATTTCACACAAATGAAATTATTCAGCACATGCTTTTTTTCAGATAATATATATTTGTTGGATAAATGAATGAAAGGACAGAGCAATAGCAATTCTAATGTGGCAAGAGGTGTTAGGCGGCGGACAGATGATGGGGGGACACAGAGGCAGATGTTGCTCTGAGCCAGGAACCAGCCATGCACCCCCATCCTGGGAGAGACTGGCAGAATGAAAGCAGGAATGCAGGCCAAGGTAGAGGACCCAGGTGGAAGCCAGACACCAGACCTAGGGTATAGGAGTCTCAGCCCCACCCGGAGGGGCTTCAGGCTCCTCCCAGATGTCACTTAAGTTCCAATCCAGCTCTCTCCCTTCTACTCATTGGGGAGGACTTCTTGGAAGAGGTAAGCCTCTCAGAGAGCAGAAAGGTAGGGAATACCCAGCCAGGCTAATGGGATGAGGAGAGTCCCTCCCCCAACCCCCGAGCAGTTTCACCGAGGGAACATTGGCTGTGGAGGAGGAGGCTCAGCAGCCCAGCCTCGCCACATGCTCAGGCTGGCACCCAGCGCCAGGCTGCCCTCTTGGGCTCCATCAGCACGGGCAGCACCACATGAGCCCACATGAGCCTCTCCACCCCGGCACCAGCCTGGCAGAGCTTCCTGGGGCCGAGAGCATGGAGGACCAGCCCTCTTCTTTCTCAGAGTCTTTTTCTTGCTCTCGGCAGATCCTGTACCTTCACCTCCCACCAGGCCCTTCTCAGTGGGTAAAGGTAAAATGTGCTGGCGTTCCAGGCCCACGCAGGCTGGCAGTGGGGCAATCATCATGATGAATCACGCTGGCACTGCAGGCACCCGGCCCTTGTTGAGGCGTAACTAATGAATTAGCTTCGTCCCCCAGCACGGGGCCTCTCAGCCTTTCCCCACTTCCCAGGAAGGCAGGAAACTGAGACCTGGGAGGGGGAAGCAGGGGAGGAGAGAGGACTCTGTCAGCTCCAGGCATGGGTCCCAGACCCTGGCCAGCCCCTCTGCCCCCACACACACTGCAAAAACACCCAAAGTGCAGGTCCCCCAGGGCCCCAGAAACTGCCTCTCTGTTACTAATCATGAGCTATAACTATTAGTGCCCACCCCCAACTCTGTATTTTTTAAAGGATTTCTTAAAATATAGGAAAAGTGTGGCACTGTGATAAACACCCCCATGCCCAGTACCCAGCATTGACAATTGTTCACATTTCATCAAACTTGCTTTAAACCTATTTTCTTTTAAATAAAAGGAAGAAAACGGCACACATAATATACAAGTCTCCTTTGTCTCCCCTCCAATGTCCCTATAGGCACTACTGCCCCCTCCACACTGACCCTGCCAAAGTCCCCTCTGGATTCCCCTCCCTGCCTTGGGGCCAGGACCCCCCTGGCTGCTGAATAAGATGATGGGATCTTAGCATCCTAGGTTCTTAGAAAACAAGGATTCAAACCTGTTAGAGCCAACTACGCGATGTCAAAGCTGGGAGCGTGCTTAGCTCCTCTGGGAAGTCACAGGCTCTGTTCAATGTCTGCAAGAAGGTAGGGACCCTTGTTCCAGAAAAATGCATGGAGGCAGAGACTCACCCAATGATGTGCGCAATTCCCAGGGGTTCACGGTCTCTTGGGTGTCTAGGAAAGCGATGATGTCCTCACCTCATGGCCCACTCCCCTTACCTGCACCAGCCAGAACTTCAGTTCCTGCCATCTTTCAGGTATTCATTCAACAAACCTTAAGCACCTACTTCTATGCCTAGGCACTGGGGATTACTATGAATGTAAACATAATAGACAAACCCTCTGCCTTTGTGGAACTTATATTCATGCGAGTGGAGATCATCAACAAAACACGTGTCAGGTCATGATCAGGCTACCGAAGAAATAAAGCAGGGAAAAGAAAGGAGGAGGACTGGCCGGGCGTGTTGGCTCACACCTGTAATTTCAGTTCCTTGGGAGGCCAAGATAGGCGGATCACTTGAAGCAAGGAGTTCAGGACTAACCTGGCCAACATGGTGAAAGTCCATCTCTATTAATAAAAAATTTAAATTTAAATTTAAATTTTGAAAAAAGAGAGGGGAGGACTGAGAAATGTGGGGGGTGGGGAGGGGCTGTCCTTTAAAACTGAGAGGCTAAGGCCAGGCGCGATGGCTCATGCCTGTAATTCTAGCACTTTGGGAGGCCGAGGCAGGCAAATCACCTGAGGTCAGGGGTTCGAGGCCAGCCTGACCAACATGGTGAAACTCTGTCTCTACTAAAAGTACAAAAATTAGCCAGGGTGGTGGTGGGTGCCTGTAATCCCAGCTACTTGGGAGGCTGAGACAGGAGAATTGCTTGAACCCAGGAGGCAGAGGTTGCAGTGAGCTGAGATTGCCCATTGCACTCCAGCCTGGGCAACAGAGCTGGACTCTGTCTGAAAAAAAAAAAAAAAAAAAACCACCTGAGTGGCCAGAGGAGGCCTCATTGAGACCATGGCATTGAGCAAAGACGGCAGGGTACACTCCCGGCAGTGGAGATGGCAGTGCCAAGCCCCTGGGGCAAGAGTGTGTCAGGGACTTTGGGAGCAGCAAGGGGCCCAGCCCAGGGAGCAAGGGGAAGCATGGCGGTCGAGGAGATCAGAGAGAGAAAGTAAGGACTGGGCAGGCCGAGGAGGGCCCCTGTCCTTCATGAGGACTTTGGCTTTGACTCTAGGTAAGAGGTCATGGGGGAATTTTGCATAGAGGACATATGTTTTAACAGGATCCCTTTGGCTACAGCTGCAGGATATTGCGGGGGGGAGGTGTGCGTGCACGCGCGTGTGTGTACATGCGTGTACGTGTGTGCATGCATGCGTGCATGCGTGTGTATGTGTGTGTGTTGGGGAAAGGATTTTGTGCAACTTTAACCTCTCTCCTCTTGGTTCTCTCCCACAGGATAATGCTAGCTGTCGTTTACTCAGCACCTACAGGTTGTCAAATTTATTCTTCACAACAGCTCTGCCGAGCAGGTACTATATTCCCCACCACCCTCTGGCTCTACAGATGAAGAAACAGATTAGATTCAGAGAGGTTAAGTAGTTTGAGTTTCAGTGTGGTTAAACAGCCACTGCCGAGCTACAAGGTCACACAGCCAGTAAGGGGCGGAGCCAGGATTCAAACCCAGTCCATCTTATTGCAAAGCCCAGGCTTTGTCGACTATGTCTCATTGACTCTGTGGGCTGGGAGAAATTAGAGAAACCACCCTGGGTGCTCAAACGCTCACCCCCATCCTGCAAACAGCAAAAATATTTCTAGGGGTGCCCTGCTTGGAGATTTTGATGTTGTCAGAGAGGACAAGAGTGGCTACGAGCCACACCACTTCCCCTTTCCCATCCCAGGTCCCAGGGCTCATATGTTTGCCTAACTAGGGGGTATCCTGAAATCCACAGGGCAAGCCTAGGAACCCCAAATCAGGTCCCATAAGACAGAACAAAGAGGTCCCCAGGTCCTGGGTCATCCTAGGCCTGTGATCTGGGCTCACGGCTTATCTGATACCAAATTCCAGGCAGTCTCTGGCCCACCGTTGGCCTAGACCCCATCAGTGATAGCCAAACTCACCAGGCTGGCTCAGCCACTGCCAACCTACTCTTCCCATCCTGCCTAAGAAACCAGAGCCCAGGCATGGCCTGGGGATCATGTTTACCTGGAACCCTAACTCTGTGAGTTACCTGCCTGATCTGTTGAAAGCTGAGAGTCCTCCCAGGTCCCCCTCAGAGACGCCAGAGCTGGAGCAACAAAGGCCACGGGAGTGTGAGGAGGGGGAGAAGCTGACTGGTGCCCAAGGCCACATTCCAGAATGTTGTAGATGGAACTCTGACCACCCCAGTGGGTTCTGTTAGGCCATCAAGCTGCAAAGTGGACTTGACGACTCCTTCCTCTTGGGAGGAATGCTGGGGTCATGGCTGGCAGCCGCCCTTTATGTTAATACCTTCTTGGATCTGTGGCCAAATGCAAATCAGATCATCTGCTCCAAGAATACAGATCCAGGTCCCAACCAAGACTACCAAGGACTTGTCTGGCCCGGTCCTCCTGCGGCAGAGGCTACTGAGAGTGACCAGCTTCTGTTTTTCCCCCTCTTCTTCCTGAGCCCTCAGTAAAACTACTTTTCCTAGCCGAGAGGGTTAGACCCTGGGATGACTGCTGGGCTAATAGATGTGGGCAGAAGTGACACATACCACATCAATGCACAATCCTCCATGCTCTGTTTATCTACTGTGATGTTAAAGATGGAAAGGATCCTGGATCCCAGAGTCACCACTTGCAGATGAGCTAACCATGTTGTACCTGAGCGAGTTGAAGAAAACGCCACACTTTGAGACGAATTAAGAGTCCGTTTATTTAGCTGGCGGCCAAGAGACGGCTAATCCTCAAAATTCTCTCGGCCCTGAAGAAGGGGCTAGATTTTCTTTTATACTTTGGTTTAGAAAGGGGAGGGGGGTCTAGTTAAAACAATTTTAGAAAAATAAAGTAGGAAAAAAGTTAAAAGGATAAATGGTTACAGGAAAGTAAACAGTTCCAGGTGCAGGGGCTTTAAGACTATTACAAGGTGATAGACTCGGGGCTTTGGGTGTTACCAATCAGACGAATTTCTGGGAATTGCGGATATTGCTCGTCACAGTATCTTATCAGTTAATTGCATTCTTGGATGTGCTGGGAGTCAGCTTGCACAAGTTAAGTCCTTGAGGAAGGGGCTGCCAGTGAAGGAGCCAAGATGGAGTCTGTCTGGCTCTCTTAGCTAAAGGAGAGTCAATTCAGGTGGAACCAAGGCTAGGCGATTAAAGGAAAGAGGGAGAGTCCAAAAACAGGATTGGTAAAAACAAGGTTGGGCATTACAACCTGACGAGCTTCTTTCCACCCCCAGGACCTTTGGACATGCCAGTCCCTCTGCTTGGAATTCTCTTCTTCCCATTCTGCTTGGTTCACACTACTCATCCTTAAGGTCTCAGCTGAAACCTCCTGATACGGTTTGGATGTTTGTCCCCTTCAAATCTCATGTTGAAATGTAATCCCTGGCTGGGCGCAGTGGTTCACACCTGTAATTCCAGCACTACGGGAGGCCAAGGCAGGTGGATCACCTGAAGTCAGGAGTTTGAGACCAGCCTGGCCAACATGGTGAAACCCCGTCTCTACTAAAAATACAAAAATTAGCCAGGCGTGATGGTGCACACTTGTAATCCCAGCTACTCGGAAGGCTGAAGCAGGAGAATTGCTTGAACCCGGGAGGTGCAGATTGCAGTGAGCCAAGATCATCCCATTGCACTCCATCCAGCCTGGGCAACAAGAGCAAAACTTCATCTCAAACAAAAAAAAAAAGAAAAGAAAAAAGAAAAAGAAATGTAATGGCCAATGTGGGTTGTGGAGCCTAGTGGAGGTATTGGGGTCATGGAGGCAGATCCCTCATGAATGGCTTAGCACTGTCCCCTTGGTGATGAGTGAATTCTTGCTCAGTTCACTCAAGATCTGGTTGTTTAGGAGTCTGGGACCTTCCCTCCTATCTCTTGCTCCCTCTCTCACCAAGTGATAACGCTACTCCCTTTTAACTTCTGCCGTGACTGTAAACTCCCTGAAGCCCTCATCAGATGCAGATATGGCACCATGCTTCCTGTGCAGCCTATAGAACCGTGAGTCAAAATAAACATCTTTTCTTTTCTTTATCTTTTTTTTTTTTTTTTTTTGAGACAGAGTTTCTCTCTTGTTGCCCAGGCTAGAGTACAATGGAGCAGTCTCAGCTCACTGCAACCTCTGCCTCCTGGGTTCAAGCAATTCTCCTGCCTCAGCTGCCTGAGTAGCTGGGACTACAGGTGTGTGCCACCATGCCCAGCTAATTTTTGCGTTTTTAGTAGAGATGGAGTTTTACCATGTTGACCAGGCTGGTCTCAAACTCCTGACCTCAGGTGATCCACCCTTCTCGGCCTCCCAGAGTGCTGAGATTACAGGAGTGAGCCAACATGCCCATCTTGTCTTTTCTTTATAAACCACCCAGCCTCAGGTATTTCTTTATAGCAATGCAAGAACAGACTAACACACTTCCCTTCCAGGATCTTTCAGAGCACGTCAAGCCCCTGTTATAGATTCTTGAGCTCCCACAGTTCTCCTTCAAAGTAATTATTCCAATCATACTAAATAAATAATAACTGTGAATTATTTGCTTGAAGTCTGTTTCCGATGGACTAGGATGTGAGCGCCATAAAGACCAGATCAGAAGGCCAGGCGCAGTGGCTCATGCCTGCAATCCCAGCACTTTGGGAGGCCGAGGCGGGTGTATCACAAGGTCAGGAGTTCGAGACCAGCCTGGCCAAAATGGTGAAACCCCGTTTCTACAAAAAATACAAAAATTAGTCAGCCTCGGTAGTGTGCATCTGTAATCCCAGCTACTCGGGAGGCTGAGGCAGGAGAATCGCTTGAACCCAGGAGGCGGAGGTTGCAGTGAGCTGAGATCACACCATTGCACTCCAGCCTGGGTGACAGAGTGAGATTCTGTCTCAAAAAAAAAAAAAAAAAAAAAACCAGATCAGTGCCAATGCTGTGTGGGGCCATTATTGGAAACTTCGGGCAAAGGAAAAATCAGTAACACGAATCTCATCTTCATTTAAAATTTTGATATTTTGTTCATCATGGATTTTTGGCAATAATTTTCACTTTTACAGTGATTGCATCAAACTATTACTTAATTATGGAGGTGGGTTTTTTTGGCACTTCTTTAAATGTGGTGTCTAGAGCAAGTGCCTTGCTCCCCTCACCCTAGTCTCAGCTCTGGATCGGGCAAAATCACCCTTTCTCAAAGGATTATCACAAAGCATCAGTGACAGCGTATGGGAGCTGAGTGCTGTCATTTTGAGATACTAACTTATTCCACTGTAGACAATTTCCTTATATCTATTGACTTGCATTCATATGCTAAGTTGGTTTCCTATATTCCCTGCTCTCCAGGGAAACTCAGAACAAAGAGTCAAATCCTTGGCTTTGAGTTGCAAAAGAGGCTTTGAAATCCAGAGCTGAGACTATACCCTTACAACAGCCGGTTTTGAAAGAGAAATCTTTTGTGTAGGTCCAAAAAAGCTTGGCTTTGAACTTCGAGAGCAGAGAGCTGATGCCATAAGCCCTGGAAAGGGGAAGGATGCGTCATCCCAGAAGATAGCACCCAAAAGGAGATTAAGGTTCAACTGGCAGGTGGGAGAGAACAGGCAAGCAGCGCCCGGAAACACGGATGCCGGCCCAAAAACCAGTCGTCAGCCCCATCTGGGCAGAGCCTGGGGGTGGCATGAGAAAAAGTATATACCCCCAGGTATCCTGAGGGGGGCACCAGGGCAGGTGGGACCCACCTGCGCTTCCCTTACCAGGTGTGGCCTGAGGATGTAACAGGCCTCTCACAAGTCACTCTACCTGTAAGGAGAGGCCTCAGTAGAGTAGACATAGAGGTGAACTCACAAGGGCGGGCATCCAGAAGTTTCCACATCTGCAAGACAGACATGGGTGTAGCCGAGAGGTTAGGCTGGGGGAGTCCACATCTTTGCTAAATCCAGTTGTTACTGATAGACCAAGATACGCTTTTTTTTTGTTTTTTTCTGTCACCCAGGCTAGAATGCAATGGCGCAATCTCGGCTCACTGCAACCTCCACCTCCTGGCTTCAAGTATTCTCCTGCCTCGGCCTTCCAAGTAGCTGGGATTACAGGTTTGTGCCACCATGTCCGGCTAATTTTTGTATTTTTAGTAGAGACAGGGTTTTGCCATGTTGGCCAGGTTGGTCTGGAACTCCTGACCTCAGGTGATCCACCTGCCTCGGCCATCTGACGTGCTGGGATTATAGGTGTGAGACACCACGCCCAGCCCCAAGATACGCTTTTGAGGTCTTGAGTATGGCTTATGAAGTCCATACTCACATACACCTGCTCTGTCTGGCTATACAAGTCATGCCATGTACAATGGAGCCATATCTAACGATTCCTTTTGACACCAGGATCCTACACTGGAGGTAAGTATCTCGAGGAACAGCACCTTTGATCCATGTCCCATAAAGGGTCTTCGCAGGCCAACAGCAAACTCCCTAGATGTGTAAAAGCAGCGAAAGCACCCCACTTACAGAACGTACCCCACAAATGCCCTTCTTAGTGATGGTAACTCACGTGGGAAGGATATTTGAATTCTTTGGGCCTCCCAGCATCTGAAGCCCCTGGCTATGTTGGAGAATCCACCTGCCTTACAAAACAGAGCCCACTCTCCTCCCAAGGCAGCTGAAAACACTGGGAGCTCACTTTCCCGGCATCCCTTGCAAGCGAGGTGGAAGCCTGTGACCCGGAAGTCGCCCCCAGGTACACCCACGTCAGATTCTGAATAGGAAATGAGAACTGCTGAGCAGAAGGGGTCACTCAGATCCCTCCTGAGGGTGGTGTGAGGAGCGGCAGCAGGGGCTGTGTCCCAGGAGCAGCGGTGGGGAGGCCTGGGGTCTGTGTGGTCCCAGGGCCATGGGGCGATTTTCTTTGTGCTTCCTGGCTGGGTGGGCTCTAAGTTTTGTGTTTTTTCTTTTCTTTTCTTTTTTGAGGTGGAGTTTTGCTCTTGTTGCCCAGGCTGGAGTGCAATGGCGCCATCTCAGCTCACCTCAACCTCCACCTCCTGGGTTCAAGCGATTCTCCTGCCTCAGCCTCCTGAGTAGCTGGGATTACAGGCGCCTGCTACCACGGACCCGGCTAATTTTTGTATTTTTAGTAGAGACGGGGTTTCTGCATGTTGGTCAGGCTGGCTCGGAGTCCTGACCTCAGGTGATCCTCCCGCCTCGGCCTCCCAAGGTGCTGGGAGTACAGGCATGAGTCACCACGACCAGCCGTGCTCTAAGTTTTATTCTCAGGTCCACCTGAAGATTCTGTGAGTGACCAAGTCCTTTTAAGAAATTCCTTTTCTGCTTAAATTAGCCAGCTGTGGTTTTTGTTGCTTGTGATGAACTCTGACCGATAGCCTCCATCGTCAGACCTCATCATCAGCCTGTGACCACTCAGGGAGTCGCGTGATCATTCTGCCCCTGCCCCTGCTTCCACTGTCCTCCCAGGAGCCCCACACTGTCAAATGCTGTTCTGTGCTCAGGAGAAGCTTTGCCCGTGTTCTTCAATGCCAGCCCCCCGCCCCCAGTGCCAGAGCCCACCAGGAAAGCATGGCTCTGCGCCGAGGCCGTCTGACCATAGGGACCACACCTTGTCATCAAGCCTTGGGGCTCATTTAGCCTTTTCTGAGCACAGCGCCTTCAGCATCTCACCCAAGCTTAGGCCAGGTGAGTGACACACACACCTTCCTGCCCTGGCCCTTTAACTGGGGACTCTAAAGACACACACACACTCACACGCTCTCCCACCTGACTCACACTCTCACACTCATACACTCACACACCCACACACATACACACACTCACACATGTATACACTCACACACTCATAGTCACACTCATACACACTCATACACTCACTCTAACACATATACCCACAGATATACTCACACATACACTCTCACACACACACATACACACTCACTCTTACCCACATGCTCTAACACACACCTACACATCTACACTCACACACACACACACTCACACACACTCATATACCGACACACTCTAACACACACCCACACACGCAGACACATATACAAATACACAATCATCTTCACACACATACATACACACACTCACACTCACACTCCCACACATACACTCACACTCACATATATACACTCACACACTCATATTCACACACTCATATACGCACTCTAACACACACCCACACACGCATACACTCACACTCATACACATACACTCACACATATATACACATTCTCTGACACACTCATATTCACACTTATACACACTTATATACTCACACTAACACGTATACTCACACCCACAAACACATTCACAAAATACACACTTACACATACACTCTCACACACACTCATAATCACACACTCATACACTCATATCCCACACACTTACATACCCACACATATAGACTTACACACATAGACACACGCATACACACACTCATATGCCAACACACTAACACACCCACACACACAGACACATACACATAAATACACAAATCGTCTTCACACACATACACACAAATACACACAAATCATCTTCACACATATACACTTTCACATATACTCACACACTCCAACACACACCCACACATACACATATACACTTACACACCACACTTACATATACACTCATACATACAACTCTCACACTCACATTCACACACACTCATATACTCACACTCTCAGGCACATACACTCACAGTTCCAAACTCACACTCATGCACTTACACTAATGCTCTCTCACACACACTCACATTCACACACTCTAGCACTCACTCAAACTCACACACTCACACTCTCACACAAGTGCGCTCACCTCTTTAGCAAAAGAAATTAAAGCCCATCCCTATCACTGCCTGGCTCTCCCAGGAAGTTCCCAGGCCCCATTCCTGCCCATCCGAGACCCCCAGGGGAAGTGATGGGGTGGGGAGAGGCTTGGATTCAGAAGAGAGTGCGAGCGCCCTCACAGGGCCGGTGCCGCGTGGCTTTGGGCAGGTCGCCTCACCTCTGGTCAGGTTGACCTGCCCATCACAAAGGTCCTGGGCAGAGCCTGTCTGCAGCAGTGTGGGGAGGAAGCGAGGCGTGGCAGGATGTCCCACAGGCCCTGCCAGACCCCTCTGATCTTCAACAGGGGCCCTCAGTGGGACCTGCTGGGTCTGATTCATCCTCTGCCCTTGCATACTTGCTTGTTCGGGGAACAGTTCCTCGGGAATGGGTGGCCCTCCAGATGGTCAGAGAGGAGACTGGGGAACCGATTCAGAGCCTCACACACTCCATCTGTCTGGATGTACCATATCCCCCGTCCTCAGCCTCCCCACGCAGGGCCTCCCACCACCCCCAGGCCTCCAGTTCCCAAAGACAGATGCCTCTAACCGCCCCCACCCCCAGGAGCCCTGTGTTCCCAGCTGGACAGCTGTCAAGCCCACAAGCCGGTGGAGCTGCCTGCCACCACGTGACTCAGGCCAGATGGCACCTGTCAACATCAGCCGCCACCAGGCCATGATGAACAAACAGCAGCCTCACACGCGTCCACACGCGTCACAAGCCGTGTCTGATCTCACGGCGCCCAGCACCCGCCGCACCTGCTGTCCCGTCAGCCCCCTAGGCTACACACCCCCACACCAAAGCCGTCAGCGCCGCACCCACCTGCGTCCCTAAACTTCCCCCAGAGGGAGGCCCCTCTGTGTTCTTGTTGGAAAGGTGAAGGCCCACGGATATTCTCAGCACCCGCAGGCTGTGGGGGCTTAATAAAGGTTAATCATCATCCCTGTACACCTCGGCAAGTTTTTAAAAATATTCGTTGAGGAGCGGGCAGGAAACTTCTGGCAGCAACTGCAATGTCACCCGCTGGAAGGACTGACTCTGTGAACACCCAAAGCCTGGTTACCAGGTGAAAGGAGAAGCAGGCAGCTGCCAGGAGGGCCTGGCAGAAGTTGGACTTAGGGACGGGGGCTTAAGTGGGGGTAAACCCCTGGAAGGGCAGCCGAGGCCTTCCAGGTCAGGCTGTGCAGGTGATCACCCACCCTTGATAGAGAGGAGGCCTGCTCTCAGGGGAGGGTTTTGTTTTGTTTTGTTGAGACAGGGTCTCGGTACGTCACCCAGGCTGAGTGCAGTGGTGTGAACATGGCTCACTACAGCCTCAACTTCCTGGCCTCAAGCTGTCTTCCCACTTCAGCCTCCCAAGTAGCTGGGACTACAGTCACGTGCCACCACGCCCAGCTAATTCTTTAATTTTGTGTAAAGATGGTCTCACTTTGTTTCCCAGGCTGGTCTCGAACTCCTGAGCTCAAGTGATCCTCCAGCCTCAGCCTCCCAAAGTGCTGGGATTATAGGCATAAGCCACCTCGCTCGGCCTCAGACAAGGGTCTTGAGGGGGCCCACCCAGGGCCAAGCAGGAGACAGAGGCCAGACCCTGTGACAATCTGCAGCGTGGCCTTTTTTTTGGGGGGGGTAGGGGGGAGGGCACGGTGGAGTTTCATTCTGTCGCCCAGGCTAGGGTGCAGTAGCGCGATCTTGGCTCACTGCAACCTCTGCCTCCCGGGTTCAAGCAATTCTCTGCCTCAGCCTCCTGAGTAGCTGGGACTACAGGCACCCACCACCATGCCCGGCTAATTTTTGCATTTTTAGTAGAGACAGGGTTTCACCATGTTGACCAAGCTGGTCTTGAATTCCTGACCTCGTGATCCACCTACCTCGGCCTCCCAAAGTGCTGAGATTACAGGCATGAGCCACCGCGCCCGGCCTGCAGTGTGGTCTTGACCAAGTCTCCACCTCTGTCTTGGCCTCTGTTTCCTCTGCTCCAGCATCAGGGCAGCTTCTATTTGTGTTCACTCTGTGCATGTTGGATTTTATCCAGAAGGCAGCTGCTGCTATTAGCTGAAGCTCAGTGTGGTTAAGTGACAACTGGAGGTCACAGAAGGGTTAGGTGACCTACTGATGGCAGGGAGCTGCCTTGGGTTGTGGACAGCTGGTATCTGAATCCAGGCAGTCGGATTCCAGGGCTCAGGCCTGTGACAGGTACACTCTGCGGACTGCCTGGGCCTGGAGGGGAAAGAGCTCTGGGCTGATGCTGTCTGGGAGCAAGGGGATGAGGCCACTGAAAATGAAGCCACGTGGTCAGCGCCCCTGGCCTGCTCCTCTGGGCCATCCCCTAGGGGCTAACTGCCTCACATGTCTTCCAAACTCTCATGCTGAGAGACCGGAACTCTCCCACTGTCCCCTGACATCACAGAGCAGGAGAGGGAAGCCACACAGCAAGATGTCCTTTCCATAGGGACTGGCATCCTGAGGAGCCACCAGATGGAAAGTGTCCCCTCCTCCTGTCCTGGGGACACGGAGAATTTCCCAGCACTGACTCTGCCCTGGTCTTGGCGCCTACCAGGGTCCAAGGTTGGAATGTAGAGGCCCTTAGGCCACTGCAGGAGAGCTTAATGACGTTGGTCAGAGGCTGGGCTCCGTGCAAGGGGAGACCGGGGGCACACTCAGAGAGGAAAGGTGCATCCTGGGGGAAAGCAGTGGTCCCTAAGGGCCACGGCCATGGCAGCTGGGCAAGTAGGGTGTAGCAAAGCAGGAGCCAATTGCATGGACTCAGGGAGGCTGGGCGACTGACATCCTAGTAAGGTGTGTGATGCCCAGAAGCCCACATCTGCCATATTCATTCATTCATTCATTCATTCATTCATCTGGTATTTACTGAGCACCTCCATATGTGCCAGGCACTGTCCTGGGCTTTGGACTTTCAGTGTGAACAAGGCATATATTGTCCGTGCCCTTGATGAGGCTCATAATTGAGAAGGGCTCCTTAGCATGGCCTTTGAGGCTCCCCCAAATCTGACCAACCTGCCTTCTCTGGTGCAGTGCCTCATGAATTATCCCCCTGCTCTGGCCAACCTGCTGCCTGGTGCAGGACAAGGGAGGTGGAGACGATGGAGAGGGTGTAATCAGGCTCCAGTGTCCCTGGCACGATAACCCCTCCACCCCACATTGAGCCAGATAGAGGAAGGATAGTTAGGAAACATGAGCTGTAAAAGGACACTCGGAGGAGAAGAAATGAAGACGCGAAATAGAGATGAGGGAGGTGCCGTGTGTGTGTGTGTGTGTGTGTGTGTGTGTCTGTGTGTCTGTTCTGTAAGTCTCTGTACATCTGTTTTAGTGTCTGTGTGTCCAGCATGGTGGCTCATGTCTTTAATCTCAGCACCTTGGGAAGCCAAGGCGGGAGGATCGCTTGAGCCTAGGAGTCTGAGACCAGCCTTGGCAACATAGCAAGACCCCTTCTCTACAGCAAATACCAAAAGTTAGTTGGGTGTGATGGTGTGAGCCTGTAGTACCAGATACTCAGGAGGCTGAGATGAGAGGGTCACTTGGGCCCGGGAGGTTGAGGCTGCAGAGAGCCATGGTTGCACCACTGCACTCCCACCTGAGCAATGGAGGGAGACCCTGTCTCAAAAACAACCAACCAACCAACCCTGAGACTTGGTAATTTCTAAGAAAAAAGGTTTAATTGGCTCACAGCTCTGCAGGCTGTATAGGAAGTATAGCAACAGCATCTGCTTCTGGGAAGGCCTCAGGAAGCTTCCACTCATGGTGGAAGGTGAAGGGGGAACAGGCATTTCTTTTTTATTTATTTATTTTTTAGATGGAGTCTTACTCTGTTGCTCACGCTAGAGTGCAGTGGTGTGATCTCGGCTCACTGCAACCTCTGCCTCCCAGGTTCGAGCCATTCTCATGCCTCCTGAGTAGCTGGGATTACAGGCACTCACGCACTCACCATCACGCCCAGCTAATATTTTGGGTTTTTAGTTTTTTGTTTTTTGAGACGGAGTCTCACTCTGTCGCCCAGGCTGGAGTGCAGTGGCACGATCTCGGCTCACTGCAACCTCCGCCTCCTGGGTTCAAGCGATTCTTCTGCCTCAGCCTCCCGAGTAGCTGGGACTACAGGCACCCGCCACCACGCCCAGCTAATTTTTTTGTATTTTTAGTAGAGACAGGGTTTCACCATGTTGGCCAGGCTGATCTCAAACTCCTGACCTCAAGTGACCTGCCTGCCTCAGCCTCCCAAAGTGCTGGAATTACAATCGTGAGCCACTGCGCCCAGCTGGGAGCAGGCATTTCACACACAGGAGCAGGAGCCAGGGGTGGGGGGGGGGGTGCCGCATACTTTTTAACAACCAAATCTCAGGAGAATTCACTATAGTGAGGACAGCACCAAGCAATGAGGGATCCACTCCCATGACCCAATCACCTCCCATCAGGCCCCACCTCCAGCACGGAGGATTCCAATGCAACATGCGATTTGGATGGGGACAAATACTCAAAACTATATCAGTGGTATAGGCTGGCCATGTGTGTGTCTGCGTGTCTGAGAGTCTTGGGTGTTTATGTGAAGATCTGGTGCTTGTGCCCGTTTGTTTGTGTTTCCGTGTGTGTGGTTGTGTTTGTCTGTGTGTACTTCCGTTGGCGTTTATGTGCCTAGATGTGTGTGTGCGTGCATTCAGGGGTCTGTGTGCACGTGTGTTCGTATTTGCGTGTGCTTTTGAGTTGAGAGTGTGTGTGTGTGTGTGTGTATATCTTTGGGCAGGGAGAGGCTGGCTGATCCCACACTCGCTCACTCTCCGCCTTACTATGGCCGTGGCTGGGGCCCAGCCCAGTCCCTTTGGAGACTCACTCCTAATGCTGGGGCATGGACTGGCAGGTCGCCACCCACAGTCTGGGCTGTC
The DNA here is from genome assembly GCF_028885655.2 of Pongo abelii. Classification (NCBI taxonomy): domain Eukaryota; kingdom Metazoa; phylum Chordata; class Mammalia; order Primates; family Hominidae; genus Pongo; species Pongo abelii. Next base: position 13,594,216 of record NC_071994.2, read on the forward strand.
GCTGGGTCCTGAGTCTGGCTCTGAGACTCTGTGTCTTCTGCTTCCCTCCTCTCATGCTGGGACCAGCTGGAGCCACCCACAGCCCACATGGAGCCCCAGCCAGGCTATGGACAGCCCCCGGGCCTGCTGCTCAAGACTGTGCTGGGTACAGCCAGGCTCTGGGGCCAGCAGCACTGCTCCACAGACCCCCACTAAGGAACACAAGTGGAGGCAAGGGGTCGGAGGACACCCCTTCTGCATGCCCAGACAGGGCTGCAAGGCACAGGGGACATCCCCAACCCAGCGGTGCTCCTGCCTTTCTGCCGTGTGACCCCGAGCAGCTCACGCACCCTCCTGGGTCCACACTTCTCATTTATAAGGAGCTGGTGCTAGCAGGGCCACACCACAGCATAGAGTTGTAGTGTTGTGCACTGCACAAATGCACCTGGCTGAGGTGACAAAAGGTGCTGAGAGCTGGCCCAGATGCTGTCTTGCAGGCTGGGGGCCTGTGTCAGGCTGCAACATCTGGAGGAAGAGACGCCCTTCTCTTCCCACGCAGGATGTTGGCTCATCAGGGCCTGCGCCCACCTGGGACATCCGCCTAAGGGGCAGCTTGTTCTCTTTCTCACAAACAGGTGAACTGCTCTGGTCACCTTGGCTGGGACGGAGACTGGCACCAGCCTTTGTGATCAACCCCCCCCCGCCCCCGTGTTGGTGTCCAGGTGGCCATGCATCCAAAACTCTCCTCTGTCCCCTTGCCCTGCGTCTGCTTCCCTCCCCTTCTCTGGTCCACCTGCCCCTCCCCTGGGGTTCTTCCACCCACACTTGACCAAGTACTTTCCCAAACAGCACAGGCCTTAGAGGACCCCTTTACAGGACAAGAAACTGAGTCTGGAGAATGAAGTGCCTATCCATGGTGTCATGGTTCCTCAAAGGTTCCAGCCGAGCCCCTCCGACTCCAAATCTGGCCCTAGCTCCTCCACCCCTGCACCCACCGCCCCAGCTCACCCCTCCTTTTTCCAGCCACCCTGATAGTGATGTTACACTTCTCTGCTTCAATGCTCTTTATTTCATTAGGAAAGTAGCTGGGCGGGGGTGTTCCCCTGGGGGATGGAGTGGGGGTACAGACAGTAGCCTGGCTCCTGTCCCCTAGGGTTGACAAACCTGTGGAGGAGAAGCAGAGGCGAGGCCTGAGCGAGGGGCTCCGGGGTGGTTCTGTGTGCTTGCCTGGCACAGAAGAGGTTCTGAGAGGCCCCCTGATCTGTCACCCCCCACTCAGAAGGGGGGTCCCCAGGCAGGACTTGCTTAACCCAGGGCTTGGGAGGCAGGGCTGGCCCAAAACGGTTGCCCACACACCCGGAGTAGCTGAGTGTGGGGGTCCCCAGCCCCTTACCAAGGGCTCAGGGCTCAGCTGTGTGCCACGCAGCGGCTGCTGTGAGGTGCGTTCTGGTAGAAGGGGTCGGCTGAGGTCAGGGTTCTGCAGGGAGGCAAGAGGAGAGTGTTGGGGGCATTGGCAGGCAGGGCATGGACCTTGTCTTCTTGTCTTCTGCCTGACCCTCCCTGAGAGAGCACAGCCAGGATTCAGCCAGGGTTCAGCCAGGGCAGCCAAGCCACAAACATTCTTTGCCTGCCAACTCTGGGCCATCGTTGATATAAATGTAATTTCTGAGGAATTGAATTGAGCAGAAAGGAGCTGAGTGAGGCCGAACCACAGTCCATTCATCTCTGGATCCATCCCCCCATCCCCCTCTGGATCCGAACCACCCCAGAGCCCCTCGCTCAGATCCTCCCCCTCCAGTCCACCCAGCCTGGAGTACAGGGGCAGGAGAGGGTGGAGGAGCCATCTGAGGGAGGGGTCACTGGAGGGAGAGGAGGGGAGGAGCCTGTGCTGGCAGGAGAAGGACACCAGAGCCAGCCAGAGGAGATGGGCCTCTCATAGGAATGAACTGGACTGACAGAGCAAGAGAGGAGAGGAAGGGAAAGGCCTGGCGCAGGGCCTGCATGAGGGGTAGGGAGAAAGAACAGAGCCGAGGGGGGGGGTGCCACCTTCCCACGTGGGGATGCAGGTGCCGCAGGCTCTCCGTGGGGTTGGGGGTGGCCTCCATGCAGCTGACCGGCTGGCTGAGGGCGTAGCCTCCCGGCATCTGGGGCTGGATGCCACCTCGAGTCCAGCCTTCCCGGTCTAGACCCTTGGGGATGTTCTCGAAGTACCTGGAGGAGAGGAGGGGTCCTTGGCTGGAAGCTGGACTCCGCCCACCTCTGCAGCCCCTTCTGCCCTTCTCCGTCGGCCCTCAGATCGCCCAGCCTCCCCACCTTTGCTCATGCTGTCCTCCTCATCTGGCTCTCCCTAAGCCCATGTCCACTGGGGGAACTCTTACTCAAAAAGCCTGCCCTCCCCTCCACCTGACACTGAAACACTCTTTGGAGTGTAAAAGGACAGTTTCAGTGATGCCCCTGTCCCTGGCCTGCCGGTACCTTGGGGTGGGGACCCCATCCCATCCACTTCTTTAGGCAATTAACTTTCCTTCCATTTCATTTCCATTTCCTTCCATTTCACTGAACACAGCCAGGTCCGGAGGGTGCAAAGACAAGTAAGAAGGGGAGTCCCACCCTTGAAATTATGAAGAGGGGGTGCAGACAGATCAATGCAGAAATCAGCGATGACAACCCCGGGGCTCTGCGCGCATCAGGAAGCACCAGCAAGTGTGCCTGACAGCCAGCAGGAGCTCAGGACATGACAGGACACGACAGGCTGGAAGGACCCAGCAGACAGGGCTGGAGCTGGTCGCTGCCAGAGCCACAGGAGGAGGTGTTTGCCTAAGAAGGGGTCAGAACATCGTTGCCCCTCACACCCTCACACCCAGACTGAGCCTCTGGCCCTCCCCCCACCTCCGTGGGAACAGGAGCGGCCACTGTGCTGTGAATCTGCTGTGCGGGGCGGAAGCTCTCCTCCTCCCCTCTGAGCCTCAGGGTTTAGGCCAGAGGACAACAAACGGCCCTTCCAGCTCAGACTCTCTGTTGCTCCTCCAAGCCACCGCCCTCCCCTCTTTTCAGTCTCAGTTCAAACGTTACCTGCTCAAGGCCACTGATTTCAAATCCGACCCGTGCGCACTGCAGCCCTCCCGATCCCTTTCTCTTTGCCCATTGCCTAACAGCTCTCGCTAACTGGCTGCAGCCATATACATGTCTCCTCCTGTGCAGAGGTCTGAGCTCCGTAGGGCAGGAGCTGCACACACATTCCCAGGGCCTGGAGCAGGGCCTGGCACCCAGTCAGGGCTCAGTTAAAGTCTATTCCATGAATGGATTCTGGGAGGTATCCCAGAGCAGGGGGTGGGGCAGGAGGAGGAGACAGAGAGGTGGCAGGGACACCTTGAAGGACCAGGAGTTGGAGAGGAAGCAGGGTGGACACAGGTGACTGATGTTGTGAGGAAAGCTTGCGCTTCCTGGCTCAGAGGAGTTTGTCCTAAGAATTATACTTCCTGCAGGCAGGCAGATCACGAGATCAGGAGATCAAGACCATCCTGGCTAACACAGTGAAACCCCGTCTCTACTAAAAATACAAAAATGTAGCTGGGCGTGGTGGCAGGTGCCTGTAGTCCCAGCTACTCGGGAGGCTGAGGCAGGAGAATGGCGTGAACCCGGGAGGCGGAGTTTGCAGTGAGCCGAGATCATGCCACTGCACTCCAGCCTGGGCGACAGAGCAAGACTCCATCTCAAAAAAAAAAGAAAAAGGAATTATATTTCTTGGCAGGGCGTAGTGGCTCGTGGCTCACGCCTGTTATCCCAGCACTTTGGGAGGCCGAGGCAAGCGGATCACTTGAGGTCAGGAGTTCAAGACCAGCCTGGCCAACATGGCGAAACCCCATCTTTACTAAAAATACAAAAATTAGCTGGGCATGGTGGCACATGCCTGTAATCCCAGCTATTTAGGAGGGTGAGACAGGAAGATCACTTGAACCCATGAGGCGAAGGTTGCGGTGAGCTGAGATCATGCCATTGCACTCCAGCCTGGGCGACAGAGTGAAACTCCATCTCAAAAAAAAAAAAAAAAAAAAAAAAGAAGAAGAATTACACTTCCTTTATACCACTCCTATAATGCTTTCCCCACCCAGCCCTGGCCCCAGGAGGCCTCCCCATGGCTCTGGGGCCACCTCCTCCTGGAAGCCCTCCCTGATGCCCAGGACAGTCATTCCTTACCCAGGGAATGCACAGCACAGAATTTACCTTCTGAGGGAGCATCAAGCCCACCAACCACTGGCTGGATGGAATGTCTTAGCAGATGCTGCTGCTCCAGACCCCCTTGCACTCCCCTGTTCTTTCCATGCCCACCAGCCTGGCCACCAATGCCCTGCATCTCTGTGGGAAAGCTACCCTTGGGATGCTAGAAGCTGCTTTGCCTGAGCAAGGAGGCACCTGGGATTTAATGTTGCCCTGGGGATAGCCTTTAACCAATAACCGATGGATGTGGGGGTATAAATACCCCAGCTCTCTCACCTTTGACTGGGGTAGTTCTGAGTTGTGTGTTTTACACTGTTTTCTAGAGTTTTCCCAGTGGGATAGCTGGCCTAGTAACATGCTCATTATTGCTGCCTTCCCTCCCTCATCCCTCTTCTCCACTCCCACATGCCTAATAACTGCCTAATAACGTGCTTGCACTCCAATCCTTGGCTTAGGGTCTGCTTCTGGGGAACCCACATTCACTCAGCATTGATCTTCTCCGCGAGGCTGTGAGCTCATTACTTATCCCAGTCTCAGTCTGTTTCTCAAATGGGTTTCAGCTTTGGACCAGGAAGCGGACCTCACCCTTGGTTGTAGGTGGTCAGGTATCGCTGATCCCTGTCAGGATCACAGGGGCTCCGGACATACATGGGGTTGTTAAGGCTGAACCCTGTGGGCTCCTGCACAAGGGCGGTAGACAGGGGAATTGTCAGATTAGAAGGGGTGGGGATTTGGGGGTGGAGGCTGGGTGTAGCAGGTCTCACCTTTTTCCCCACAGTCTCCCGGCCAAGCAGGGCAACGTTTGTCTGTTGCATCCGATGAAGTGGCTGAAACTGCTGGTGGCTCACGCTGCTGGGTTCTGGGCAGAGAGGGGGCACCTGCAGGGCACAGAACCACCAGAAGGGAGGCTGAGGTGGCCAGGCTGAGGCAGCAGGGATGGAGAGGGGAGCAGGCAGAGGCACACACAGCTGTGACCTGTCTGCAGCCCCAGCGACCCTCCCTTCCCCTTCCGGCCAATTCTGTTTCAGACCACACCCCTCATCTTCCAGCCCCCAGGAAGGCCCAGGCTCTCTTCACCCTCCACCTGGGGCCCTATTTCCACATCCCCAAATATCCTAATTCTTTTCATTCTTCAACGCCTGACCCATATGCCACCTCTTCCCAGAAACCTCCCTGTCTTCTCCCTTCTCTAAGCAAGACGCCAAGGCCACTCACTCTGGGGTTCAGAATCCTTTCATTCCCTCGGCTGAAGGCTGTTTCCCGCCTGGAGCCTCTGGCCAACACAGGTAGGAACTCATCTCCCTGGAGGGAGCAAAGCAGCCACTGGCACCAGGGTGTGGCTGCCTCCCCCACCACCTTCCAGAGCCATGTTCTAACTGCTCCCCGCCAGGCGGTCCCCAGCCTCCCCCTAGCTCAGCTTACATGTAGGTGAGTCTTGGGGAGGAAGTCTGACTTGGTGACACTCTGGCCTGGGAGGAGGGCCTGGAAAGAGGACCACAGAGGATGTCAGCCCTGAAGAGGTAGGCTGGGCCCCTGGCGGCTCCCACCCACTCTGCCTCCAGGCCACTGCTGTGCTGAGCACAGAGGAGGACTCAGCTCAAATGGGTATCATTGAGAAAAGGGAAGTGTTTGGCAAGAAGATAGGGGAAGGCATGACTCTGAATGGGACCAGCAGGCCAGGGATCTTGTCTGAACTCTGAATGAACTTGGCTACACCTCTTCATCTCTTTGGACCTCAGTCTTCTCATCTATAAAATGGGGGACTTGGACCAAAGCAGTGGTTTTCACCTAAGCTCTTTCATCTTGTGTTTGAACAAAGGGCTCTGCAGCTCACATTCTTTAGGAAAGCTAGAAACCCTGAGACTGGAGGGCTTCAAGCCCCCTAAAGTTCTAGCAGGAGCCCAGCCGACTTACAGGGTCCCCAGGGAGGGCCTGTGAGGGCGGTTGGAAGACAATGGGGCTCTGGTGGGACTGTTTGGTGAAGCCGCTCCCCTCCTTGGCGCCGATCGATTTCTTCTGCAAGAAATCTGCAAAAGAAATGCCCTGTGTGCTGCCAGGCCACCTGGCCCACCCATGTGTCCTCCAGAGGCTCAGTGTCCCGGCAGGTATGGAGGGAGTGGATCCCAAGATCCTGGAGACCTGCGCCATGAGGATCGTGGGTGGCAGGGTGAGGATTCCAGAGTCCAGGCCGGAGGACAGGAGAGGGAACAGCAGGAAGGGCATGCACCGGCCAAGCCACCCTCCTGAGAGGCCCAAGGTACTGAGGTCAGCCCGGGAGAGGCGCTTCCCTCCAGCCACGTGTGCATCCTTCTTTCTTCCACTGGTGCCTTCTCAGTCCTAGGCCAGCTCCAGGGCCCCTGGGGTAGGAAGTAGGGAGGTGGATTGGAAGGGAGCTGTGAGTTCAGACAGGGCCTACCTGGCTGGTCTAGAGGGTCCCTGAGATATTTGGAACTGTACTCCGAAGTCATGAAGCGTGGGCCCTGGAACAGAGAGGTTGGAGGAATGGGGGCACTGGCCCACCAGGGCCCCGAAGGCGTGTGGCGGCGCTGGAGTGGTGTCTCGGTTATCTGTGCTCTGAGGAAGCCTGCGTGGGCCAGCACAGCACCCTGGACACAAGTCTCTCTGGGGTGGGGCATCACAGTGCCAGGAATTTCAGCACAAGAGCACAGTTCCCCTGTGACTATGAATACCACGTCACACCCCACACCAGACTCCTGTTAATGAGTAGGGGGCCCAGAGGGACCGAGACCAGGAGGGGCCGTGAGCGTGAGGAGGAAGGCTAGGGGAAGAGGAGGAGCGTTAAATCGCGAGAAGCCACATTGATGCTATTTTGGAAATAGCCAATATCAAATCCTTTGCTCTCCCGTCTTTGTTGGCACCCTGAGCCCACCCTGAGCTGGCTTCTTGGGTGAGTCAGTGCAATACTTGTCTTGAGGTGGGAGGAGGAGGTGGGTGTGGCCCCTCTGCCCCACCCCGAAGCCCTTAGCCAGGCTGCCACTCACATATCGGAAGTTCTCCCGCTCCAGCGGGTCCTGGCCCTGCTGCTGGTGGAGCAGGGGCACTTCCCTGGGCTCCAGCCCCGTGATGGCCTGAGGCCCGTGCTCCTGGGTGTCGAAATGGACCTTCCGGACCTGGGAGGAAGAAGGGCCAATTACCGGTGAGGGGGCGGCAGTCACTCCCTGACTCTGCTTCTGCCCTTGACCTTTACATAGCGCAGTATCTGCAGAGCAGTCAGAGGGGGTCCCTTTACGATGAAACCTGCACGTCCCCCCTCTGCTTAGAGCTCTACAGCCTTCCCATCACACTCACAGGGAATTCCACGTCCTCCTGGTGGCCTGCAAGGACCTGAGTGCCTCACCCTGCTCTAGCTGCTTGTCTCCTTTCTGTTCCCACCTCGAGGCCTTTGCACTTGCTGTTGGCACTGCCTGGACCACTCCTCCCTCAGATAGCTGCATCTGGAGGAGCTGGCCTCCCTCAAGTTTTTGTCCAGTGTCTCCATAGCAAGCTCTTTCCCGACCCTCCCGATTTGCAGTTGCAACTCTTTCACTTCTTATTTATTTATTACTTATATTTTTTGAGACAGAGTCTCACTCTGTTGCCCAGGCTGGAGTGCAGTGCCATGATCTCAGCTTCCTGCAGTCTCCACCTCCCGGGTTCAATCAATTCTTGTGCCTCAGCCTCCTGAGTAGCTGGGACTACAGATGCAAGCCACCACACCTGGCTATTTTTTTTGTATTTTTTTTTGTAGAGATGGGGTTTCACCATGATGGCCAGGCTGACCCAACAGCAGTTGGCCTCAAGTGATCCACCTGACTCAGCCTCTCAAAGTGCTGGGATTACAGGTGTGAGCCACCACGCCTGTTTTTTTGTTTTGTTTTGTTTTTGTCCAAGTCTCATTCTATTGCCCAGGCAATCTCAGCCTCACTGAAACCTCCACCTCCCGAGTTCAAGCGATTCTCCTGCCTCAGCCTTCCAAGTAGCTGGGATTATAGGTGCGTGCCACCATGCCCAGCTAATTTTTGTATTTTTAGTAGAGATGGGGTTTCACCGTGTTGGCCAGACTGGTCTTAAACTCCTGACCTCAAGTGATCTGCCCGCTTCAGCTTCCCAAAGTGCTGGGATTACAGTTGTGAGCCATGGTGCCTGGCCTGCAACTCCTTCACTTCTCTTCCTCCCTGCTTCTCCCCGTTGTATTTCCTATCCCCCGCCCCACCCCGCACTCCACAGCTCTTATCATCTTCATATATGAAGGAGATATTCAGAACATTTTCGCTGGATGAATGAATGAGTGTCCATTCTGGTGGTGGTGCTGATGATGAGAAGGGTAGTAATAATGAGGATAGAAATGAAAAAGATGGGGCTGGGCGCGGTGGCTCACGCCTGTAATCCCAGCACTTTGGGAGGCTGAGGCGGGCAGATCACGAGGTCAGGAGATCGAGACTATCCTGGCTAACACGGCGAAACCCTGTCTCTACTAAAAATACAAAAAATTAGCCGGGTGTGGTGGCATATGCCTGTAATCCCAGCTACTGGGGAGGCTGAGGCAGGAGAATCGCTTGAACCCAGGAGGTGGAGGTTGCAGTGAGCCGAGATCGTGCCACTGCACTCCAGCCTGGGCAACAGAGTGCGACTCCATCTCAAAAAAAAAAAAAGAAAGAAATGAAAAAATGGGGTGAGGATGTCGATGGTGGGGGGACAGTGATGGGGCTTGCAGGTGTGGACGGGAGTGTGAGGCTCATGGGAATGGGGACAGGGATGGGGATGGAAATGGAGGCAGAGGTAATGGTGGGGCTGGGGCAGGGAATGGAGGTGGTGGGGATGGTGGGGACAAGGATGAGGACAAAGGGGAGAAAGATGAGTGGACCCCATCCCTATAATGTGGCTGCTCCATGCCCTGTCACCTCTGCCTTGACCAACTGTTGGCAGTTCAGCCCTAGCCCCACCCCACCCTGAGGCTTCCCTCTCCTGGCCCTGGCCCAGCACTGACCTCCTTGGTGGGGGGACCCGCACTGGGCTTCTCCCGCCTGTAGCCTGAGCTGGTCTGGTGCATGCTCCAGGGCAGGGGATGCTTGCCGTCAGGCACCTCCAGGGGGCGGTAACTCTGGCTGGCCACGGACTGGAAATGGTCCCGGGCTTGTTCCCTGAGGGTGAGGAGGAGCTAGAGCCCCAGGCCGCCTGCCTCTGTCCTCTGCTAAGGAGCCTCCCTCCTCCCTGCACCCTCCCACAGATGGCTCAGAGGTCCGCCGTGCCCTGAGTCACCCAGGACCCCCAGCCTAGGCCAGGCAAAGCTCAGGGTCCCCATCCACGGAGCCTGGAGTTAGTCTGATGAGCAGGGCAGGGGCTGGAAAGGGGCCATACAGACCATACCCCCTGGCCGGGTTGTCTAAGGCTTCCAGACTGGCTTGACACGAGACCACGGGCTGGAAATTTGATTTGTAGCCGGTGCCTACGTGACTGCCCACACGGGGCTTGAAATCCTCCCGACCTGCCAGAGGGGTAATGGGGAGACAGACCCCAAGGTCAAAACCAGGCAGGGCGTCCCAGGCAGGGCCAGCGTCCTCCGAGGGGCACAGGGGTCACAGTGACAGGGGAGAGCTCAGAGCCACCGGCAGGAGCTTTGCAAGCCTGCCCTTTCAGGACTCTGATGGCAGGAAATGGAGTGGGTGGGCTGGGGACAAGGTCAGTGTGGCAGAATCACAGGACAGAATTGCAGGGACAGAACCAGAGAAGGAAGCAGCCGGGCAGGGCTCAGGGGACAAATGGATTCAGTGTGACGGGGTTGCTCTGCAGTGTGACAGCCAGAGGGGCGGCTCCTCCCTCAGAAAGAGCCCCTCCCTTCCTGCCCAGGTCCTGGCGGAGGCTCCTGCGCAAAGGCGCCCTCACCGTAGGCTGTGCAGTAGCTGGTGGCGTAGAATTTCAGGGGGTCCGTGTAGCCCCCCGAACTCATCTTCACATAAGGGGAGACGACCCCCAGGGGGAGTTTCCCCATCATGATGCTGTGGGCCAGGGCCCCGAGGGGCCTAGAAAGGAAGCACGGGGAGCCTCGTGGGTCCCAAGCCCGGCTCGGAAGCCCATAGGGGTGAAGATCTGCCCCCGCCACGCAGCTGGCACCTTCTCCCAGGCCTCTGTCTCTCTGCCCCAGCTCTCATGTCCCTAAACTGAGGACGAAACCGGTCATCCACACTTATCCCAAGAGTCCTCATGTCACCTCTCACTTTCTCACACCTTCTTATTAACTCTTCCTGTCCCCATTTACTGCTGGGACAGTGAGGTTCCAAGTGATAAAGGATTTGCTCATAATAGGTGGTAGCGCTGGGATTCAGACCTAGGTATTTGACTCCTCGGCCTCCGACCTGAAACTTACATACCCACCTCTCAGAATGAATGAGCCGGCAACCCGCTACCTGGGGAATTCTTGGCCCCCACCCAAGAAGTCAGGCCGAGACGCTCACTCCCAGCCCCCGGCTCCTCTCTCTCCCTCATCTCCCATGGCCTTGCCTGCCTCCCCTGGGAATTGGCTCCACTCTCCCTGAGGCCCAACCACAGCGGCCCCACCCTCACCTTTCCTCTGCAGCGGCTCTGAGGTTGGGGAGAGGCTGCAGGAAGCAGAGCTCTGCAGCGAAGCCAGCCCTCCTGGAGGAGGCCAAGCAGGAGAAACAATGTGTAGCCTAGCAACTGGTGCCTAGCAACAGCGTCCCCATGCTTCTGAGCCCTTCTAGGGCCAGGGCCCACTGAGGGGCTGACCTGGCCAGGAGGGGAGGGTCAGGAGCTGCCTGAGCAAGGCCCTGCTTCCAGGGCTCCGGCTCCAACCTCCGGCCTCCTCCACAGGGCTGGGAAGAGTTGCTGTCTGCATGACATAAAATAAAAGATAATCCCGGACACTCACTCCCATAAAGTACCCACTTCTCGGCAGATACTTTACATCCTCTATCTCCGTCCTCTGAACAGCTCTTCAGTAGCTATGATTATCCCCATTTTCACTGGGGGAACATGAGGCTTAGATAAGCAAAGTGACTTGACTCCAGAGATCTCACAATCAGAAAATAGCCAAGTTGAGATTCAAACGTGGGTGGATGTGGATCCCGCTCTTCTGCCTCTCGGTAAATCAATGTTTACTATGTTCCTCTGGAACCAAATCTGTACTAAGCCCTTTAACACACATTACGTCGTGTAATCCCCCAAACCACCCTGTGAACTGGGCACTATTATTGTAGGGCCAATAAACCGCAGCAGTTAAGAGTGTGGTTCAAATCTGATCTGTCACCTTTGATGAGGTACTTATCCTCTTCACGCCCCCATATCCCCATCTTCACAAGGGATGTGACTGCACCCACCTCACAGGGCTGCTGGCAGATTTAGCAAGAGCATGCATTCAGCACCGGGCAGGTAGTAAATGCTCATTTTTTTTTTTTTTAAGAGAGACAGGATCTTACGCTGTCATCTGGGTTGCAGTGCAGAGGCACCATCATAGCTCAGTCCAGCCTCCAACTCCTAAGCTCAAGCAATCCTCTTGCCTCAGACTCTCAAGTAGCCGGAACTACAGGTGTGCTCCCCCATGCCTGACTTGCTTATTTATGTATTTATTTGTTGTAGAGACAGCATCTTGCTATGTTGCTCAGGCTGGTCTTGAACTCCTGGCCTCAAGTGATCCTGCTGCCTCAGCCTCCTGAGTTGCTGGGATTGCGGGGGCAAGCCACCACACTCAGCAAATGCTCAATTTGTAAAAGCTGCTGTACTTTTAGTCTTATTTTGCAGATAGGAAAGGCGAGGCTCAAGGGGAAATAGCCCAGGCCCCACAGTGGGTGGAGACGGAGCCTGGACTCAAATCTGAGTGTGCAAACTGCACAGTGACAAGCCTCTTCCATGACAGCCTTTTTGCCTCAAATTGGCTTTCAGGCTTGTAAATGTTGTAACAGTTAGATCTCTGGGTGGGGTGGGATAGCCCTACCTTGCAGCATTTGCCAATTTCTGTGATGTCAGTAGTCCCATCAGGGCTGCTTTCAAACCACCACTACAATGTCTTTGAACTGGGACATGGGAAGGTCGCTCACCACTGTACGGGAGTAGTTCCATCATGCAGACATAATGGGCGTAAGTAACCTCGACAGCACAAATAATAGAAAAATGTATTCACATAATTAAGGGGTGATGAGTTTTAGGTATGTATTTTTTTGTTTTTAATATAATTCATTAAATTGCAGGTTTATTTATTTATTTATTTATTTATTTATTTATTTATTTATTTGAGATGGATTCTTGCTCTGTCTCCCAGGCTGGAGTGCAGTGGCGCAATCTCAGCTCACTGCAGCCTCCATCTCCCGGTTCAAGCAATTCTCTTGCCTCAGCCTCCTAAGTAGCTGGGATTACAGGCGCACGCCACCAAGCCCGGCTAATTTTTGTATTTTTAGTAGAGATGGGGTTTCACTATGTTGGCCAGGTTGGTCTCGACCTCCTGAGCTCAAGTGATCTGCCTGCCTCAGCCTCCCAAAGTGCTGGGATTACAGGCGTCAGCCACCGAGCTCGGCCAGTAATTTAATTTTTAACAATGGCAGAGTTAAAAACCAGCTTGCCAATTTCCTGGAAGTTTCGCCTTCAGCTCTCCTGAGCCGGTAGAGCTGGCTCCAGAGCACCCCTGCTCTCAGGGAAGAGTGAGGTATGAATGAAGGCTGAATAAAGGGAAAGGAGGCATCTCCTTTCCTCACCCAGGAGATGCCCTTGCCACATTCATCCTGTAGTGACCTGGCCTGCCAGAGTGGAGGCTCACTTGTGTCCTCACCCAGCCCCCAATGGGAAGGCAAGCTGAAGCACATTTGGCACCCACCCTCCGGACTAACGATTCTGTTCAGGGATCACAAGGCGCAAAGACACAGGAGTGAGTGCACACAGCCCTGCCCTCCAGCAAGTTGCTCCCATTCTACTACAGAGGCTCATGGGAGTTCCACACATGAAGCACAAAGGGTGAGACCACCATAGGTGAGGTGCTCACAGGGTGAAGGGAGAGAGGGGCCCTCCTCTAAGTGTGCCTGGATAAGTGGCTACCAGCAAGAGCTGAGACTCTGAAGCCAGATGGTGTGGGTCCTGTCTCTGCCACTAGATAACCGTAAGACACTGCATGTTCCTTGTGCCTCAGTTTCCCCTTCTGGAGAATGCGTATAATAATGGT